>NC_138205.1:132784684-132862184 GCF_964194415.1 Vipera berus | reverse complement strand
AAGCCTTGACAAATATACTTAACACACATATATATATGTAAAGGTAAAGGTTCCCCTGCACATGGGTGCTAGTCGTTTCCGACTCTAGGGGCCGGTGCTCATCTCCGTTTCAAAGCCAAAGAGCCAGCACTTGTCCGAGGACATCTCCGTGGTCATGTGGCTGGCATGACTAGACGCCAAAGGCGCACAGAACGCTGTTACCTTCCCACCGTAGTGGTCCCTATTTTTCCACTTGCATTTTTACGTGCTTTCGAGCTGCTAGGTTGGGAGAAGCTGGGACAAGTAACAGGCGCTCACTCTGCTATATAAAATGTTTGTTAAGCATTCAGAATACACTTGCTTAGTCCCAGACATGGGACAAATCTTATTTCCTGTTTCAGCCTAGCCCAAGGCCATCTTACAGGCAGTAGCCACAGCAGTGGCAGCTCATATTTGTGTAAATTTTTTTGGCTTGCTAACAAAGAATAAAGGGAGACCGATATGATTATTTCAAACTTATTTGTTCTCATCAGTCAGCCATAACCTTCTGAGATTCGATTTAACCTAGAGGTTAAAACAACTGCTTAAGACGCAGTCGGCCCAGGTTCGAATCTCAGAAGGGTATGGCTGACTGATGAGAACAATTAAGTTTGAAATGATCATATCGGTCTCCCTTTATTCTTTGTTAGCAAGCCAAAAAAATTTACACACACATATATATATCTACCTACCTACCTATATCTCTATCTCTATATTTCTCTCTTTATATATATATATATATTTCTCTCCCCCCCCCCTCTCTCTCTCTCTCCAATCAAAGAGGAAGAGTAGAAGAAATAATTACCTCTCTACAGAAATACAGCCGAACAGGGATGAAAACCCATCTTGAAGGCTGGGCTGTCTCCCTGGCCCCTCCCGCACTAGGGATTTCAGGGGTCCCCTTAGAAGGGGCTGCTCGGCCAGTGCTTGGAGCCCTGCCTTTCCTTGCCCCCCACCCACCCGAGAGAGAAGGGACATCGGATGCTCTCTAGAGAGGAAGAAGAGGGCGGGGAGGGTGTGGGGGAGAAATGCTGCTCTCCCAAGATTGCAGGGGATGCCGGAAAGAGTCCCCCCCCAATAAAAGGAGCCCCCTCCAGCAAGATTGCTGCCCACTCTGCCTGGCTTGGCACCCCCCTCATTTCCTTGGGGCGGGGAGGGGCTGAGAAGGGGGTGGCAGGGTGATGTGGGAGAGGGTGGAGCCGGGGTGGGACTGTCAGAACACCTGTTCCATTCCCTTCCGTTCCCTTCTATATTCTATTCTACTCTACTCTACCCTATTCTATTCCCTTCCATTCTATTCTGTTCCATTCCGTTCCCTTCCCTTCTATATTCTATATATTCTATATTCTATTCCATTTTATTCTATATTCTGTTCCGTTCCAATCCCTTCTATATTCTATTCTACTCTACTCTACTCTACCCTATTCCCTTCCATTCTATTCTGTTCCATTCCGTTCCCTTCCATTCTATATTCTATATATTCTATATTCTATTCCATTTTATTCTATATTCTGTTCCGTTCCGATCCCTTCTCTATTCTATTCTACTCTACTCTACTCTATTCCCTTCCATTCTATATTCTGTTCTATTCTATTCTGTTCCATTCCGTTCCATTCTATATTCTATTCCATTCCATTCTATATTCTGTTCCGTTCCATTCTATATTCTGTTCCGTTCCATTCCATTCCATTATCTACTCTACTCTACTCTACTCTACTCTACTCTACTCTACTCTACTCCACTCCACTCCACTCCACTCCACTCTATTCCCTTCCATTCTATATTCTATTCTATTCCATTCCCTTCCCTTCCCTTCCATTCTATATTCTATTCCATTTTATTCTATATTCTGTTCCGTTCCATTCCATTCCATTCTCTATTCTATTCTACTCTACTCTATTCCCTTCCATTCTATATTCTATTCCATTCCATTCCCTTCCATTCTATATTCTATTCCATTTTATTCTATATTCTGTTCCGTTCCATTCCTTTCTCTATTCTATTCTACTCTACTCTATTCCCTTACCTTCTATATTCTATTCTATATTCTATATTCTATACCTACGGCAACACCTGCGAGCGGCGTCAACTTCCCTCCGTCCAGTGCGCTCCCACAGAGAGGGCCTCCTCAGGGTGCCGCCGATCAAAGAATGCCGATTGGTGACCCCCAGGGGGAGAGCGTTCTCTGTGGGCGCGCCAGACCTCTGGAACCGCTTACCGGTTGAGCTCCGGACGGCCCCCGACCTTCGCTCCTTCCGGCGCGATCTTAAAACATTCTTTTTCGAACAAGCTGGCCTGGTCTGACGGGATGGGGTTGGGTTTTTAAAACTAGTTTTAACTTTACTATGTATTGATTTTATGGGCACGATGTTTAATGGTTTTTTAATTTTTGTATTCGATTTTTATTGTGTATTGCCCTGTTCACCGCCCTGAGTCCTTCGGGAGAAGGGCGGTATAGAAATCAAATTATTAAATTAAATTAAAATTATTCCCTTCCATTATATATTCTGTTCTGTTCCCTTCCCTTCCCTTCTACTCTATTCTATTCCCTTCCATTCTATATTCTAGTCTATTCCCTTCCCTTCCATTCTATATTCTATTCCATTTTATTCTATATTCTATTCTATTCCCTTCCCTTCCATTCTATATTCTATTCCATTTTATTCTATATTCTATTCTATTCCATTCCCTTCCATTCTATATTCTATTCCATTTTATTCTATATTCTATTCTATTCCATTCCCTTCCATTCTATATTCTATTCCATTTTATTCTATATTCTATTCTATTCCATTCCCTTCCATTCTATATTCTATTCCATTTTATTCTATATTCTGTTCCGTTCCATTCTCTATTCTATTCGACTCTACTCTACTCTATTCCCTTCCCTTCTATATTCTTTATTCTATTTTATTCCACCTGGGGAGGGGGATTCAATGCTGACCTCCCCCCCCCCCCACACACACACACATAGAGCGAAGGAGCCAAAGAGGAACTGGGGGGGGGGGAAGGGAGGAGCTCTAGGAATCTCACTAATTGGGGGAGGGGGAGGAGGAAAGGGGACTCCGCCCTCCCCACCCCACTCGCCCCTCCCACCCCCGAGGAATACTTTTTGCCGGCCCTTCGCGGAGGAGCAGAAGCGACTCGGAGCGCCTGGGTGCAACCAGGAGGAATCGGCGGAGGCGGCCAATCCCATCCACTCGTCCATCAGCTGCCCGCCGGAGGAGGGTCTCAGGTTGGTGGTTGCCCCCCACCCCCCGGCCGGAAGGGACCTTAGAGGTCATCTAGTCCAGCCCCCCTGCTCGAACAGGAGAGCCTCGCGGCAGAACGGGAGTCGGAAGGGACCTTAGAGGTCCTCTAGTCCAGCCCCCCCTGCTCGAACAGGAGAGCCTCGCGGAAGAACGGGAGTCGGAAGGGACCTTAGAGGTCATCTAGTCCAGCCCCCTGCTCGAACAGCAGAGCCTCGCGGCAGAACGGGAGTCGGAAGGGACCTTAGAGGTCGTCTAGTCCAGCCCCCCTGCTCGAACAGGAGAGCCTCGCGGCAGAACGGGAGTCGGAAGGGACCTTAGAGGTCGTCTAGTCCAGCCCCCCTGCTCGAACAGGAGAGCCTCGCGGCAGAACGGGAGTCGGAAGGGACCTTAGAGGTCCTCTAGTCCAGCCCCCCCTGCTCGAACAGGAGAGCCTCGCGGCAGAACGGGAGTCGGAAGGGACCTTAGAGGTCGTCTAGTCCAGCCCCCCTGCTCGAACAGGAGAGCCTCGCGGCAGAACGGGAGTCGGAAGGGACCTTACAGGTCATCTAGTCCAGCCCCCTGCTCGAACAGGAGAGCCTCGCGGCAGAACGGGAGTCGGAAGGGACCTTAGAGGTCGTCTAGTCCAGCCCCCCTGCTCGAACAGGAGAGCCTCGCGGCAGAACGGGAGTCGGAAGGGACCTTAGAGGTCATCTAGTCCAGCCCCCCTGCTCGAACAGGAGAGCCTCGCGGCAGAACGGGAGTTGGAAGGGACCTTAGAGGTCATCTAGTCCAGCCCCCTGATGGAGCAGGAGACCCTCTACCCTTGCTGCTTCTCTTGCCTCCCCTTCCACCCCGCCCAGCTGCTCCGGAGCGCCGGACTCTAACCGGGAGGGCGCCGTCTCTTTCTCCCTTCCCGCGGCTGCTTCTCTCCTCCAGGGTGCAACTTGGCCGCGGAATTTCCAACCGAGGAGGAGGCTGGGTCAGCCCTGAAACCCGGTGCGGCAGTGGCTGATGGGCCAACGCCGGGAGAGACGGCTGGAGGTCGGGGATGGGGGGGGCGCCAATGAAAAGTAAAGCCTTCCACTTAGGTGAGAAAAAATCCGGAGGGAGGGAGGGAGGAGGAGGAAAGAATAGAATATAGGATAGGACAGGACAGGACAGGAAAATAGAATAGAATAGAAGCTGGAAGGGACCTCGGAGGTCTTCTAGTCCAGCCCCCGATCTGGTGAAATCAGGCTTCATAGCAGTAACTGTGACGGGGATATCCCAGTCTTAGCGGACGATCAATTCAATAGGAGTCAGCATTGTGCGGCGGCAGCCAAAAAAGCCATAGCAATCCTATAGGATTCAAGGGATCTTGGAGGTCTTCTAGTCCAGCCCCCAATCTGGTGAAATCAGGTTTCATAGCAGTAACTGTGATGGGGATATCCCAGTCTTAGCGGACGATCAATTCAATAGGAGCCAGGCTCAAGGTTGACTCAGCCTTCCATCCTTCCCAGGTAGGTAAAATGAGGACCCAGATTGTTGGGGGCAATAAGCTGACTTTGTAATAATGCCGCTTGGGGTGTGTGTGTGAAAGCCCTAATAAGCAGGCATATACATAGAATGAAGGCTACTGCTAAGCTTGTAAGCCGCCCTGAGTCTTCGGAGAAGGGCGGGATATAAATGGAATTAAAATAAATAAATAAATTGTGCGGCGGCAGCCAAAAAAGCCATAGCAATCCTATAGGATTCAAGGCATGAGGGACTAGCACCTCTACAAAGCTTTAGTAAGGCCACACCTAGAATACTGCAATCAGTTCTGTGTGTGTGTGCTTGTGTATAGGTATAATTAATTTTTATAAGATAACATTCTTCAGTATTTAGCAAACAGCTAAATACTGGATTCATGTGTTTAAAAAAATCCGTAATAATTAGTTTCTATATTTTCATAATATGTCTGTTAATAATATATTTCCTAAATCTTCTCTTCTCATTTTTCTAGCCAGTGATAAAAATTCTCCCACATCCTGAAGTATACTGAGTCTTCTTTCTCTTTCACCTTCGATGTCAAGAGATTGTCCATTTCTGCACAATCTTAAGATTTTCTTAATTAATTCTTCCTCCGTTGGTAGATTTTCATTTTCCCCAATATTGAAGAAATGCTATCCTTGCTGCAGTAAAATACATGTAAAATTAAGTATATACATCTAGTTTCCTACTATTATGCCGAACAAAAGCAATTCTGGCTTAAAATCTATGTGCTTTTGAATGATTTTCTCTAACCATAGGTTTATTTTGGACCAGAATCTTTTAGCTTTAGGGCATGTCCACCAGATATGCAACCAGTTTGGGTCACCCCGTTACAAAAAAAGTCGTCGAGACTCTAGAAAAAGTGCAAAGAAGAGCCACAGAGATGATGAGGGGGGCTGGAGGCTAAAACACACGAAGGACGGATGCATGAATTGGGAATGGCCAGCCTAGGGAAGAGAAGAGAAGGAGCAGGGCATAATAGCTGTTTTCCAATATTTGAGGGGCTGTCACGGAGAGGAGGGGGTCCCACCTATTTTCCAAAGCCCCCCCGAAAGCCAGACAAAGAATAACGGATGGAAACTTGATCAAGGAGAGATTCAACCTAGAAATAAGGAGAGATTTTCTGACCGTGAGGACAGTCAGTCAATGTTGCTTTCAGATGTTCTGGGGGCTTCATCACTGGAGGCTTTCAGGAAGAGACTGGACAGCCATTCTATCAGAAATGGTGGTAGGGTTTTCTGCTTGGGATGTGTGTGTTGGACTACATAACAGGGCTTTTCAACCTTTTCACCCATTGTACCACTTTTAAGATATGGTAACATCCGAGTACCACCAGTCGCCTAGCAAGGTGTCAAAAACCTGATGACCAAAAAAAGAAAAAAGTGATGAAGTACACGTAGTCCTCGACTTACAACAGTTTCCTTAGTGAGTGTTTGAAGTTACAATGGCACTGAAAAAAGTGCCCCCCAAGCCACATCTGAGCAAGACACCTGCCTGCCCGCCCGGCGGCGCTCTTCCTCCTGTCCGAGGTTCTCATTGTTGTGAGCATTTCTGTTGAGGATTGGCAGCAGGGGTGGGGTGGGGGGAGTGTTTGGTTTTTATTCCCCCCCCCTCTGCTGGGTGGTTGCAGCAGGTTTTGGTCACTTCACATGACTCTGGGACACTGTGACTGTCGTAAATATGAATCAGTTGCCAAGCATTTGAATGTAAATCACAAGACCCTGGAGATGCTGCAACATTCCAGCTGATCAGCGCTTCTTCTGGGCTCAGCAGAAGCACCAGGATCAGTGCCGAGCTGCTGGAGCCTGGCGCTGATCCTGGCACTTCCGCTGAGCCCTGACAGCCCCGAAGAAGCACTGATCCTGGCACTTCCGCTCAGCCCTGACAGCCCCGAAGAAGCACTGATCCTGGTGCTTCCGCTCAGCCCTGACAGCCCCGAAGAAGCACTGATCCTGGCGCTTCCGCTCAGCCCTGACAGCCCCGAAGAAGCACTGATCCTGGCGCTTCCGCTCAGCCCTGACAGCCCCGAAGAAGCGCTGATCCTGGCGCTTCCGCTCAGCCCTGACAGCCCTGCAGTTCCAGCCATCTCTCGCTCAGGCTTGTGCCGTGCTGCCACCGGTTCAACTCATTCCCCTCCCCCGCTACCACTTTTCTAGGATGGTCGCGTACCACCTGCCAGGTGCCAATGTACCACAGGTGGTACCCGTACCACTGGTTGAAAAGCCCTGGACTAGTCCTCCAAGGTCCCTTCCAATTCTGTCCTCCTATGATTCTGTCAGCGTCTCCTGCCTCAGCTGGGGGTTGGACTAGAAGATCTCCAGGGTCCCTTCCAACTCTGTTATTCCATGATTCTGTAAGGGTCTCCTGCTTGAGCAGGGGGCTGGACTAGAAGACTTCTAAGGTCCCTTCCAGCTTTAGTTTGATTGATTGGTTGAGGTGGGCTGGAACTGCAGCGGGATTGGCTGAAGCATCCCGTTTGGGGATCAGTGCCCATGTTTTCCAAAGCCCCAAAGCAGGTGGGTCGGAGAGGAATCAGGATGACTGCCTCAATGTCAGTGGGGGGTGGGGGGCCTCTTTTACCCCCCCCTCCAATTCCTGCCTGTATCTTCTGGGGGGAGAAGAGTTCTTGACAACGTCTGAGCAAGGCCAGTCTCTCCGTTGGCTGAGTCCGTTTCTCTTTTCATGCAGAAACCTTAAGATTTCTCCCGTGTGAATTTTCAGGAAATGGCTGGAAACATCCGAGGTAAAGTCTTGCCCTCCCCCGTGGGATGGAGTGGAAAGGGGGGCCTCACTGTCTTGGGTGGAGGCCGGGCTGTGATGATGGCTGTACGTGGATGACCAGGTCCCCTTTTGTGTCTCCTCTCCCCTTTGCGTTGCAGGGCCCGAACGGAGGATCGTCCTGGTGGGCAAAACCGGCAATGGGAAAAGCGCGACGGGAAACACCATCCTAGGAGCCGACATCTTTGACTTTGGGATGTCTTCTAAGTCGGTAACACAGACTTGCCAGAAAGAGGAGACGTGGTCAAATGGTCGGAAGATTGTGGTGGTCGACACACCGGGCTTTTTTGACACTGAGATCCCTGCGCGGGTAACAGCTGCCGAAGTGAAGAAGTGCGTGAGCATGTGCGTCCCTGGCCCGCACGTCATTCTGCAGGTGATGCGTCCGGGCCGTTTCTCCCAGGAGGAGAAAGACGTGGCCAAGCTGATCAATGAGATCTTCAGCTTGAACGCCAAGAATTACATGATCACCTTGTTCACCCGGAAAGATGACTTGGAAGGGCAATCCCTGGAGGAATTCCTCTCCAAGGGAGACATCGCGCTTCAGTTACAGATGGCCCAGTGCGGGAACCGCTACCTGGCTTTCAACAACAAGGCCAAAGGAGAAGAACGGGAGGAACAGATGGCCGAATTGATGACCATGATTGATGAGCTGGTGCAGAAGAACAAAGGTGCTAATTTTTACACGGAAGCCATGATGAAGAAAGACGAAGAGCAGTATAAGGGGAAAAATTTCTCCTGGTGTTCTCTTCTGTAACGGACACCGGAAGACACGCCGAAGGCAGACATAAACAACATCAAACAAATACGTCGCTTCTCCTGGTGTTCTTTTCTCTAACGCAGGGGTCCCCAACCCCCAGTCTGTGGACTGGTACTGGACTGAGGCATGCCAGCAACCGGTCCACAAAAAACAAGCAAAGGCCCATCCACAGGATGTAGGCAGCATACAAAACCACATACTCTCCGGTCTGCAGAAAAATCTCTCTCCACATAACCGGTCCCTGGTGCCCAAAAGATTGGGGACCTCTGCTCTAATGGACACCAGCAAAATCTCTACTTGTTCCTCTGCTCCAAGGGGGCAGCTCTGCCCTGCGTTTCCCCCTTTCTGCTCCAAGTTCTAATCCAGCCCTTTCTGGGAGTCCACCAAAGACCCCAAGTCCGAGATTCATGGTGGAGTCACCCTGAGCCAATTCCTTCTCCTGAGAACCCGGTTCTCCCCTCAAATGACAGGGCCCGGGAAGATCCTGCCCTCCATTGGCCTCACAGCCTATATCTCCACCATCCTGAAGCCAGATCTCTCTGGAAGGACACTCTGTTTGGGGCCTCCCACCCGTCAGTTTTTCAAAGTAGAGCACAGGAAACCGCCATCACAAGAAATATTAAAGCTCGGCTTGATTCGATATAGAGAATAGCAGAATCCTGGAAGCATCTCTCCTTTGTTCCCGCTGACACCAAAGCACATCAAGACGATGGAGCCTTGAGCTTCTTTCTCACCCCTTCCTGCTTTCCTGGGGTGAATTCATGTTTTCCTAACAACTGCCATGTATTTCCTTTGGGACTTCCCCATCTGTCAATCCTTTGAGATAGACCAGGCCGAGAATCCCCTGACACAAGAAATATTAGACTTTATTGGTACCGATTATACCACAGTAGCAGAATCTTGAAAACGTTTCCCCTTCGCTCCTGCCGGCACCAAAGAACGCCAAGGCAGTGTTCTGTTTCTTCTTTTCCTTTCAACCTCAAAGCAAGCCTGTCCATTTCCGCACATTCTAGCATTTTTTTTAATTATTCCTTCCTCTGTTGTTATTTCTTCATTTTTCCCAGTGTTGTGCGAATATGATTCTTGCCACTGTTATCCCATGTGGAATCAAGGATACACTTTGTTTATCCATCTTTTCTGGCATTACATCTAATAAAAAAAAGTTCAGGTTTAAAAAATTACGTGTTTTCCCAACCTCTTTTCTAGCCAAGTATGTATTTTTGTCCAATACCTCTTTGCTTTTAACACATATCCACCATACATGATAATAACTACCTGACTAATACTGTCAAGCTTGGGACTTATTTTAACAAATGGCTGGAGAAAAGAAGAAAGGATTAGGAATTAAATGTCAATGCTGCTAACATCCGGATGTTCTTGCTTTGACAATGTAGGGAGATGCAGCCATTTTCTTTCCTATGCTTTACTCTTAGAATTAGATGATACTGGAGGAATGTGATGGGAGTTGGTTAGACAACAATTCAGGGGCTTTTGAAATAAGAGAGGATAAGAAATGGCAGGTTGGAGATGGGAGGGAAAGCTTGCATTTCAAACTAATTGGAGAATGTGATTTATGACTGTTAATTAGAGGAGGGACTTGTGTTTTATACTATGTGCTAAGGGGAGGAGAATTCAGATTTCGGCTTCAACCATGTGCGTGCCGATGCTATGCAACTTGAATAAAGATTCTTTAAGGTAAACAATCCGTCGAAGTTCTTTGAAGAGTTTCATCTGTCGGAACCATGACATTAAATTGATATTAGTGAATGATAGACAACACGTTTGTGGAATACGTACTACTGAATTGTATGAAAAATTAATATTCAGGATCAGACTGTCATTTAATGATTTATCCCCTTGCTAAGACCCCTGTGCTCAGCCTGTATAGGTGCATATTATCACTGTTAACAGCCCTTGCCAGATAGCAGAACTCGTGAAAGTACCTTTATCATCCAGAAGTACCTTTATTTGCATGCAGAGAAGATTACAGCAGAGAAGGTGAGGTAGATAATGCATAGGCGGTATTTTCAAGGTCAAAAGACAGTAACGACTCACAGTGTCTGCACATGTATCTGCCGGTTATGGAGGAGGAGAATAATAACCACATGGTGGCATCACAATTAATAAAAATGTTTTGAAAAAACAGAACAAAGAACATCAAGGCAGGGCAGCCTTTAGCTTCTTTCTCACCCGTTCCAGTTTTCCCGGGATGAATTCACATTTTTCCTTATATGGCTGCCACATATTTTCTGCAAGGCCGTCTTTGTACTCTTCCATGCCGCCTTCCAATGGCTAATGGAGGTCTCATGAGGGAAATCATGTCTGTTTCAGCCTGAAACCTCCTTATTAAATCTCCTCCTCGCTTATGAATGAGGCTGTCTTTTGAAGGGGGGATTTGGGCAAGAATGGCCTTGTCGGTCCCCTCAGCCTAGCCGGCTCCGTGCAGCAACGGGCTCACAAAGCAGAGGGGAAGGGGGACAAGGAACGAGGGGGAATCTACCCAAGGGGTGGGTCAGAATGGAGGGTTTCTCCTGAAATCTTTCTACCTCTGACCTCTGAAAGGCTCCAAGGGCTACAGTGGGGGGGGGGCTCCTGATGGGATTATGGCAAATTCCTTGAGGACCCCCGACTTGGAATGTGGATCTGTAGGACTTTGAGGCCAGAGACTTCCCCCGTTCCCCAAACGGAGAATAGCAGGGGGGAAAAAAACCCAGAACAACCACTGAGTTGGAAGGAACTTTCGGAGGTCTTCTAGTCCCTGTTCAAGCAGGAGACCCTAGACCATTTCAGACCAGTTGGCTGCCCAGTCTCTTCTTAAAAGCCTCCAGTGATGGAGCACCCAGAACGTCTGGTGGCGAGCGGTTCCACTGGTTCATTGTCCTCACTGTTAGGACGTTTCTTGTTAATTCCAGGTTGCTTCTCTCCTGGACGAGTTTCCATCTGTTGTTCTGCCCTCTGCTGCTTTGGAGGATAGGTGGAACTCCCCCCCCTTTTTGGGGGGGCGGGCAGCTCCCCAAATACTGGAATGTTATCACGTCTCCCCTAAATCCTTTTCTCCGGACTGACTATTCCCAAATCCTGCAACCGTCCTTCCTACGTTTTAGCCCTCAAGCCTTTAATCCTCTCAGTTGCTCTTCTCTTCTCCCTCTTTCTGAAATCTCAACCCTTTTTTTTTTGTGATGCGGGAGATCAAAAAGTGGATGCAGGACATTTTTCCTGCCAGCCAGACTGGAGATTTTCCCTTGACGGTTTCCTTTGGAGGAAGAGACACCCGAACCCGTTTCCCCTCTGAAGCGAGAGGAGGCTTTTGGGGTTCCCGCCCTAGGACTGGGAGCTGTTTACAAATGGGGGGGCTGGAGGTGGCCTCCCCGGAGTCTTTGCCCCCAGTGCTGAGTCCTCATCAACCTGGGTGCTACGGAGACAAGGCAGGTCTCTCTTCCTGTCATCTGTTGCCCGTTTTCCGTTTTGTAGCTTATCAAAGATTAAACCTTGTGATTTCTCCGGAGCTGATTGGCATGTGGCCAGCAGGGGAAGGTGGGGTCCCAGGGCCTCATGGTCCACCAGCCGTAGAAGAGCTCTGAAGTCCCCCCCCCCCCCGTCGGAAGGCTGGGAATGGTGGACCTTCAGGTGAGCCGCTGATGGATCCCAGGTACAAACAGGGCCATAAAATGCAAGCGGACCTGGAACTTTGTCCCGGCTCAGCCAGGGACAAGGCGTGTCTCTCCACCTATCATCTGTTCTCCGGTTTCCCTTTTGTAGCTTATCAAAGGTGAAACCTTGCGATTTCTCCGGAGCTGATTGGCGTGTGGCCAGCAGGGGAAGGAGGGGTCCCAGGGCCCCATGGTCCACCAGCCCTAGAAGAGCTCTGGAGCCCCCCACCCACCCACCCAAAGGAAGGCTGGGAACGGTGGACCTTCAGGTGAGCCATTGATGGATCCCAGGTATAAACAGGGCCATAAAATTCAGGCACGCCTGGGACTTTGTCCAGGTTCAACCAGGGATAAGGCCTGTCTCTCCACCTGTCATCTGTTGCCCGGTTTCACTTTTGTAGCTTATCAAAGATGAAACCTTGTGATTTCTCCGAAGTTGATTGGCGTGTGGCCAAGAGAAGAGGGAGGGGTCCCAGGGCCCGGGGTCATGGTTCAGCCTTTCCTTTGTTTTTCACAATCTTTGCCCATCTTCGCTTCGCCATGACGGTTTTGTGCAGAGGATCTTGCTCCTTGCTTTATCGATTATTTCCCTTGACTGTCGAGGGTGCTCCAGAGTTCATTCGGCCTGGGGTGGGGGGCTGGTTTAGAGGCCCTGCTCTTCCCCCGCCCCATCCCAATCCAGCACCAAGGAAGATTGCCAGGGTGGCTGATTGTGAGTTGTGACATGTGGTTGTTTCTGCCCCTCCGATCCTGGTGGTGGGCACGAGGGCTCCTGCCTTATTCTCCGTCAATCAGCCGAAAGAATATTGAGGCTGTGGTTAAAAGACAGACAGGGTTTTGGTATTGTGTGCAACTTGTGATCAAACAAAGGAGAAGGGAGAAGGAGAACTCAGACGCAACCCAGGTTGTGTAGTAGGACACAGGGTCCCTTCCCAAAGGACTCAGCTACCCATACACCCAAGCGCAAAGTAGGAAGAACAAACAGGGCGGAAAGAGTATTGAAGCTGCAGTGAAAAGAAAGTTCGGCTGTTGGTATTGTGTGCACTAATCAAACCAATGACAAAGAAGAAGACACAAAACTGCTTATGTAGAAATCAAGTCAGAACCTAGAAAATATATTAGAAGAACATGTAGCCTTTAATCCCGAATTATTTTTATTAGGTAGATTACCAGAAAAGACTGATAAACAAAATACACACTTGGTTCCGCATATCCTAACTGCAGCAAGAATAAGCTATGCACAGTGCTGAAAAAATGAACAAGATCCATCAGAAGAAGAGATAATAAAGAAGATATTGGAATGCGCAGAGATGGACAGACTAACCATGAGACTAAAAGACAAAGAAGAAACAGAATATTATGAAAGCTGGAACTTGTAGAAATATAAAAGCTTTTTGGATTAAAATTTGGTGGAACATTCAAAAGATTTTTAAGAGAAAGATAAAGTTTTCTCCGCAATTGTTTTTATTGGGCATTGTTGTAGATTGTGATGTTAAAGAAATTAACTTGATGTTGAACATGATAACGGCAGCACGGTTACTGGTGGGACAATATTGGAAGAAGGATAGTTTGCCCACTGTAGAAGAATGGGTGTTTAAAGTTTCGAATCTTGCAGAAATGTCTAAGATTTCTGCTTATCTGAAGGATCATTCACAGGAAAGATATATTTCAGTTTGGAGGAGATGGATAGATTATATTCAGAATAAATATGGGACTAAAAAGTACCATTTAGCTTATGAGTAGATTTTAGTGGGATATTGTTATTGGTACGTTGTTGGTAGTTATGTTAAAAGAGAGTTAAAGCGCATTATGAATTTGGTTAATTGTATATTATGCATAATTTTTATTTAGAATATGATTATTGTAACTATAATCCTGTATTTAGCTCTGGGAAGTGGGGGGGGGGAAGTGGGTGGGTTTGGGGTGGGAGGGATTTGGGTATATATTGTAAAATTTTGTTTTTGTAAAACTCTTTAATAAAAAAAAAGAAAGCTGGAACTTATTTTATAAATGGTTGGAAAAAAGAACCAAAGAGTGAGATTTGCATATGCAGTGCTTTTTTGTAAAAGAAAAAGGTGCCGGAACTCACACACGTCATACAACCCGCCTTGCCTACCCTACAAGGTTCCATCCAAAAAAGGTGCCGGAACTCCGTTCTGGGTGTTCTATGAGGAAAAAAAAAAGCCCCGTGTATATGTATTAATGAATTATAAACTCAGTTCACACATTGTTTGGAAAATTAACATGTGTGTGTAAAGAATAAAAAAATAAAATATTAAAAAAAAGAAATCAAGTCAGAACCTGGTTGTGGTGGTAAATGATTTATTTCTACGGGTTCTGCCATAATCCTGGGGGGGAGAGTGTGTGGGGGAAACTATGGGGGTGCTACGATGGATCCTGTCCGCTTCCCTCTATCTGCTTGCTCTTTGATCGATTTCCCTTGCTGCCGGCCTGGGGGGGGGGGGGCGAATGGAATCTGCCTCCCGCTGTCTGCCTTATGTCTAGCTGGGGAAGACGAGGCCCGACGCCTAACAGCCTTGGGAATGGGGCCTTATCCAGCCCCGTTCCCAGAGCGGACTCGCACCCGGGAATTGGGCCCTTTGAACGGGCCAGCAAATATGTCCGCAATTGAGAGAGAGAGAGAGAGAGAGAAGAGACAGAGAGAAGAGAGAGAGAGAGAGAAGAGACAGAGAGAGAGAGAGAGAGGAGAGAGAGAGAGAGAAGAAAGAGAGAGAGGGAGAGAGGAGAGAGAGAGAAGAGAGAGAGAGAAGAGAGAGAGAGAGGAGAGAGAGAGGAGAGAGAAGAAAGAGAGAGAGTAGAGAGAGGAGAGAAAAGAGAGAGAGAGAAGAGAGAGAAGAGAGAGAGAGAGAGGAGAGAGAGGAGAGAGAGAGGAGAGAGAGAAGAGAGAGAGAGAGAGGAGAGAGAGAAGAGAGAGAGAGAGAGAAGAGAGAGAGAGAGAGAGAGAGAGAGAGAGAAGAGAGAGAGAAGAGAGAGAGAGAGAAGAGAGAGAGAGGAGAGAGAGAGAGGAGAGAGAGAGAGAGGAGAGAGAGAGAAGAGACAAAGAGAAGAGAGAGAGAGAAGAGAGAGAGAGAGAGAGAAGAGAGAGAGAGAGAGAGAGAGAGAGAGAGAGAGAGAGAGAGAGAGAGAAAAGAGAGAGAGAGAGAGAGAGAGAGAGAGAGAGAAGAGAGAGAGAGAGAGTGGGGGAGGGACCTGAGAAACGGAGGAAGGGGGAAAGCACAGGGGTGGGGGGAAAAAGACCTAAGGCGCGCGAAAACGGGGAGGAAGGCGAGGTAAAAAGTGAATGGCTCCGTTTGTCGGCACTTTCACTTTCCCTCTTGAGAAGGGTGGGAGGGAGGGGAGGGCCCGGGCCAAGCCCCCTCCCTCCCTCCCTCCCCTGCCGCTGCCCGCCCCTTCCCAGGCCGGTGTGTGTGTGTGGGGGGGAAAGGTAGCCGGGGTCGGCTCCGCGGCCTCAGCAGCGGCCGATCCTGCCAGGCGCGGGGAGATCCAGAGCGAGACGGGGATCGCGCGCAGGTTTCCCCGCAGCAGCATCGGGGGAGGTGGGGAGGGGGCGGAGGCTCCGGGGGAGGGGGTTTCCTTCCGCGGCAGGGCAGGTGGGGGCGGGTTCCGCCCAGGTGGAGGCGCTGAGCAGGAGTGAGGGGGGCGGGCGGCATGGCCGGTTTGGAGGGCACAAGGGGGGGGCAAGGATCGGGAATAGCCAGCAGAGCACGGACGCTCCCTGGATCTCCCCGAATCCCAAGGAATCCAAAGGGAGGGGAAAAAAGCCTCCAGGGTTGGACCAGATGACCTCCAAGGTCCCTTCCAACTGTCTTCTTCGGTCCCCCTTCCGTTTTCCTTCGCGGAGACGTTGAAGAAGAGGCTGGACTGCGCCTCTGGGGCAGAGGGGGGACGGGGGAGATCCTCGGGTGGGGGGTGGTCCGCGGAGACCACCCCCTCCAGACTAACAAGAGAAACGGGCACCTCTTTCGCCGCAAGGCGGCCCCAGAGGCATCGCTGGGAAAGGCGGGAGGGGAGGGGCAGCGCCCCCCCCGTTTCCTCCCCCACCCGAAAAGGGGCCTTGGCCGGAGCTGCCCCCAGCCCCTCCCTCGCCTCAAAAAAGGGGGACTCCCCCCATCTTTCTCTCTCTTTCCCCACAGTCCGAGGAGAGCGAATCGCAGCCAGGAATGAACCAGCAGCCGACATTCCGGATAGGTCTGGGAAGGGCTCTTTGTAGGGTGGGGGGGGGCTTCAGAAAAGGGGAGACCCTCTGCTCCGTGCAGGGCAGAATTTGGATCCTGGAAAAAGCGTCCAGCTTCCTCCCCCCCCCCCCCCGCACAACCCTCCCCATCATGCTCCAGGCCAGCCCTGTCCCCTACTTGTAAAAATAAGGGGGCAAGCCAGGCTCCGGTGCTCAAGCGTGCAATCACCCCCCCCAAATAAAGGAGGTCCCCCACCTCCGCTTCCCTTTTCCCCTCCCCCTTTCCGTCCCTTCCCTCTCCCCCTCCCTCCCTGCCCCACCCTTCTTCCCTTCAGAACATCTCAGACAGTTCCCCCCCCCCCAAGCTGGTGGGGAACAACGCTTGAATGGGGGTGGGGGACCAGGCTGCGGTTTCTGGGTCCAGAAGGGGGGGAGCAGCCAGCTCTTTTTGCTCCACTGGACACGCCGGGACCACGTCTGACCCGTGTTTTTTCCTTTCCACTCTTCCAGGGAACTATGGAGGAAAAGATCAGCCTGGGTAAGCGAGGGGGACACGTGGAAGGCGAGCTGATGCCAGTTCAGAGGAAGAGTTGCGCTGGATGGGTCTCTTCCCACGTGGAAGGCGAGCTGATGCCAGTTCAGAGGAAGAGTTGCGCTGGATGGGTCTCTTCCCCATAGCGAACAGCCAGAGCCTTGCTGGCTGGCCTAGAGGAGGGGTGCCTTGGCCCCTCTGTGGAGACCCCCTCCCCACTCCTGAGCACAGCTGCCTCCCTCCCTGTCAGGGGCTCTGTTGCCCATGGATGGGCCTCCTTTCAGAGTCCCTGCTGGTCTTTCAGCTCTCGGAGACCCACCTGGACAGGGAAAATGCAGGATCGCCATGGAAGGAAGGCAGCAGTCTCAGCGGTGGGACGGGGGGGGGGGGCTGGGAGAAACAGACAGGCAGGAGGAAGGGGCTACCATGGGGCACTCCTGTGGGTAGGGACGGCAGTGAGAATTTCCTCAGCTCCACACGGATCGTCCTCCCGGCAGGTTTAATTGCACTGTCTGAAACAAACCAAGTTGGAAGCCGGCTTACAAGCTTTGGGGGTGGGGGAGACAGGAGGGTCAGTCCTGCTTGGTCCAACCTGTGTCTGCATCCTGCCCCCCCCTTCCAGCCCAGTGGATCAGGCATCCTCCCGCAGCTCTCTGCCAGCAGCCCTGAGCCTCTTCCGGGTCACTCTGCTCGCTCAGACCCAGCTTTGCTGCTGGACACAGTGGTCATATTTGGACATCAGGTTTGTGTATGAGGGGGGCTGAAGTGGGGCTCAAAGTGCTGCTGGGACCAGAGGGTAATTTCTTGACTCAGAGCTTCATTGTTTTATCAGTGGAGTTTTGCTAAAGTGGGGTTCGCACGATGTGGAATCTACATGGCAGAGTATCCCATTTTAGCAACTCTGGGAGATTCACAAAAAAACCATCCCTGAACCGCTTCAGGGCAGGGGTGCCTCTTTTCCAAAAATGTCCCCGTTTCTAGCCTGCTCAATGACGCTCCAACATGTTGGATCGTGGCCACCCGTTTCTTCCTGGGAACATGAGAAACATCTCAATTCTTTTTTGTAACACAGTCTTCCAAACTTGCAGGGGAGGACACCGAACTCCGGCTGATCCTAGTGGGGAAAACCGGAAGCGGGAAGAGCTCCACAAGCAACACCATCCTCGGCTGGAGAGGGTTCGAGTCTCTGGGGGGAAAGGCCACCACCACGAGGTGCCAAAGGGGTCGAGGAAGATGGCAGGACAGGAAGATCTCTGTGGTCGACACCCCAGACATTTTTGATTCTGAAAAGTACAGTCAGCTTGTGGAAAATGAGATCAGGGCTTGCGTCGAACTCTCCCGGCCTGGCCCCCACGCCCTAATTTTGGTGATCCAGGTGGGGCGCTTCACTGCCAAAGATGTGGCAGCTGCAAAACGTGCTTGGGATATCTTTGAGGCCGAGTCCGCTAGATACACAATCGTCCTCTTCACCTGTAAGGAGAATTTGAGAGGGACCTCCCTGCAGGAGTACATCCAAAAGCCCGAGAACCACAATCTGTGGGAGCTGATCTAGCAGTGCGGGAACCGCTTCTGTGGCTTCAACAACAAGGCCACAGGAGCCGAGTCACAGGCACAGGTCTCAGAGCTGATGGAGATGGTGCAGAAAGTCGTTTTCGAGAACGAGGGGAGACACTACGTCAACCGGCTGTACAACATTCTCAAGGTATGGGATCAGCGTGTCATAGAGCAGAATCAAATGGCAGAGTGGAACTGGGCAAGGGCAGTGCTCTTTCTGGGCATCTGGCAGAGCTGCCCTGTTTACACGAGAGCAAGGGGTCCCTCCTCTCTGGGAGATCCCAATGAGTGGGTGGGAGTCAGCATAGCTGGTTCAGGAATTCTGGGTATTGAAGTCCACAAGTCATAAAAGAGCCAAGGTAGCCTACCCCTGGTATAGTTTCCCACTTGAGCAGGGGGTTGGATTAGATGACCTCCGAGGTCCTTTCCAGCTGCGTCATTCTGTGATTCTGTAAGGGTCTCCTGCTTGAGCAGGGGGTTGGAATAGATGACCTCCGAGGTTCCTTCCAACTCTATTCTCAATGAATGATTGCAGTGGGAAGAAGGCCTGTCCAATATCATGTTTGGGGACCAAAGCCTACTTAACCTCAAGCCCCCAAAGCGCGCAGGGGAGGGAGAGAAATCAGGATGACTCTACTTCAAGGGCAGTGAGGAGAGGGTGACTCTCTTTTAAGACCCCCTCCAATTCCTGACTGACTTCTAGGGGGAGGAGAGTTCCTGGCAATTTCTGAGCAAGGCAAGTCTCTCCTTTGGTGTGACTCGGTTTCTCTTTTCACACAGAAACGTCCAGATTTGTCCTTTGCGGCTTGTCTGGAAATGGCTGGAAGCATCAAAGGTAAAGTCCTGGGTGGGGGTGAGCTACTGTCCTGGGTGGAGGGACAGGCTAGGATGGCCGTACACTGCTGATTGGACACACACACACACACACACACACACACACACACACACGAGAGAGAGAGAGAGAGAGAGAGAGAGAGAGAGAGAGAGAGAGAGAGAGAGAGAGAGAGAGAAGTCAGGAGATTCAGGCAGTTCAAATGAGTATCAAGATTTATAGCAAGCTTCAGTTTGCTACAAGAATCTGACCTACTAATGTATCAAGGGAAATGAGCAGGAGATAAGAAAGGCATTCAAGGTGGACTGGATTTAGATCTCATGTGGGCAGGCAGGTATTCACAAGTGATGACGCCTTTGACCCCTCCCGCGGGCATAGCCTGCTCATCTCCTCCAACCCTGCTGACTGATCACCTTCTTCTCTCCCCCCCCCCCCCCGCTTTGGGTTGTAGGGCCCGAACGGAGGATTGTCCTGGTGGGCAAAACTGGGAATGGGAAAAGTGCAACAGGAAACACCATCCTGGGAGACAAACACTTTAATTCCGTCATGTCCCCTAAGTCAGTGACGGTGACTTGCGAAAAGAGGGAGAACAACTGGAATGGCCGGAATATTATGGTGGTTGACACTCCTGGCTTTTTCGACACCAAGGTTTCAGAGAAGGAAACTGCTACCGAAGTGAAGAAGTGCGTGAACATGTGCAACTCGGGTCCGCACGTCATTCTGCAAGTGATGCGTCCTGGCCGTTTCTCCAAGGAGGAAGGGGACGTGGCTAAGCTGATCAGTGAAATCTTCAGCTTGAACGCCAAGAATTACATGATCCTCTTGTTCACCCGCAAGGATGACCTGGAAGAAATGAGTCTGAAGGACTTCCTATCCCAGGGTGATGACTTGCTTCAGAAACAGATAGAGCAGTGTGGACACCGCTACCTGGCCTTCAACAACAAGGCCAAAGGAGAAGAACGGGAGGAACAGATGGCCGAATTGATGACCATGATTGATCAGCTGGTACACAACAACAGAGATGCTCCTTGTTACACAGAAGACATGATGAAGAAAGATGAAAAGCACTATAAGAAAAGCAAATTATCCCAGTGTTCCATTCTCTAACAGACACCAGAAAGCCTCTCTGCTGGATCCTCTGCTCCATGGGGGCAGCTCTCCCCAAAGCCACAGCCCTGCGTTTCCCCCTTCTTGCTCTGAGTACTAATCCACCCCTCGCGGGAAGACCTCCAAAAACCCCAGTCAGTGATTTGTGGCTGACTCTCCCTGAGCCAATTCCTTCTCCGCAGAACTCGGTTTCTCCCCTCAGATGACAGGACTTCCTTCAATGGGAAGATCCTGCGCCCCCCTCCCCCCAGTATCAACTGGCCCCACAGCTTTATAGTCTCCCATCCTGGACCCTTTGGAAGGACACTCTCTTTTGGGCTCCCAATCTCTCAGTCCTTTGAGGTAGAACAGGCCACGAATCTACCAACACAAGAAATATTAGAGCTGGACTTGATTGGTATAAATGGCAGCAGGAGAATCTTGAAAGTGTCTCACTCCCGCTGGCACCAAAGCGCATCAAGGCAAGGCAGCCTTGAGGTTCATTCTCACCCTTTCCTGCTTTCCTGGGGAGAATTCCTGTTTTCCTAACAGCTGCCTGATATATTCCTTTTTTCCATTGGGCAACAGGGAGTCAGCAGGGAGGGCATTTCTGTGTCAAGCAAAGATCTTATTAAAACATCTCTTTGCTTATGAAAGAGGCTGTGTGTGTTTTTGGGGGGGAGTGGGGAGTTGGGAAGACAATTGAGGTTGAGGTTGGTCCACTCAGCGTAACCATCTCCATGTCTTGTGCTCAAAAGGCTTAGGGGAAAGCATCTCCCCTTCGCTTCTGCTGGCACCAAGACGCATCAAGGCAAGGCAGCCTTGAGGTTCTTTCTCACCCTTTCCTGTTTTCTTGGGGAGAATTCATGTTTTCCCAACAGCTGCTACATGTTTTCTTCAAGGCCGTCTCTGTACTCTTCTACACCGCCGTCCAATGGCGAATGTGAACTCATGAGGGAAGTCCTGTCTGTTCCTTATTAAAATCTTATTAAATCTCCTCCTTGCTTAAGGAAGAGGCCGTGGGTTTTGAAGGGCGGGGGGAGTCAGGAAGACTGGAGAGCTTCCATCTCAGGCCCATGACTCTTCAATATCTTCATCAATGACTTAGATCACGGGTTGGCAACCCATGGCTCTGGAGCCGCATGAGGCTCTTTCAGCCTTCTCCTGCGGCTCCCAGTCATCTGCCATTTGCAGAGAGGGAGAGAGAGGCACTTGTGCTTCCCTTCTCTATGTCTCTCTCTGTGTAAAAGTGAGTGGCCTCACGCTGTTCTCCGAGAAGCTGACAAGCTTATTGGGTGGGGCTCCTGCCTCTGCTGTGTCTCCGCAGGAAGCAGCAGCAGCAGCAGGAGAGCCAGCCCAATAAGAATGTGTGTCAGATTGTCCAAGAACAGCATGAAACCAGCTTGCCAGGTGAGCAGAAGATCGGAGAGAGGGGGAGAGAGAAAGAGGAAGGGAGAGAGAGAACTCATGCACAGCAGCCTCTATTTCTTTTTAATTAAACTCTTCAATCAAGCTCCCCCCTTTGTGTGCGCCCGTGCGTACGCGTGAGTTTTGTGGCTCCGTGTCTTTTTTTGCCGACCCCCGACTTAGATGAGGGA
This sequence comes from Vipera berus, assembly GCF_964194415.1. Lineage (NCBI taxonomy): Eukaryota > Metazoa > Chordata > Lepidosauria > Squamata > Viperidae > Vipera > Vipera berus. The sequence goes on along the minus strand of NC_138205.1, from coordinate 132,840,439 downwards.
ATAGAAGGGGAACTCATCAAATTTGGAGGTGACACTCAGCTGGCAGAAATAGCCAACATCCCAGAAGACAAGCTCAGGATCCAAAAGGATCTTGACAGACTTGGACAATGGGCTCCATCCAACAACATGAACGTTAATATGGAGAAAAGCAAAGTTTTACACCTAGGCAAGAAAAAGCAACTGTATAGATACAGACTAGGTAAAACCTGGCTGAATGCCAGTAATTGTGAGAGGGATCTTGGAGTCCAAATATAATAATAATAATAATAATAATAATAATAATAATAATAATAATAATAATAATAATAATAATAATAACAACAACAACAACAGCAGCAGCAACAACAATAATAATAAAGTTGGAAGGGACCTTGGAGGTCATCTAGTCCAACCCCTGCTCAGGCAGGAAACCGTATATCATTTTCGACAAATGGCTGTCCAGTCCCTTCTTAAAAACTTCCAGTATTGGAGCAATTCACAGCTTCTGGAGGCAGGTTGTTCCACTGGTTAATTGTTCTCACTGTTCAGAAATTTCTCCTTAGTTCCAGGTTGCTTCTCTCTTTGGTTAGTTTCCATCAGTTGCTTCTTGTCCTGCCTTCAGGGGTTTTGGAGAATAGCTTGACTCCCTTTTCTTTGGGGCAAACCCTAAGATATTGGACAATCACTTAAACATGAGCCAGCCATGTGCGGCAGCAGCCAAAAAAGCCAATGCGATTGTAGGGTGCATTAACAGAGGGACTCAATCAAGAGCACGTAAAGTAATAATAATAATAATAAAGTTGGAAGGGGCCTTGGAGGTCATCTAGTCCAACCCCCTGCTCAGGCAGGAAACCTTATACCATTTCAGGCAAATGGCTGTCCAGTCTCTTCTTAAAAACCTCCAGTGTTGGAGCATTCACCACCTCTGGAGGCAGGTTGTTCCACTGGTTAATTGTTCTAACTGTCAGGAAGTTTCTCCTTAGTTCTAGGTTGCTTCTCTCCTTGACTAGTTTCCATCCGTTGCTTAGTGTTAGTACCGCTTTAAAAAGCCTTAGTAAAGGCATTATAAAAACAGTACTCTTGGAGTACAGCATCCTGTTTTGGTCACATTACACTAAAACATATGAACAGTTGCAAGATTTGGGTTTGGCCAGTCTAGAGGAAACAAGGACCAGGGGCAGAAATGATGGCAGCCTTCAAGTATTTGGGGGGGAGGCTGTTCCAAAGAAGAGGGGGGGGGGTCCACCTATTTTCCAAAGCACCTGAAGGCAGGGCAAGAAGCTACACACGGAAACTTATCAAGCAAAGAAGCAACCAGGAATTAAGGAGAAACTTCCTAATTAACCAGTGGGACAGCTTGCCACCAGACGTTGTGGGTGCTCCAACACTGGAGGTTTTAAAGAAGAGACTGGACAGCTATTTGACTAAAATGGTATAGGGTCTCCTGCCTGAGCAGGGGGTTGGACTAGATGACCTCCAAGGTCCCTTCCAATTATTAATAATAATAATAATAATAATAATAATAATAATAATAATAATAGCCATTTATCCAAATAATAATTGTATTAATTCAAGGTTGGCAAAAGAGATTATGATTGGAAGAAGAGAAAAATCAAGCAAAGCCATTATGTGGACTATAGAATTATAGAAACCAATTGTTATTGTTTTTTAAATATAAACCCAGACAACACAGTACTTACCAAACTTCAAGGTGATTATGTTAAAAAAAAATCAATAAAACATACTGTGAGGTAGGTAGGTAGATACAGACAGACAGATAGATAGACAAACACAGAGAGAGAGAGAGAGAGAGAGAGAGAGAGAGAGAGAGAGAGAGAGAGAGAGAGAGAGAGAGAGAGAGAGAGGAGAAAAAAGGCGGGAAGAAAGGGTGACGTCCCCTTCACCCTTGCGGCAACCAATCACGGCGCAGATCGCCTCATGCTTGAGCAGAGAGAAGACACGACAGGAGCGCAGGAACATCCTGAGGTAAAATTCAACCGCAGGCAGAAGAAGGCGGAGAAAAAAGGCGGGAAGAAAGGGAGACGCCCCCCTCGCCGTTTCCTAGCCCCGGAGACTAAGGGAGGCATGGCCGGGAGGAGACGAACCTGAGACCCTCCTCCGAGAGGCGGCTGTTAGGTGGGAGGTTCGCGGCCGGCTCCGTCCCGGCTCCAGCGAAGGGGGCTGCGAGGAGGCGCTTCTGCTCCTCCGCGAAGGGCCGCGCGAAAAGTCGTGTTCCTCTGGGCGGGGCATTCGGGGTGGGCGGAGTCTCCTTGCCCTCCCCCCCCATTAGTGAGATCGCTGGAGCTCTCCCCTCCTCCTCACGGAGCTCCTCTTTGGCCCCTTCGCCGAGTCTGGTGTGTGTGTGTGTGTGTGTGTGTGTCTCTGAGGGGGGGAGGGTCAGGATTGAATCCCCTTCCCCGGATGTTCTGCTAGTCCCTCCCCCTCCAGTCCTCTCCCCCGGCTAGCCTTTTCCCAACCTTGGCTTCCCTTCCCCATCTTCTCTGCTCCTAGGAAACGCGGGGGGGGGGCGCCAAGCCAGGCAGAGTGGGCAGCAATCTTGCTGAGGTGGGCTGCCTGCTCCTTTTTGGAAGGGGGGGGCGGCTCTTCCCGCCATCCCCTGCAATCCTGGGCGAGCATCCTTCCCTCCCCTCAACCTCCCCCCCCACGCCGCCCTCTTCTTCCTCTCTTGAGAGCTTTCGGGGTGGGGGGGGCTAGGAAACGCGGGGCTCCAAGCAATGGCCACGCAGCCCTTCTAAAGGGACCCCTGAATCCCAAGTGCAGGAGGGGCCAGGGACACACACCCCCCAACAGGAAAGGGGGCCTTCAAGAAGGGTTTTGAGAGACAGACAGATACCGATAGAGTCAGTCAGACAGACAGACTTGAGTGACTTACTTCCCGACCACGATCAGCTGGAGGTCGGCATTGTCACCTGGGAGTTGGGAAGAGAATGGGAGAGTCTTAGGGCAGAGTGGAGTTACCTGGCTGAAAGGGAATTCAGTGAATATATGGGGGTGCGGAGGAGAGAGAGAGAGTGAGAAAGAGAATATTAGATAGATATCTAGATAGATAATAGAGAAATGATTACATACAGATAAGATGATAGATACTGATATAGATGATAGATGATAGATAGAAATGATTAGATACAGAGATAGATATAAATGATTAGAGATAGATAGATAGATAAATAATTAGATAGATAGATAGATAGATAGATAGATAGATAGATAGACAGACAGACAGACAGACAGACAGACAGACAGACAGACAGACAGACAGATAGATAGATAGATAGATAGATAGATAGATAGATAGATAGATGGCTTTTTTTCTCATAGAACGCTCAGAACGGAGTTCCGGCACCTTTTTTGGATGGAACCTTGTAAGGTAGGCAAGGTGGGTTGTATGACATTTGTGAGTTCCGGCACCTTTTTCTTTTACAAAAAAAGCACTGGATAGATAGATAGATAGATAGATGATAGATAGATAGATAGATAGATAGATAGATAGATAGATAGATAGATAGATAGATAGATAGATAGATAATGATGATTTATTTATTTTATTTATTTTAATTCCATTTATATCCCGCCCTTCTCCGAAGACTCAGGGCGGCTTACAAGCTTAGCAGTAGCCTTCATTCTATGTATATGCCTGCTTATTAGGGCTTTCACACCCACCCCAAGCGGCATTATTACAAAGTCAGCTTTTTGCCCCCAACAATCTGGGTCCTCATTTTACCTACCTCGGAAGGATGGAAGGCTGAGATGATGATATGGAGAAATGATTAGATAGATACTGATAGATACAGGTAGGTATGTAGTAGATACTGGTAGATGGCCTCATGCATAAGTAGACAAGACATTCAGAAACAGAACAATCCTGAGGTAAAACTAAGCAGCAGGCAGAAGACGGAGAAGGAAAAAGGCGGGAAGAGAGGGAGACCCTGCCTTCACACTTGTGGCAACCAATCACAGCACAGATCGCCTCCTGCAGGAGCAGACTAGACAGTTGGGAGCACAGGAACATCCTGAGGTAAAATTACAACAGCAGGCAGAAGACTGAGAAGAAAAAGGCAGGAAGAAATGGAGACGCCCCCTGCCTGAACTTGAAGCCCAAACACTTTCCTGAAATGCAACCTTCCCCCCACTTCATCCTCAGTCCTTTCTGCAGAACACCCTCCCCAGGTGTTCTGCCAGTTCCCCCCCCTCCTCTCCCCCTGGCTAGGCTTTTCTCAACCTTTGCTTCCTGCATCAGCCTGCCCCCCACTTCTGCCCCTCCTGGCCCAAGGAAACACAGGAGCCAAGCCAGGCAGACCGGGCAGCAATTTTCCCTGCGTGGGGGTGGGTGGGAGGCTCCTTTGAGGGGGGGCTCTTTCTTCCATCCCCTGCAATCCTGGGCAGGCAGCCTCTGCTGAGGATGCTAATTGCACCCGCGCCCCACCCCCCACCTACAGCTCCCCACACCACCCCTTCGTGGGGGTGTCAGGATTTCACTTTTGATTGCTTCTCAAACATTAAACCTTGTGATTTCTCTGAGCTGATGGGTGTGGGGGGCAGCAGGGAAGGGAGGGGTCCCAGGGCCAAGGTCATTGTCCAGTCTTGCCTTGATTTCTCCTAATGTTTGGCCATACTGTATTTGCCTTGTGTCACGGTTTTGCAAAAGGTTTGCTGCCTGCTTTATCTATTATTTTCCTCTGCCGTAAACTGCGCTCCAGAGTTCGAGTCCTCTGCCTTTTGTATAAGTGCAAGCTGGTGGGGTGGGTCAGACAAATGGCTGTCCCATCTCCAGTGACAGAGCCCCCACTACCTCTGGTGGCAGGCCATTCCACAGATGGCTGACCGAAAGAGTCCCAAGGACCCGTTTCACCCAGGAGCCTCGGCAGCTGCCAGGCCACGACCTCCTACACCACGTTCCCCATGAACGGGAGGTCGGAAGCTGGACAAATAAATGGCAGTGTTCCCTGGTGATGCATAGGGGTGGGGGGGCAGAACAGGGCTGATAAAGCAGCCCCCACCCCACCAGCCTGCACAAATGGCTAATGAACTCTGGAGCACAGTTTATTGTAAAGGAAACCGACAGATAAAACAGGTAGCAAAGTTTTTGCAAATCTGTCAGGCGAGGCAAATATGGGCAAAGATTAGGAGAAACCAAGGAAAGGCTGGACCATGACCTGGGCTCTGGGACCCCTCCCTCCCCTGCTGGCCCCCACGCCCATCAGCTCCGGAGAAATCAGGTGGTTTAATGTTCGAGAAGCAACCAAAAATGAAACCAAGGAACAGATAACAGTTGGCGGAAAGACCCGCCTTCTCCCTGCTGCGCCCAGGTGGAACCCAGACAAGGTCCCATTTCATTTCCCTGTTTGTACCTGGGATCCATCACGGGCTATCTGCTTTTTTTTTTTTTTTTTTTTATTGAAAAGTTTTAAAATACACGGGCTATCTGCTTTATCTGTCGGTTTCCTTTACAGTAAACTGCGCTCCAGAGTTCATTAGCCATTTGTGCAGGCTGGTGGGGTGGGGGCTGCTTTATCAGCCCTGTTCTGCCCCCACCCCCATGCATCACCTGGGAACACTGCCATTTATTTGTCCAGCTTCCGACCTCCCGTTCGTAGGGAACATGGTGGAGTAGGTGGTGGCCCGGCAGCTGCCGAGGGTCCTGGGTGAAACAGATTCTTGGGACCTCTTTCGGTCAGTCATCTGTGGAACGGACTGCCACCAGAGGTTGTGGGGGCTCTATCACTGGAGATGGGACAGCCATTTGTCTGAAAGGGAAATACTGTAGGATCTCCTGTCTGAGCAAGGGGCTGGAGTAGAAGACCTCCAGGGTCCCTTCCGACTCTTGTCGTTCTGCTCTGTTTTTCTGTTTGGTGGGTGGGGAGGTCTCTGGCCTCAGAGTCCACCATCCAAGTCGGGAGACCTCAAGGGGCTTCTCGGGACTTTGCCAGCATCTCATCAGGGGAGGGGGGCATAGTGTGATCCTCAGAGTCTTTCAGAGGTCAGATGTGGCCGGGGGGGACCCATGTGAAGCCACTCCAGTGACTGGGCCAGGGATAACGGGCATTGTATGCACCAACCACTGGCTGCTGCTGCTGCTGTCCTGGCCAAATGATGGCGGAGGTCCGCTAGGAGCTGGCTCACTCCCCCCTACCTTGGCCCCTTACCTCCGAGACAGACCTATAGAGGGGATTCGGAGGGTTGGGGACTGTCTGGTTCTTGGGCTCCTCGGCTTGATTGGGCCTTGCAGCCAGCTGGGATTGGGGGGGAGGGTCTCAAACATCAGGGGGGGGCTATATGGCACTCATTTGCTCTCCCACCCGGTCTTCCAAAGGACTTTTTTTCATAGCTCCCCCCTCTGCCCCCTGCTTTGGGGCTCCATCTCTGGGGAGGAAAGGACAATGAGGCGAGGCCGAGGGGCTTTCAGACCCACTGTGGGGGTTCTGGGGACCCCCAAACACACCCTTCAGAATTTAGAGGATCAGAGTCACATTTGAGGAGAGGGGAGTGGGCAGGGGAAAGTCCCAACTTCCTTTGGCAGGGTCTCCATAAAAGGGACTGACACTCCCCACCCCTGGGAAGAAAATGGGGTGTCTGAACGAAGCCCTGGGATCACCCAAAGATGTGGGTTGGGACTAGGAGGGCTGGGAAGGTGCAGAGCAGCTCCTGAGGACTGAAGGAAGGGGTGGGGAGTCAAGGATTGGGGGAGGAATGGGGTGGGGCGTGGAAGAGGCGCAGCCCAAAGGGAGCTGGAGTGGAGGATGGCCAAAAATGAACTTGTTTCAGAGACACAGCCAAACTGGACAGCTGACCCTTCCTTCTCTGCCTGCTGGGCGAAGAGACCGGAGGCCGGTCAGTGAAGGGACTGGTTGAAAGTGAAAGGGAAGAACGGCAAAGGTGGGAGGACCCAACGGAGGCCATTGCAGAAGGGACAACCCCCCTCCCCTTCTGAGATGGAAAGCTTTCGGGGGGGGAGACCCTACATTCTGACCCACCCCTCAAGTAGATTCCCCTCATTCCATGTCCCCCCTGTAGCAGCTGTATAAGGAAAGCATGAATTCACTCCAGGAAAACAGGAAGGGGTGAGCAAGGAGCTCAAGGCTACCTTGCCTTAATGCTCTTTGGTGCCAGCGGGAGCGAAGGGGAAATGCTTTTAAGGATTCTGCTGCTGTCATTTATACCAATAAAGGCTCGCTTGCCATGCAGGAGGGATCCCCCTCCCCCTTCCAAGGTGGAAAGCTTTCAGGGGAGCATCTTGCATTCTGACCCACCCCTCGAGTAGATCCCCTTCGTTCCCTGTTCCCCCTCCCCCTAAGCTTTGTGAGTGCGTTGCTGCACGGATACAGTTAGGCTGAGGGGACCGACCCGGCCATTATCCCCAAATCCCCACTTCAAAACTCATGGCCTCTTCCTTAAGCAAGGAGGAGATTTAATAAGTTTTTAATAAGAAGAACAGACAGGACTTCCCTCGTCAGTCCACATTCGCCATTGGACGGCGGTATAGAAGAGTACAGAGACAGCCTTGAAGAAAACATGTAGCAGCTGTTGGGAAAACATGAATTCTCCCCAGGAACGCAGGAAAGGGTGAGAAAGAACCTTAAGGCTGCCCTGCCTTGATGCGCTTTGGTGCCAGCAGAAGCAAAGGAAAGACGCTTTCCCCTAGGCCTTTTGAGCACATCAAGACATGGAGATGGTTAGGCTGAGTGGACCACCCTCAACCGTCTTCCCCACTCCCCCCCAAAAAACACACACAGCCTCTTTCGTAAGCAAAGAGATGTTTTAATAAGATCTTTGCTTGACACAGAAATGCCCTCCCTGCTGACTCCCTGTTGCCCAATGGAAAGAAGGAATATATCAGGCAGCTGTTAGGAAAACATGAATTCTCCCCAGGAAAGCAGGAAAGGGTGAGAATAAACCTCAAGGCTGCCCTACCTTAATGCGCTTTGGTGCCAGCGGGAGTGAGACGCTTTCAAGATTCTCCTGCTGTCATTTATACCAATCAAGTCCATCTCTAATATTTCTTGTGTTGGTAGATTCATGGCCTGCTCTACCTCAAAGGACTGAGAGATTGGGAGCCCAAAAGAAAGTGTCCTTCCAAAGGGTCCAGGATGGGAGACTATAAAGCTGTGGGGCCAGTTGATACTGGGGGGAGGGGCAGGATCTTCCCATTGAAGGAAGTCCTCTCATCTGAGAGAAGAAAGTGGATTCTGGGAAGGAATTGGCTCAGGGAGAGTCAGCCACGAATCACTGACTGGGGTTTTTGGAGGTCTTCCCGTCAGGGCTGGATTAGTACTCAGAGCAAGAAGGGGGAAACGCAGGGCTGTGGCTTTGGGGAGAGCTGCCCCCTTGGAGCAGAGTATCCAGCAGAGAGGCTTTCTGGTGTCTGTTAGAGAATGGAACACTGGGATAATTTGCTTTTCTTATAGTGCTTTTCATCTTTCTTCATCATGTCTTCTGTGTAACAAGGAGCATCTCTGTTGTTGTGTACGAGCTGATCAATCATGGTCATCAATTCGGCCATCTGTTCCTCCTGTTCTTCTCCTTTGGCCTTGTTGTTGAAGGCTAGGTAGCGGTGTCCACACTGCTCTATCTGTTTCTGAAGCGAGTCATCACCCTGGGATAGGAAGTCCTCCAGACTCGTTTCTTCCAGGTCATCCTTGCGGGCGAACAAGAGGATCATGTAATTCTTGGCGTTCAAGTTGAAGATTTTACTGATCAGCTTAGCCACCTCCTTTTCCTCCTTGGAGAAACGGCCAGGACGCATCACCTGCAGAATGACGTGCGGACCTGGGTTGCACATGCTCACGCACTTCTTCACCTCAGCAGCAGTTTCCTTCTCTGAAACCTTGGTGTCGAAAAAGCCAGGAGTGTCAACCACCATAATATTCCGGCCATTCCAGTTGTTCTCCCTCTTTTCGCAAGTTACCGTCACCGACTTAGGGGACATGATGGATGTAAAGTGTTTATCTCCCAAGATGGTGTTTCCCGTTGCGCTTTTCCCATTCCCAGTTTTGCCCACAAGGACAATCCTTCGTTCTTGCCCTACAAACCAAAGCGGGGGGGGGGGGGAGAGAAGAAGGTGATCGGTTATCAGCGTTGGAGGAGATGAGCAGGCTATGCCCGAGGGAGGGGTCAAAGGCGTCATCACTCGTGAATACCTGCCCGCCCACATGAGATCTAAATCCAGTCCACCTTGAATGCCTTTCTTATCTCCCGCTCATTTCCCTTGATCCGTTAGTAGGTCAGGTTCTTGTAGCGAACTGAAGCTTGCTATAAATTATGATACTCATTTGAACTGCCTGAATCTTCTGACTTTCCACTCACTCACTCACTCTCTACCTATCTATCTATCTTGTCTTTCTCTAGCTATCATCATCATTATCATCTGTCTCTGTGTGTGTCTCTCTCTCACCTCCCATCAGCAGTGTACGGCCATCCTAGCCTGTCCCTTCACCCAGGACAGTAGCTCCCACCCCAGGGCCCAAGACTTTACCTTGGATGTTTTCCAGACAAGCCGCACAGCACAAATCTGGATGTTTCTGCGTGAAAAGAGAAACCGAGTCACACCAAAGAAGAGACTTGCCTTGCTCAGAAATGGCCAGGAACTCTCCTCCCCACAGAAGTCACAGGCAGGAATTGGAGGGGGGCTTAAAAGAGAGTCACCCTCTCCTCACTGCCCTTGAGGTAGAGTCAACCTGATTTCTCTCTCCCCACACACACACTTTGGGGACTTGAGGAAACGTAGGCATTGGTCCCCAAACACTGTGCTGTAGAGGCCCTCTTCCCAGGACCCTTCAGCCGTTCCCACTGCAGTCAGTCATTGAGAATAGAGGTGGAATGGACCTCATAGGTCATCTATTCCAACCCCCTGCTCAAGCAGGATAGATACTCTTACAGAATGACAGAGCTGGAAGGGACCTCGGAGGTCTTCTAGTCCAGCCCCCTGCTCAAGTGGGAAACTATAGCAGAGGTAGGCACCCTTGGTTCTTTGATGACTTCTGGACTTCAATACCCAGAATTCCTGAACCAGCCATGCTGACTCAGGAATTCTGGGAGTTGAAGTCCACAAGTCATCAATGAGCCAAGGTTCCCTACTCCCAATCTATACCATCTCTGCCTCCAAGCACTGCCCAATTGCACCTCCCGCAACGGACAGCCATCTCTCCCAGAGGGCACAAGCCCCTCGTCCCTCTCCCAGCGTGGCCCATCAGCCACTGCCGCATCAGGGCTCTAGGCTGACCCAGCCGGCTCCGCAGTTGGGTTCTTCGGGAACTCTGCCTTAATTCTGGCTGTGCCGTGGAAGAAAGAAGCCACTGCGGGAACCAAGAAAGTGACGGGGGCACCCTAGTTTAGAGCGTGATGCTCCAGAGCAGCTGAGTCAGAGGCAGAAATAGTAGAGGGTCTCCTGCCTGAGCAGTGGGTCGGACTAGAAGACCTCCGGGGTACCTTCCAGCTCGTGATTCTGTAACGGTCTCCTGCTTGAGCTGGGAGTTGGACTAGATGACCTTGGAGGTCCGTTCCGACTCTTGTCATTCGATGATTCTGTAACGGTCTCCTGTTAGAGCAGGGGGTTGGACTAGATGACCTCTGATGTCCCTCCCAGCTTGTGATTCTGCAAGGGTCCCCTGCTTGAGCAGGGGGGTTGGACTAGGTGACTTCCAAAGTCCCTTCCAACTCTGCGATCCGAAGTCCTAAGCTCGTCTCCCGAAGTCACGGGGGTGGGATAGAGATGGGGAGGGGAGGCGCGCCTGGCCGGACACCCACCTGTCTCTCCTGCGAAGGGCTGCGAGTTGCTTCTGCTCCTCCGCGGAAGGGCTGTGTACAAGTTGTATTTCTCTGGGTGGGTGGCGCAGGGCACTCAGGGTTGGTGGAGTTTCCTTGCCCCCTCCCCCCCTTAGTGAGATCCCTCCAGCCCCCTCCCCACCTGGAGTTCCTCTTTGGCCCTGCCGGCTGCTCTTAAGCGATCCTGGGGGTGGTGTCTCTGAGGGGGTCAGGATTGAATTACCCATCCCGAGGTAATTCCCCCCCCCGCTGCCCCCCACGGTTAGGCTTTCCCCAATCTTTGTTTCTGACAACACCCTGTCACCCCTCCTCCTCTGCCCCAAGGAAAAACGGGGGGGGACGCCAAGCGAGGCAGAGTGGGCACCCATCTTTCCCGGGTGGGGAGGGTGGAAGGACTCCTTTGAGGGGGGGCATCTCTTTCTGGCATCCCCTGCAACCTTGGGCGAGCAGCCTCTACTGAGGATGATCATCGCACCTGCCCAACCCACCGCCCCCTTCTTCCTTTGAAAAGCTTCCAATGTCCTTTCTTGAGTTGGGGGGGGCGACGACAAGAAGGCCAGGCATTTGGGGAAGATCCCTCCCTCCCCCACCTCTTTCTCTCTCTATATATATATATATATATGTGTGTGTGTGTGTGTAAAAAAATTTTTGGATTGCTAACAAAGAATTAAGGGAGACTGATATGCATTTCAAACTTATTTGTTCTCATCAGTCAGCCATACCCTTCTGAGATTAGAACCTGGGCTGATTGCACATTAGGCAGTTGTTTTAACCTCTGGGCCACAGGCTCTTTCTCGCTTTGTTAGCTGAGAAGCAAGGGAGATATGTGTTAAATGTTTGTTAAGTGTTTAGATTACCTTGCTAGGCCCCAAACATGGGACAAATCTTTATTTCCTGTTTCAGCCTAACCCAAGGCCATCGACAGGCAGTAGTCACAACAGTGACAGCTCATTTTGTGTAAATAAGTTTGAAATGCATATCAGTTTCCCTTAATTCTTTGTTAGCAATCCAAAAAAAATTTTTTTACACTGGCGATTCAGCCAGCCAGTTCCCAATGAATGGATCTCGGCTACTAACCTCCGGCCATTCGCCTCCCCCCAGATTGCCTGTCCTGACATGAGGGTCTCGGCTGTCCCACCCACCCATTGGGGTCTCCCAGAGAGGAGGGACCCCTTGCTCTCGTGTAAATGGGCAGAAAGAGCACTGCCCTCGCCCAGTTCCACTCTGCCATTTGATTCTACTCTATGACATGCTGATCCCGTACCATGGGCAGCTCGTACAGCTGGTTGACGTAGTGTCTTCCCCCGTTCTCGAAAAGGGTCTTCTGCACCATCTCCATCAGCTGCGAGACCTGCACCTGCCGCTCGGCTCCTGCGGCCTTGTTGTTGAAGCCACAGTAGCGGTCCCCACACCGCTGGATCAGCTCCCGCAGATTATGGTTGTCAGACTTTCGGACGTACTCCTGCAGGGATTCCCCTCTCAAATCTTCCACACAGGTAAAGAGAACAACCGTGTGCCTGGCGGACTCGTCCCCAAAGATATCCTGGACACGCTTGGCAGCTGTCACATCTTCGGGGGTGAAGTGTCCCACCTGGGTCACAAAGATCAGGGCGTGGGGGCCAGGCTGGGAGAGTTCGACGCAAGCCCCGATCTCGCATCGCGCAGACACATTGTGTTGTTTAGAATCGAAAATTTCGGGTGTGTCGACCACAAAGACCTTCCTGCCCTGCCAGCTTCCCTGCCCCCTTTCGCATTTCAGGGTGGTGGTCTTCGGCTGCAGAATGGACTTGAACACCGGCTGGCCGAGGATGGTGTTGCCCGTGGCGCTCTTCCCACCTCCAGACTTTCCCACTAGGATCAGCCGGAGTTCGGTGTCCTCCCCTGTGAGTTTGGAATACGACGTTAAAAGGCATAGAGATATTTCTCACATCATTTCAGGATGTCATTGAGCAGGCTGGAAATGGGGACAACTTTGGAAAAGAGTGGAAGTGGTTCAGTGATATTTTTATATGAATCTCCCGGAGTTGCTAAAATGGGCTGCTCAGCCGTGCAGATTCCCACAACGTGCGAATCCCACTTTAGCAGATGTCCAAATACAGCCACTGTGTCCAGCCCCCACGAGCAAAGCTGGAGCCAAGCAAATTGAGACTGAGTTGTGAGGAGGCTCAGGGCTGCTGGTGCGTGCTGCGTGACGATAGCCTTGGGCTGGGGTACAGGCATAATATTGGAAGGGACCTTGGAGGTCTTCTAGTCCGACCCCCTGCTCAACAGCCTCTACTGCACCACCATGATCGCTGGTGGCACAGTGAGTAGAATGCAGCATTGCAGGCAAACTCTGCCCCCTGTCAGGAGTTTGATGCTGACTGGCTCAAGGTTGACTCAGCTCTTCCGTCCTTCCGTGGTCGCTAAAATGTGTGTGTGTAGGGGGGCAATAAGGTGACTCTGTAAACCGCTTAGAAGGGGCTCGGAAGTACTGTGAAGTAATATATAAGTGCTTTGCTATTGCTAAGGGACGTGGAAGGTATGAGCCTAGGGGTGTGTGTGTGTGTGAGAATCTGACTAAAGCCAGAGGGAAACGTTTAGGGGGACCTGGTGTGGAAGGAGAAAGACCATCGGGAACTTGTTGGGGAAGGGAAATATTTGCAGTGACCAAGTGGCGAGATCTGTAGAATAGGTAGGGGGGTCCTGCAGTGTCCTTGTGGTCAGTCACAAGTGCATATGACCATTGGGGAGATGCAGGGACTGTAATTTTAGGAGCGGATCTTAAGTAACTTTTTTTTGGGGGGATCCACCATAATGTAAAACAGCTGTCAAGCCAGAGGTGCCCAACCCCTGGTCCCTGAACCACCACTGGTCCACAGCATGCCGGAAACCGGGCCATGCAAATAAGTGAAGCATACGAAACCAGCACACGCCCAGATCCACAGAAAAACCCCTTTCCACGGAACCTGGTCTCTGGTGCCCGCAGGTTTGGGGGCCACTAGGTTAAGAGACCCATTCTACGTCAAGGTCTCCCTTCTGCCATACCTTCCATCATGTCTTTCCATTCTCCCTCCGCAGGACAAACAGGAACCTCAGTCACGGAATCTGGAACTGGATAGAAGCCGGGGATGTGTGTTGGTGCGCACGCATCTCATCCAGACTGATGCTTAGCTTGTGTTTGACTCTAGGTTTCAGGCGGCACCTAGTCTGCCTCAAGTTCAGGGTATAAGGGGGGAGGGAGGAGGAGGAGAAGGAATGGGGGTCCTCGGTGATCTTCTGAGCTGGGTGGTTTACTTGCAGACGTTTCATGACCCAACTAGAGAATGTCATCCGGGCTAGTGAGTACTGTTTGTGGCCGCCTCCCAAATACTGGAACCCGATCTAGTCCTGCCCCCCACCTCCTTCTTTTCTCTAGATTGGCCAAACCCCAATTCCTGCACCCATTCTTCCGATGTTTTAGCCTTCAGCTTCCAAATCCTCTTTGTTACTCTTCACCCACCCCCACCCCCAAACGCCAGACGTGGCCTCCTCACTTACCCAGCTTGGCCTCCTCATCCGTGGCTGCCTGGAAAAGTGGAAAGGAAACATGGGTCAGACAGGAGTCTCGACTGCCAGAGGGCTCGGCCTGTCCAGTGGGGCAGTGAGCCAGCTGCCACCCTGTTCATGCCCAGAAAGCGCACCCTGGTCCCCCACCCCATTCAAGGCATCGCCCAGAATCTTCCCCCCCCCCCAGCCAGTGGTGGGATTCAGCCAGTTTGCACCATTTCGCCAGAACCGGTAGCTACTTTTTTGTTGCTCAGGCCCAGAATGGACTTCTGGAAGCGGCATCCACACAGAGAACCGGTTGTTCACGTATTTGAATCCCACCACTGCCCCCAGCTAACATGGGGGGAGGGGTTCAGATGTTCTGAAGGGACCAAGGAAGGGAGGAAAGGAAGGGCAGGGCAGGGCAGGGAGGGGGAGAAGGAAGGGATGGCAGGGGATACAGGTGGAGGAGGAAAAGGGGAAGTAGAGCTAGGGGACCCCTTTCTTGGGGGGGCATTGCATGCTCTCCACCCATTAACCACCCTTCTCCCTCCCTGATTGCCTGTCCTAACATGAGTGCCTCGGCTGTCCCACCCACTCATTGGATCTCCCAGAGGAGGGACCTCTTGTTCTCGTGTAAACGGAGCAGCTCCACCAGATGCCCAGAAACAGCACTCACTGCCCTCGCCCAGTTCCATGCTGCCATTGGATTCTGCTCTACGACACGCTGAACCCGTACCATGGGCAACTCGTACATCCAGTTGACGTAGTGTCTCCCCCCGTTCTCGAAAATGGTCTTCTGCACCATCGCCATCAGCTCCGAGACCTGCTCCTGCGACTCGGCTCCTGTGGCTGTGTTGTTGAAGCCACAGAAGCGGTCCCCGTACCGCCAGATCAGCTCCCGCAGATTGTGGTTCTCGGGCTTTTGGATGTACTCCTGCAGGGGGGTCCCTCTCAAATCCTCCACACAGGTGAAGAGGACGATTGTGTACCTGGCCGACTCGGCCTCAAAGATATCCCAGACACGTTTCGCAGCTGTGACATCTTCAGCAGTGAAGTGTCCCACCTGGATCACAAAGATCAGGGCATGGGGGCCAGGCCGGGAGAGTTCGACGCAAGCCCCGATCTCATTTTCCACAATCTCACTCTGGTTTTCAGAATCGAAAATGTTGGGTGTGTCGACCACGGAGATCTTCCTGCCCTGCCATCTTCCTTGCCCCCTTTGGCAACTTATGGTGGTGGCCTCTGCCCCCAAAGATTCGAACTCTCTCCGGCCGAGGATGGTGTTGCCCGTGGCACTCTTCCCACTTCCGGACTTTCCTACCAGGATCAGCCGGAGTTCGGTGTCCTCCCCTGTGAGTTTGGAAGACAGTGTTACAAAAACGAATCCAGAGATTTCACACGTGCCCAGGAAGAAAGGTGTGGCCGTGATGCAACCTGTTGGGGGTCTCATTGAGCAGGCTGGAAACGGGGATAATTCTGGAAGAGTTGCTAAAATGGAATACTGCGGGAAGATGCTTGACCCACTGGGCTGGGGGGCAGGATGCAGAGGCAGGATGGACCCAAGCAGGACTGACCCTCCTGCCTCCCCCAGCCCCAAAGCTTGCAACTTCCAACTTGGTTTGTTTCAGACAGAGTGAGAGTAAACCTGCCAGGAGGAGGATCTGTGCAGGCCCGGAGGAATTTCCGACTGCCAGGGCTGGATCCAAGGGGTTGCTGAAACTTAGTCTTGAGGGCCATCCCCCACCCACATGAGTGCCCCACGGCAGCCCCTTCCTCGTGCCTGACAATTTCTCCCACTACACCGGTGAGACTGCTGCCTTCCTTCTGCAGCGATCCTGCCTTTTCCCCATCCGAGGTGGATCTCCAAGGGAGGGAAGCATCTGTGCTCAGGAGTGGGGAGGGGGTCTCCACAGAGGGGCCAAGGCATCCTGTCCTCTAGGCCGGCCAGTGAGGCTCTGGCTGTTAGCTATGGGGAAGAGACCCATCCAGCGCAACTCTTCCTCTGCACTGGCATCAGCTCGCCGTCCCAAGTGGCTGTCACGTTGCCCTCCCCCCCCCCGAAACACGTGTCCTCCTCGCTTACCCAGGCTGATCTCTTCCTCCATAGTTCCCTGGAAGAGTGGAAAGGAAAAAACACGGGTCAGACGTGGGTCCGGCATGTCCAGTGGGGCAGGGGAAGCAGAGCTGGGGTGTCCCCATTATTTGGGGGGCCCCGCATCGCATGCTTGAGCACCGAACCCTTGCTTGCCCCCTTATTTTTTACAAGTAGGGGACAGGGCCGGCCTGGAAAATGATGGGGTGGGGTGGTTGGATGCTTTTCCCAGGCCCCCAAATTCCACCCTGCACCGAGCAAAGAGTCTCCCGTTTCCCGAAGCAGCCCCCCACCCCCTTTCAGGACCCCCTTCCCAGACCTTCCCGGAATTTCAACTGCTGATTCATTCCTGGCTGCTGAAGCTCCCAGAGGGATTCACTCAACCCCCCCCCCTTCCGGATTGTAGGGAAGGAGAGAGAAGATGGGGAAGAGACCCCCTTTTGCAGGGCAGGGGAGGGGCTGGGGGCAGCTCCGGCCAAGGCCCCTTTTTGGGTGGGGGTGCTGCCCCTCCCCTCCCGCCTTCCCCAGCGATGCCTCTGGGGCCCATTCCTCCTTTGAGTCCTCTTGAGACCCCCACCCCACCCACGATGCCTCCCCCAGGGGACCTGTGTGGGGAGCAGGGGTCAGGCTGGGCCCCTCCCTCCGCTTTCAAGAGACCCCCCCCCCCGAAGCCCAGCCCACCCACCCCCGGGATCCTCTGCATCACCCCGTAAATGGGGCGGGGGGGGGGCGCCCAGTTCCACCTACGCCCTCCCACTCATCCAGCCCCACCGCAAGCGGGAGGCGAGCCAGCGCGAAATTAATTCCTGGAGGAGGAAAAGGGGGTGGGGGAGAGGACGGGGGTCGCCAGTCCTGCTCGGACGGCCCCACACGGACCACCCCCACCCCGATTTAGGGGGGAGGGGGAGGCGAAGTGCCGCCTTTCCCTCTCGCCGCGCAGCTCCTTGCGCCTCCTCCGCCCGGGAAGACCAGAGGGAGGGGTCCTGGTGGTGGGGGGGGGGTCGACGAGCAGGGGAGGCAAAGGGGAGGGGTCGGACCCCCGAAAGACCCCCCTCCACTCCCCCGGAGAGGCGTCGTCCAGCCTCTTCCACGTCTCCGACAAGGGAAGGGAAGCCCCCCGACCACCACCCCCACCCCACTCCCGACACGCCTGGGAAAGGCTTGCGCCCCCTCTTGCGCGGATCCCGGCCGGCTTTTCCCTTCCTTGGCGTTCGGGGAGACGCAGGGAGCGGCGGCGATTCCCGGGATCCTAGCTTGGGCCGCCGGGATCGGGGGACCCGATCCTCGCCCCCTCCCCCCCAACTCCAAGCTGGCCACCTGCCCCCCCCCCCACCCCCACTCCGTCCTGCGCCTCCCCCTGGACGGACCCCCCTCCCCCCCTGACGGACCCCCCCTCCCCCCCTGCACTGGCGAAGAACGACCCCCCCGAGCTTTCGCGCCCCCCCCCGTCCTCCCCACCTCTGCCGTTGCCGCTGCGCGCGATCCCAGTCTGGCTCTGGATCACCCCCGCGCCTCGCAGGAGGATCAGCAGCTGCTCCGCCGTCCGCGGAGCCGCCCCGGCTACCTTTCCCCCCCCCCACTCTCCCAGGGGGGGGCAGGCGGAGGAGGAGGGCCCTCCCTCCCTCTCCCCCCCAGAAGGAAAGGGAAAGTCCCGACGAGCTTTCTACCGGAGGTTCACTTTCTACCTCGCCGCCTTAGGGGTTGCAGTGGGAGAGCTGTTGCCTCACACCCCCCCTCGTCACAAGGGGGGTCCCCGACCACCGCCGCCAACCTCAGGAGACCCCCCACCCCACCCCCACAAGCCCCGATTGTCTTCCCCTCCTCGGACGACCCCTCCTTCGGGCTCCCGGAGCCGAAGCCAAACTTCAGGCAGGGGTGGGGTGGGGTGGGTCTCCCCCCGGCCGAGAGAATAAGAGAGTTGGGAGGGACCGGGGAGGTCTTCTATCTAGTCCGACCCCCCCCTGCTGGAGCAGGAGAGCCTGAGAGAATCGTGCAAGGACAGAGCTGGGAGGGATCTCGGAGGTCATCTAGTCCAACCCCCCTGCTCAGGCAGAAAAGGGCAGGGGGAAGAGAATAAGAATACAATAGAATACACAGAATAGAATATAGAACACAGAACAGAATAGAATAAGGAAAGGAATAGAATAGAATAGAATAGAATAGAATAGAATAGAATAGAATAGAATAGAATAGAATAGAATAGAATAGAAATACGGAATGGAATAGAACGGAATAGTATATAGAATACAATAGAAGTAATTAAAGGAGTGGAATAAAATAGAATAGAATAGAACAATGAATGGAATGGAAATAGGATAGGATAGGATAGAATAGAAATAAGGAATGGAATAGAACAGAATAGTATATAGAATAGAATAGAATAGAATAGAGAATTAGAATAGAACAGAACAGAGAATTAGAATAGAATAGAAGATTGGAATAGAATAGAAAATGGAATAAAATAGAGTAGAACATAGAATAGAATAGAATAGAATAGAAGAGACTACAATAGAATAGAACAGAATACAATAGAATATAGAACAGAATAGAATAAAAAATATGGAATAGAATAGAATAGAATAGAATAATGAATGGAATGGAAATGGAAATAATAGGATAGAATAGAATAGAATAGAATAGAATAGAATAGAATAGAATAGAATAGAATAGAATAGAATAGAATCACAGAGCTGGAAGGGACCTTGGAGGTCTTCTAGTCCAGCCCCCCCCCCTCAGGCAGGAGATGAAGCTTTGAGAAGCCAGCAAAAGTGCAAAGTGCCCTGGGACCCTTCCCTCTTCTCTTGGCCACACGCCAATCAACTTCGGAGAAATCACAAGGTTTCATCTTTGATAAGCTACAGAAGTGAAACCGGGCAACAGATGACAGGTGGAGAGACACACACCTTGTCCCTGGCTGAGCCGGGACAAAGTCCCAGGTGCGCCCGCATTTTATGGCCCTGTTTGTACCTGGGATCCATCAATGGCTCACCTGCAGGTCTGCCGTTCCCCACTTTTCGGGGGGGGGGCTCCAGAGCTCTTCTGGGGCTGGTGGACCATGGGCCCCTGGGACCCCTCCCTCCCCTGCTGGCTACACGCCAATCAGCTCCGGAGAAATCACAAAGGTTTAATCTTGGAGAAGCCAGAAAAGAGAAACCGAGGAAGAGATAACGGGGAGAGACCCGCCTTGTCCCCAGAGCCCAGATGGAACCCAGATAAGGTCCCAGGTGCATTTTATGGCTCTGTTTATACCTGGGAAATCAGGAAGTGCTCACCTGTTTACGAAGGTTCACTGTTCCCAGCTTTACCGTGTGTGTGTGTGTGTGTGTGTGTGTGTGTGTGTGTGTGTGTGTGTGTGTGTGTGTTATCCTGAACGTTTCTTGGGCTGGTGGGGCTTCTTGGGAGGCAGATTAATAACAATCACAGTAATGTTGGTGGTGATGGTGATGATGAAGTTGGAAGGAACCTTGGAGGTCATCTAGTCCAACCCCCTGCTTAAGGGGGAGACCCTTACAGAACAGCAGAGTTAGAATAGAATAGAACAGAACAGAACAAGAAATTAGAATAGAATAGAATAGAATAGAATAGAAAAGATGGAATAGAATAGAATAGAATAGAGTAGAGTAGAGTAGAGTAGAGTAGAGTAGAGTAGAATAGAATAGAATAGAATAGAATAGAATAGGAGCTGGAAGGGACCTTGGAGGTCTTTTAGTCCAACCCCTTGCTCAGACAGGAAACCCTATACCATATATTATTACTATTGTTCATGTATTATTATTATTAAAAGGGACACGGTGGCTCAGTGCGTTAGGATGCTGAGCTTGCCGATCAGAAGGTCGGCAGTTTGGTGGGTCGAATCCCGAGTGCCGCGTAGCAGAGTGAGCGCCTGTTACGCGTCCCAGCTTCTGCCAACCTAGCAGTTCGAAAGCACGTAAAAAAAAATGCAAGTAGGAAAATAGGGACCACTCCGGTGGGAAGGTAAGAGCGTTCCGTGCGCCTTTGGCGTCTAGTCATGCCGGCCACATGACCACGGAGACGTCCTTGGACAAGCGCCGGCTCTTCGGCTTTGAAACGGAGATGAGCACCGGCCCCTAGAGTCGGAAACGACTAGCACGCATGTGCGGGGGAACGTTTACCTTTACCGTTTATTATTATTATTGTTCATGTATAATGATGATGATGATGGAGGAAAGGACCTTGGAGGCCATCTAGTCCAACCCCCTGCTCAAGCAAGAGACCCAAGACCATTTCAGACTAATGGCTGTCCAGTCTCTTCCTAAAAACCTCCAGTGTTGGAGCATTCATAGCTTCTGGAGGCAGCTC
Organism: Vipera berus; assembly: GCF_964194415.1. Lineage (NCBI taxonomy): Eukaryota > Metazoa > Chordata > Lepidosauria > Squamata > Viperidae > Vipera > Vipera berus. Next base: position 132,819,759 of record NC_138205.1, on the reverse strand, counting down.
GTTCCACCGATTCATCGATTGACGCTTTCCATCCCGGGGTTTTTCATGTGGTGACCCAAAGCATTTAGCAAAGAGGAAGATAGCCCTGTCCCCTCTTTCCCAAGATTTGGAGCCCCTCCCCCACTCCCACCCGGCTTCCCCGAGGGCTGATCCCGAAGGGGGCCGTGGGACACTTTCCCAGCCTCTGCCCCCCCCTTCATTTCTGGACATCCGAAGTTGCTCTGGAGTGTCGCTCTATATAGCAGTCACTGGGTGATGCTTCGGTCCTGAGCCGGTGATGGGGAGGCAGGGGGGGGGTCTGTTGCGAGTTGGCTCACCTCCCACCTTGGCCCTTACCCCTGGGGCACATCTAGGGAAGGGGGCTCAGGGCCCACCAGAGCTGGGCAGCCTAAAAGAGAGAGGTGGGGGGGAGGCTGGAAGGGAATTGGGGCTCCTGGATTCAGTTGGGCCCGGCAGCTGACCAAGGTTGGGCGTCTACCAGCCACTTCTTTGCGCCCCCCATTTCTTGGGAAACATTTTTTCCCCGGCTTCGTCGGCCACCTCCTCGGCACGCTCGCTTGGCTGCGCCCCGTGGATGTGGGAGTTCGTCTCTGGGAAGGTAAACCCACGGCGAGGAGGAGCCGAGGGGCTTTCGAGGCCCAACGTGGAAGTTCTGGGGAGCCCCCAGCCCCCACCCCGACGGAATTTAGAGGATCCGGTGGAGAGAGACAGAGGGGCATTTGAATGAAGGAACGAACGAACCTTTATTATCAAAGCACATGTGTACAGTGAGATTGGCTGAGCCTCTCTTCGTGCCCCCCCCCGCCCACGACCACAACTCACGAGGACAACAGACCCACCATCTTGTTACACCAGGTAAGCTCATTGCACAACGCACCGGCCCCGCAAGTCGATCATACATAGAGTTGATTTGACTTATTTCCCATTTGCGCTTTGAGGAGAGGGAACTGGGCCAGGGGCTGCGTGGAGAATCCCCCCCAGCTTCCTTGGGCAGGAATGCCATCAAAGGGACTGACCCCCCCATCTCCTGGGGGGGACAATGGGGTGTCACAAGGAAGCTCTGGGATCACCCGGAGACCTGGGTCAGTGCTGGGAGGACTGGGGCTTCGGGGGGGGAGGCAGAGCAGCTCCTGAGGACCGAAGGAAGGGATAGGGGGACGTCAAGGCTGGGGGAAGAATCGGAGGGAGGTCGTGGAAGAGGCGCGGCCCAATGGGGGCTGGACTTGGGAGTATCGTCATAAAAGAACTTGTTCAGGAGACAGACCCCAACTTCCTGCTGCCCCTTTGGCCACTGGACCCCTGACACCTTTTCCGCCGGTTTGCCGAGAAGACCGGAAGCCCGTCGGTGAAGGGAAGTGGAGGAACAATGCCCAACGTGGAAGGAACGCCTTTCCTGGGCCCAGGGTAAAAAGCTTCAGGAGAAACCCTCCATTCTGACCCCCTCGCCGATTAAATTCTACTCAATTCCATGTCCCAATCCTCCGGGATGTCCCCCTTCTACCTTTTGAGTGCGTCCTGGCCCGGACCAAGTTAAGCTGAGGAGAGCCAGCCAGCCCCTGCTCTCCAAAGCCCCCCTTGAAAACACGCGGCCTCTTTCATAAGCAAGGAGGAGATTTAATAAGGTGGTTTCAGGCTGAAGCGGAAAGAGCCTCCCTCCTGAGTCCGCGTTGGCCAACGGAAGGTGTGGGAGCGGACTATAGCATCGGCCTTGCAGCTGTTAGGAAAACATGAACTCACCCCAGAAAAACAGGAACAGGTGAGCAAGAAGCTCAAGGCTGCCTTGTCTTGATGCGCTTTGGTGCCAGCCAGAGTGAACGGGAGATGTTTTCAAGGTTCTGCTACTATAATCGGCACCAATAAAATCTAATATTTGTTGTGTCGGTGGTTTCTCGGCCTGGTCTGCCTTGAAGGATTGACAGATGGGGAAGTCCCAAAGAAAAAGTAGCAACTGTTAGGAAAGCATGAATTCACCCCAGGAAAACAGGAACGGCGGGTGAGCAAGAAGCTCAAGGCTGCCTTGTCTTGATGCGCTTTGGTGCCAGCGGGAACGGACGGGAGACACTTTCAAGATTCTGCTACTATAATCAGCACCAATAAAGTCTAATATTTCTTGTGTCATTGGTTTCTCGGCCTGGTCTGCCTTGAAGGATTGAGAGATGGGGAAGTCCCAAAGAAAATATGTGGCAGCAGTTAATAAAACATGAATTCACCCCAGGAAAACAGGAAGGGGTGAGAAAGAAGCTCGGCTCCATCGTCTTGATGTGCTTTGGTGTCAGCAGGAACAAAGGAGAGACGCTTTCAGGATTCTGCTATTCTCTATATCAGGGGTGTCAAACTCAATTTCATTGAGGGCCGCATCAGCATTGCAGTTGCCCTCAGGGGGCTGGGTGGGTATGGCCCATGAAACCACTTCGCGGGCCGGATCCGGCCCCCGGCCTTGTGTTTGACATGTCTGCTCTATATTGAATCAAGCCGAGCTCTAATATTTCACGTGGTGGTGGTTTCCTGGTCTGCTCTACCTTGAAGGACTAATGGGTGGGAAGCCCCAAACAGAGTGTACTGTTGTGATTCAGGGTCAGCCTGTGGGTTCGGCAGTTGGGTCGGACGACGACTCAGAGGAGGAGGGGGGTGTTGAAGATCTTGCTGATGATAGCCCTCAGGCAGGCCCCTCCCACTTGGTCACCATGGAGACCCAGCTGTGTGAGCCTGACAGTGTGGATGAAGATGACCCACAGCTGGCCCTGTTCAAGGACGCCCGACGCAGGAGGCAGTCAAGTAGGAGCAAGCAGAGGAAGGCTGTGGGGCTTCTCGGAAGGAGGCAAAGAGAGGCCACGCCCTGAACTCTTTATAAAGGGAATGTTTGGGGAGGGCTGGTTTGCTGAAAGCAACCGCTCCGATAGTGTTTCAAAGCTCCTGTATCTTGGTACGTGTTTTGTTTGTTTTTGTAATAAATTTGGCAGACGTATTCCAGCCTCTTGCCGTTTATAAAGGGGTTGCCTTTTCTGCAAGGCCGGTAGCAGGCTGGTACAGAACATGTACTTCCAGAGACATCTGGCTTCAGGATGGTGGAGATATACTGTAGGCTGTGAGGCCAGTTGAGGGCAGGATCTTCCCGGGCCCTTGAAGGAAGTCCTGTCGTCTGAGGGGGTGAAACCGGGATCTCGGGAGAAGGAATCGTCTCAGGGTGACTCCGCCACGAACCTCTGAGTCGGGTTCTTTGGCGGTCTCCCGGCGAGGGCTGGATTAGAACTCAGCGCAGAAGGGGGGAAAAGCAGGGCGGTGGCCTTTGACAGAGCCTCCCCCTTGGAGCAGAGGATCCATTAGAGAAGCTTGCTGGTGTCTGTTAGGCCATAAGACACCAGCCTTCCTTCTTTCGCTCGTACTGCGCTTGGTCATCCTGCATCATGTCCTCCGTGTAACAAGGAGCATCGATGTTCTTCCACACCAGCTCGTCAATCATGGTCATCAGTTGGGCCACCTGAGCGTCCCGTTCTTCTCCTTTGGCCTTGTTGTTGAAGGCCAGGCAGCGGTTCCCACACTGGGCTACCAGTTCCCGAAGCGAGTCCTCTCCCTCGGATATGAATTCCTCCAGAGTCTTGCCTTTCAGGTCATCCTTGTGGGTGAACAAGAGGATCATGTAATTCCTGGCCTTCCAGCTGAAGATCTCATCGATTAGCCGAGCCACGTCCTCCTCCTCCTCCTGGGAGGAAGGGCCAGGACGAATCACCCGCAGAATAACATGGGGACCCGGGGAGCAAAAGCTCACACACTGCCTCACTTCGTCAGCATTTAGCCACTCTGGATGCTTAGCGTTTAAAAAGCCCGGCGTGTCGACCACCACAATCTTCCGGCCCTTCCACCGTGTCTCCTTCTTTTGGCAAATCGGCGTTCCTGACGGCCACAACTGAAACTGAAAGACGTTGCCGCCCAGGATTGTGTTTCCCGTCGCACTTTTCCCACCTCTGCTTTTGCCCACCAGGACGATCCTCCGCTCGGGCCCTGCAACCCAGAAGGGGAGGGGAGGGGGGAGAGGAGGAGAAGAAGGGGACCCTCGCCAGCAGCCTACGGCCGTCAAAGCCTGTCCCTCCTCCCAGGACAGCAGCTTTGACCCCAGACCATCCACCCACCCACCCCTCCCTCCAGGGCCCAAGACTTTACCTGGCATGCCCTCGGCCATGTTCGGAAGATTCACTCCAGAGCAAACCTCGAGGTTTCTGGGCGGGGGAAAAAATTGAAATGGAATCAGGCAAAGGAGAGACTGGCCTTAACCACTCTGTCATTCTGTGATTCTGTCAGGGTCTCCCTGCTCAGAACGGGGGGCTGGACTAGATGACCTCCAGAGTCCCTTCCCACTCTGTAAGGGTCTCCTGCTCGAGCAGGGATCTGGACTAGATGACCTCCAAGGTCCCTTCCCACTCTTTTATTCTGTCATTCTGTAAGGGTCCCCTGCTCAGGTAGGAGGTTGGACTAGATGACCTCCAAGGTCCCTTCCAGCTCTATTCTATTCTATTCTATTCTATTCTATTCTATTCTATTCTATTCTATTCTATTCTATTCTATTCATTCTGTTTTGTTTTATTCCATTATTCCTATTCTATTCTGTTCTGTTCTATTATTCTATTTGGTTCTGTTCTGTTCTGTTCTATTCAGTTCTGTTCTGTTCTATTCTATTATTCCTATTCGGCTCTGTTCTATTCGGTTCTGTTTTGTTGTAGTATTCTATTCTGTTCTATTCTATTCTATTCTATTCTATTCTATTCTATTCTATTCTATTCTATTCTATTCTATTCTATTCTATTCTATTCCATTCCATTCCATTCCATTCCATATTTTGTATTCTATTCTATTCTATTGTATTCTGTTCTGTTCTGTTCTGTTCTGTTCTATTCTATTCCATTCCATTCCATTCCATTCCATTCCATATTTTGTATTCTATTCTATTCTATTCTATTCTATTCTATTCTATTCTATTCTATTCTATTCTATTCTATTCTATTCTATTCTATTCTATTCTATTCTATTCATTCTCTATTCGATTCTGTTCTATTTTATTTGGTTCGCTTCTAATAATAATAATAATAATAATAATAATAATAATAATAATAATAATAATAATAATAATAATAATAATAATAATAATAATAATAATAATATATAAAGTTGGAAGGGACCTTGGAGGTCATCTAGTCCAACCCCCTGCTCAGGCAGGAAACCATATACCATTTCAGGCAAATGGCTGTCCAGTCTCTTCTTAAAAACTTCCAGTGTTGGAGCATTCACCACCTCTGGAGGCAGGTTGTTCCACCGGTTAATTGTTCTGACTGTCAGGAAGTTTCTCCTTAGTTCTAGGTTGCTTCTCTCCTTGACTAGTTTCCATCCGTTGCTTCTTGTCCTGCTTTCAGGTGCTTTGGAGAATAGCTTGACTCCCTCTTCTTTGGGGCAGCCCCTGAGATATTGGAACACTGCTATCATGTCCCCCCTCGCCCTTCTCTTCATTAAACTACACATACCCAATTCCAGCAACCGTTCCCTATATGTTTTAGCCTCCAGGCCCCTAATCACCTTTGTTGCTCTTCTCTGTACTCTTTCTAGAGTCTCGACATCTTTTTTACATCGTGGTGACCAAAACTGGATGCAGTATTCCAGGTGTGGCCTTACCAAGGCCCTGTAAAGTGGTATTAGTACTTCACTTGATCTTGATTCTATCCCTCTGTTAATGCAGCCTAGCACTGTGTTGGCTTTTTTGGCACCTGCAGCACACTGCTAGCTCATATTGAAGTGATTGTCTACTAGGACTCCGAGATTCTATTCTATTCTATTCTATTCTATTCTATTCTATTCTATTCTATTCCATTCCATTCCATTCCATTCCATTCCATTCCATTCCATTCCATATTTTGTATTCTATTCTATTCTATTCTATTCTATTCTATTCTATTCTATTCTATTCTATTCTATTCTATTCTATTCATTCTCTATTCGATTCTGTTCTATTTTATTTGGTTCGCTTCTGTTGTAGTATTCTATTCTATTCTATTCTATTCTATTCTATTCTATTCTATTCTATTCTATTCTATTCTATTCTATTCTATTCTATTCTATTCTATTCTATTCCCATTCCATTCCATATTTTCTATTCTATTCTATTCTATTCTATTCTATTCTATTCTATTCTATTCTATTCTATTCTATTCTATTCTATTCTATTCTATTCTGCAGTGATTCAAAGCAGGGCCCTGGCCCCCATCCCTCCTGGAGATTTTTGGAGCTTCACCTTTGTAACCTCTCTAGGGGAAGCCCACCCCCACTCACCCCCCACCCCCACCCCACCCTGCACTTGTGCAAAAGGCAAATTGACTGATGAACTCTGGAGCACAGTTTACAGCAAAGGAAAAGAATCGATAAAGCAAGGAGCAGATTTTCTGCGTAGCCGTCAGGTGAGGCAGGCGAGGCAAAGATTGACAGGCGGGATCTTGACCCGGGCCCTGGGACCCCTCCCTCCCCTGCTGGCCCCAGGCCAATCAGCTCCAGAGAAATTGCAAGGATTAGAATAAGAATAGAATAGAATAGAATAGAATAGAATAGAATAGAATAGAATAGAATAGAATAGAATAGAATAGAATAGAATAGAATAGAATTATAGAATGGAATGGAATGGTATAGAATAGAATAAGAATAGAATAAGAAATAGAATAGAGGAAATAAGAATAGAGTAGAATAAGAATAGAACAGAATAGAACAGAATAGAACAGAATAGAACAGAATAGAATAGAATTATAGAATTATAGAATTATAGAATTATAGAATTATAGAATTATAGAATTATAGAATTATAGAATTATAGAATTATAGAATTATAGAATTATAGAATTATAGAATTATAGAATGGAATGGAATGGAATGGAACAGAACAGAATAGAATAGAATAGAATAGAATAGAATATATGGAATGGAATGGAATGGAATGGAATAGAATAGAATAGAATAGAATAGAATAGAATAGAATAGAATAGAATAGAATAGAATAGAATAGAATATATGGAATGGAATGGAATGGAATGGAATGGAATGGAATAGAATAGAATAGAATAGAATAGAATAGAATAGAATAGAATAGAATAGAATAGAATAGAATAGAATAGAATATATGGAATGGAATGGAATGGAATGGAATGGAATGGAATGGAATGGAATGGAATGGAATAGAATAGAATAGAATAGAATAGAATAGAATAGAATAGAATAGAATAGAATATATGGAATGGAATGGAATGGAATGGAATGGAATGGAATGGAATAGAATAGAATAGAATAGAATAGAATAGAATAGAATAGAATAGAATAGAATAAGAATAGAATAGAATAGGAATGGAATGGAATGGAGTAGAGTAGAGTAGAGTAGAATAAGAAACAAAATAGAAGAAATAAGAATAGAGTAGAATAGGAATAGAATAGAATTAGAATAGAATAGAATAGAATCACAGAGCTGGAAGGGACCTTGGAGGTCATCTAGTCCAACACATTGCTTAAGCAGGAGACTCTTACAGAAAAGTCCCACCCCCACCCCCACCCCAGGGAGGAGATGAAGCTTTGAGGAGCCAGCAAAAAAGTGCAACCGGGCAACAGATGACAGGTGGAGAGACACACGACTTGTGCCTGGCTGAGCCTGGACAAAGTCCCAGGTGCGCCTGCATTTTATGGCCCTGGTTATACCTGGGACCCATCAACGGCTCACCTGAAGATCCCAGCCTTCCGGGAGGGAGGGGGGTATCCTGAGCATTTCTTGGGCTGGTGGGGCTGCTTGGGAGGCAGATTAATAATAATAAGCATCATAATAAAGTTGGAAGGGACCTTGGAGGTCATCTAGTCCAACACACTGCTTAAGCAGGAGACCCTTACAGAAAAGCAGAGTGAATAGAATAGAATAGAATAGAATAGAATAGAATAGAATAGAATAGAATAGAATAGAATAGAATAGAATAGAATAAATAGAATAGAATAGAATAGAATAGAATAGAATAGAATAGAATAGAATAGAATAGAATAGAAAATATGGAATAGAATAGAATAGATATAAATAGAATAGAATAGAATAGAATAGAATAGAATAGAATAGAATAGAATAGAATAGAATAGAATAGAATAGAATAATAATATTAATAGAATAGAATAGAATAGAATAGAATAGAATAGAATAGAATAGAATAGAATAGAATAGAATAGAATAGAATAGAATAGAATAATAATATTAGAATAGAATAGAATAGAATAGAATAGAATAGAATAGAATAGAATAGAATAGAATAGAATATGGAATATTGTCCCTTTCAATTCTTTATTCTACGGTTACATAAGGGTCTCCTGCTGGAGCAGAGGGCTGGACTAGATGACCTCCCCAGGTCCCTTCTTCTGTCATTCCAGAAGAGTCCTCTGCTGGAGCAGGGGGCTGGACTCGGTGACCTCCCCAGGTCCCTTCCCGCTCTTTTTTATTGTACGATTCCGTTCAGGCTCTCCCGCTCTCGGGCCGGGGGTGGGGGGTGGGGGTCGGGGCTGGACTAGACGACCTCCGAGATCCCACTCTGGGGCTCTAAGGCCTAAGCTCGTCCGGTGGCCGGGCAGGGAGGGGGGGATGGGGATGGGTGTCCTCGGCCCTTTTTTTTCCGCACGACCCTCCTCCTGTCTGCCGGGAAGGGGGGGGAAGTCGCTGCCGCCCCCTCCCCGTTTTCTAGCCCCGGGGAGGGGGAGGGGGAGGAGGAGGAGGGGGAGGAGGAGGAGGAGGAGGGGAGGACACGACACCCACCTGCGAGCGTCCTCCGAGGAGCCGCCAGTCGCTTCTGCTCCTCCGCCCAGGTTGTATTTCTCCGGGGGGGGGAGGGCGGGGTGGGCGGGGAAAGCGGGCGGGGCCATCGGGGTGGGCGGAGTCTCCTTGACCTTCCCCCCCCCCGCTCCCCGCATTAGCGAGATTCCTGCAGCCTCCGCTCCCCCCCCCGCCCGGGGCTCCTCTTTGGCCCCCTTCGCCGAGCCTGGGAGGGGAGGGGGAGGCTCCGAGTCGTGGTGGTGGTGGTGGGGGGTCAGCGTTGAATTCCCCCCCTTCCCAGGTCTCCTCCCACTTCACACGCGCCCCCCCTCTCTCCTTAAAAGCCCCCACGCACCCACCCCTAACCCTAACCCCAATTTTGCTTCCCTCTCACTCTCTCCCTTTCCTTCTCCCTCTTGCTCTCTCCCCCCACCACTCTTGCTCTCTCTTTCTCCCTCTTTCGGTCTCTCCCCGTCTTTCTCTCTTTTTTTCTCCCTCTTTCTCTCCCCCTCTCTCCTTTCTCTCCCCCCTCCCCCTCTCTTCCTTTCCTTCTCCCTCTCTCTCCCTCACTCTTTCTCTCTCCCCCCATTCTCTCTTTCTTTTTATCTCTCTCTGTCCCCCCCTCTCTCCCCTCCTCTTCTTTCTTTCTCCCTTTCTATCTCTCCCCGTCTTTCTTTTTTCCTCCCTCTTTCTCTCCCCCTCCCCCTCTCTTCCTTTCCTTCTCCCTCTCTCTCCCTCACTTTCTCTCTCCCCCCACTCTTTGTCTCTCTCTCTTTTTATCTCTCTGTTCCCTCTCTCCCCTCCTCTTTCTTTCTTTCTCCCTCTTTCTATCTCTCCCCGTCTTTCTTTTTTTCTGCCTTTTCTCTCCCCCTCCCTTCCTTTCCTTCTCCCTCTCTCTCCCTCACTCTATCTCTCTCCCCCCACTCTTTCTCTCTCTCTTTATCTCTCTCTGTTCCCCCTCTCCCCTCCTCTTTCTTTCTCTTTCTCTCTTTCTATCTCTCCCCGTCTTTCTTTTTTCTCCCTCTTTCTCTCCCCCTCTCTCCTTTCTCTCCCCCCTCCCCCTCTCTTCCTTTCCTTCTCCCTCTCTCTCCCCCACTCTTTCTCTCTCCCCCACTCTCTCTCCCTTTGTTCCCCCTCTCTCCCCTCCTTTCTTTCTTTCTCCCTCTTTCTATCTCTCCGCGTCTTTCTTTTTTCTCCCTCTTTCTCTCCCCCTCTCTCCTTTCTCTCCCCTCCCCCTCTCTTCCTTTCCTTCTCCCTCTCTCCCCCACTCTTTCTCTCTGTTCCCCCTCTCTCCCCTCCTTTCTTTCTCTTTCTCCCTTTCTATCTCTCCCCTTTCTCTTTTTTTTCTCCCTCTCTTCTTTCTCCCCCCCCCACTCTTTCTCTCTCTGTCTCTCTCTCTCTCTCTCTCTATCTCTCTCTGTTCCCCCTCCCTCCCCTCCTCTTTCTTTTTCTTTCTCCCTCTTTCTCTCTCTCTCTCCCCCTCTCTTTCTCTTTCGCCCCTCGCTCTCCCCCCCCTCTCTCTCTCTCACGCGCACACACACACACGCGCGAACGCGCACACACGCACACAAACACTCCTGCAGCCCAGCGGAGGAAACCTCGCCCCCTTCCGTCCGCCCCACCCGCTACTTGGAGGGCGGGGGGAAAAAAAAAAACGGGCGAAGCCGCAAGTTCGTCCCGTAGAGGTGAGCCACCCGTCTCCTCTAAAGCCCCCCCTCGCAAAGGGCTGCTCCCCACGTGACCCTTCTCCTCCCCCCCCCCCGCCCCTCTCTCTGCAGCAGGGGGGGGGCAATGTGGTGGCTCTGTCGAAGCTGGAGCAGGAGACCCTCCCAGAATCAGGGAGTAACCGAGTTGGAGGGGATCCACCCCACCCCCCCACCGGAGGTCATCTAGACCAGCCTCCCCCCCCCCTGCCCGAGCAGGAGACCCTTAACGGAATCCCGGAGTTGAAAGGGACCCCCCCGGAGGTCTTCCAGTCGGGGGCCCCTTGCTCGAGCCAGGGAGACCCTTGCAGAAAACAGGGAGGAACGGAGTTGGAGGGGACCTCGGAGGTCATCTAGTCCAGCCTCCCCCCCTCCCTAAGCAAAGCGGGTGGGGGGGGGAGAGATCCGGGCGGGGTGCCACGGGATTCGAGGGGGAGCCTCCAAGGCCCAGCATCCTCCTCCCCTCCCTCCCACCCGACCAGCCCTGGACCCCCCCCCCAGCAATCTTCCCCCCCCACACCCAGTCGCCCCGCCAAGGACTCTTTTGCCCCCTCCCGTTCGCCAGCCTGGCCAAATTTCCCCGCGGTCTGTCAAAGGGGAGGAAGGGGACCCCCCCCTGAATCCCAAGTGCAGGAGGGGGGGGCCGGTGAGACGACGACGCCCACCCCCCAGGAAAGGGGTCGCTGCCGCCCCCTTCAGGGTCCCTTCCAGACGGGATTTCCTCCCCGTTTTCTCTCGAGGGGGGGGGGAGGATCCGTCGCTCCTTAACCGAGAAGGCGGCTCCGCTTTCGCTTTCGCTTTCACGCTCGGAAACGGGGGCCGGGGGAGACACCGCCCCCCTCTCAGACCAGGCAAGGGGTCGGACCCGTTTTAGGGTAGGGTGTGGGGGGGGGCTCCCTTCGGAGTTTGCTCGGTGCCCCCGACCCCCCCCCCGAAGGCGCGCGGCTCGCTTTGAAACAGGAACGGGCCCCTTTCCCCCCCCCCGCCGAAGCTTCCCCTGAAGCCCACCGGGAGATGGGAGGGGAGGGGGCGGAGGGACACCCCCCCCGCCCCGCCAGCCCGGCGACCCCTCCCCCCTCGGCAAAGGGACGGAGGCAACGAGCGTCGGATCCGCCGCCCCCCCCCCCGCGGTGGGGGAGGGGAAAGCTTGCTCCGTCCTTTCCTTTCCTGGAAAGAGGGGAGGGGGGCCCGATTGGAGCGCATGTTGGCGGGGTGGGTGGGAGGGGTCCTCTGCTTGGGGCAGGGGGGTCCTGGGAGACCACCACCTCCCGGCGTCCCCCCCAGTATCCTGCAGGCTGCTTTGCAAGTGGGGGGGGCGGCTGCGGTGGGGTCCCCAGATGGGGAAGGCAGGGGGAATTGGGTCTGGGGTCTTTGCGCCAAAGGGAGCCCCCGGCTGAGCGGCTTTGGGGGGGTCTTCCAAAGGGGGGGCTGGCTGTGCCGCTCACTGTTGAGAGCTGGAGGGCAGACCCCCGTACTCCACCCCGCCGAGGGGGTCCACGGAGCCCAACCATGTCCTGGGAGAGAGCCCACCCCCCCACCCCCAATTCAACCAGGAAGAGAGAGGAGAAAACAGCTTTGGGTTCTTCTTTCTCTCCTCCCCTCCCCCCAGCCCACCCCTGCAGGGAATTTGGATTGCTGGCACATCTGGCGATGGAGATCGAGAGAGGTAAACACACACACACACACACACACACCAGGGGAAGGGAAGGGAAGTGGAGGGGAGAAAGAGAAAGGAAGGAAGGAAGGAAGGAGGGAGGGAAGAAAGAAGAAAGAAAGAGAAAGAAAGAAAGAAAGAAAGAAAGAAAGAAAGAAAGAAAGAAAGAAAGAAAGAAAGAAAGAGAAAGAAAGGGAGGAAAGAGAAAGGAAAGAGAAGAAAGAAAGAAAGAAACGTGGGAAGGAGGGAGGAAGGAAAAGAAAGAAAAGAAAAAAGAAAGGTGGGAGGAAAGAAAGAAAGGTGGGAAGGAGGGAGGAAGGAAGAAAGAAAAAGGTGGGAGGGAGGAAAGAAAAAGAAAGAAAAAGGAAAAAAGGGAGGGAGATGGGAAGTGAGAGAGAAAAAGAAAGAAGAAGGAAAGGGAAGGGAAGGAGGGAAGAAGACATGGGAGGGAGAGGGAGGGGAAGAAAGGAGGGAGGGAAGGAGGAAGGAAGGGAAGGAGACAGAGGCGGGGAAGGAAGGAAGGAAGGAAGGAAGGAAGGAAGGAAGGAAGGATCAAGGCTACATGGATGCCAGTCTCTCTAATGTTGTCTTCCATCTTGGGCATCTCTTGATTCCTTTGTGTAATCTTGTCTTTCAAACTCCCAGGGGAGGAACTCCGCCTGATCCTGGTTGGAAAGTCCGGAGGCGGGAAGAGCGCCACGGGCAACACCATCCTCGGCCACAAGGCCTTCGACTCCATCTTGGCTGTAAGGAACACCACCCTGAGGTGTCAAAGGGAGCAGGGAACCTGGCAGGGCAGGAAGGTCTCCGTGGTCGACACGCCCGGCATTTTCGATTCTGAAAACTACAATGAGATTGTGCGACGTGAGATCATATCTTGCGTCAACTTCTCCTGGCCCGGCCCCCACGCCCTGATCTTGGTGACCCAGGTGGGGCGCTTCACCGCGGAAGATGCGACTGCTGCAAAGTGTGTCTGGGATATCTTTGGGGCCGAGTCCGCCAAGCACACCATCGTTCTCTTCACCTGCCTGGAGGATTTGGGAGGGGACCCCCTGCAGGAGTACGTCCAAAAGTCCGACAACCGGAATCTGCGGGGCCTGATCCGGCGGTGCGGGAACCGCTTCTGCGGCTTCAACAACAAGGCCGTGGGAGCCGAGCGGGAGAGGCAGCTCTCGGAGCTGATGGCGATGGTGCAGAGCGTCGTTTTCAAGAACCGGGGGCGATACTACGTCAACCGGCTGTACAGGGAGCCTAGCCTACAGGACGAGCACGTCAGGATCTTCATCAAGCAGAACCAAAAGTGGTGCGGAAGGCTCATCAACCTGCTCCTCCTCCCATTCCGGTTGGCCTGTTGGGTATGGAGAAAGGTGTATTCCATCCTGAGAAGAGCGTGTTCTGTCGTGCGAAAGGCATTTGTCACAGTGCGTCGCTGGTTTTTTCCCGCACGTCTTTGAAGAACGACTTCAGTTCACCGCAAAATCCAGAAACGGTGTGATTCGTAATTCCCTTTTCTTTGTTTGAGAAATAAAACAATGGCAGACCTGCAGATCTAGTGTCGTCTCTCCTTCTCCTTTGCCTTTGACTGCTGAAATGGGCCTGGGGGGGGAGGGATCAACCGGGGGTCTTCCTCGCCTTTCCTGTTGACCAGTGAGGGAAGCGGGTCCTCATCTTTGAAGATCCTCCTCCACCTTCTCAAGGAGAGCAGGATCCTGCCCCAGAGCCCCTCAACCCAGCCCCACGTCCTTGCCTTCGCCCCAGTCCAACCCAATTTCACCAGTATGAAAGGGGTGTTTCCCCCTTCAGCTGAGAGCATCCCTGGTGGGTGAAGTCTGTTCTGCACACACGAAGGGAAATCAGCGCGTTTGTCATCCTTCCCCTTTAGTCCAATTAGCAAAAAAAGACTCCCGGTTCTTTCCCTCCCCCCCAAGGGTATACTTTACTGAAAACAAAGGAGTTACAGATGAGAGCAGGGGTCCCCAACCACCCAATCTGCAGATTGGTACCAGGCTGCGGCATGCCAGAAACCGTTCCGTGGAAACAAGCAGAGTCCCATCCGCGGGACGCAGGCAACACGTGAAACCATACTCCTGGTAAAACCTCTCACCAAGAAACCAGATACCCGGTTCCCTAAAGTTTGGAGGGGTTTTTTTTTGCTGGATCAGAGCAGGCAGACTCTGTTGGTTTGGCGCCACGACGATGCAATGAACTTTCCCTTTTCCCCTGGTCAACCCCTCCCCCCTGTGTTATCAGTCCATGTCCAATTAAAAGTCCTCAAGCTGTTTTGGAAACCGACCCTGTGTGTCAGGACCCACCCCAAACCACATCTTAGGAAGACAAAATTCTTGGAGTCAAGTCTATTCCAAAAAGAATCTTTACTATGACATGCTTGGTTGTAGGAAATGAGACAGGACTTAATATTATTCCACGAAGTAAACCCTTATAAAGAGTTCCCGGTTTAACCCCCCCTTAACCCCATTTGGTCAGTCCCCCATCCTTTCTCTCGTATCATCCCTCTCGTGGGAAAAAGGAACTTAGGACCCTTCATGTTTATTGCTCTCTTCCGTGACACAAGCCAGATGCTAGCCCCCCCCCTTTTGTTTCCCCAGTTCAAAAGGCTTCTCCTTTCCTTTGAAATGCCTAATACCGGTTCAATACACATCCATTCTCTTCTCTTCGGGAGATGGCAGAATCCATGGAATAATGTTTTAAACATACATTTATGAATATGATATAAATGGATTCTGACACTGTGTTTGTGTCGATCAGGTCTGCCATCTATCGCTGGAGGATGGGGCAATCCATACCTGCATGTGTACGTCGGGAAATTGGGAGGTGGGGAATGAATGACGATCGGACACTGATGGACTGACCAAGGTCAGGGGGGGCAGAGCAGGGAAAGGGGGGCGGGAAAGGCAAACTTTGCGCGGGAATACTCAGATCCAGCTTTGCTTACACTGTAACTGCTGGATTTTTGGAAGAGAAGCTTTCGCTTCAAGGAATGGAGTCGGTCTTTCTTTCCGAAAGGTCTAAATTGGGCTGAGCCTGACACATTTTGAGCTTGGCATATATTCTCTCACGGATTTCCATCACTTAAGCCAGGGGTACCCAACCTTCCTGGGTTGGCGGCCCGTTGGGAGAGGGAGGGGCAGGTGCCTTATGCGCGCATGCGCAAACATGAATATGGCTACACGTGTGCGTGCGTGCATGTGCACACAGGCCGTGAGCGTGCACGCCATGCCAGTCTCAGTGACGCTGGTTATCTGTGTGAGGCTTGTGATGATGGCAATGCCAGGCTCGCGGTGATACGACTACTGGCGCAAAGATCGTACCGGCACCAATCCTGGGTGAGGCTCACGCCACGGCCTGCACGATAGTAGCAGCAACAGTGGAACGAGAGGGGTGAGCACACGCACACGGGCGCGTGCACTGCCCAGCTACTCACGTGGCCTGGTGGCCAAGAGGCCATGGCCCGGTAATGGGCTGCAGCCCACAGGTTGGGGACCACTGTACTAGTCCAACCCTGTACTTGAGCAGGAGACACTTACAGAATTACAGAATGCAGAGTTGGAAGGGACCTTGGAGGTCTTCTAGCCCAGCCCTCTGTTCAAGCAGGAGACCCTTACATAATGACAGATTTTGAAGTGACCGTGGAGGTCTTCTAGTCTAGCCCCCTGCTCCAGCAGGAGAACGTATACTGTCTCAGAGAGGTGATGGTCCAGTCTCTTCTGAAAAGTCTCCAGTGATGGAACACCCACGATTTCTGACAGAAAGAATAGAACAGAACAGAACAGAACAGAATAGAATAGAAGCTGGAAGGGATCTTGGAGGTCTTCTAGTCCAACCCCCTGCTCAAGCAGGAGAACCTTCCTGACAGTGAGGACAATCAACCAGTGATGCGTCTGACTGGGAAAGGTCCAACAAATTTAGGGCCTAATTTCTTAGACGGTTGTAAAGACAGCAAATACTTTGTGGAGAGGTATACCCAGAATGGGCAGGGACGCGGTGGCTCAGTGGGTTAGGACGCTGAGCTTGTCGATCAGAAGGTCGGCAGTTTGGCGGGTCGAATCCCAAGTGCCGCGTAACAGAGTGAGCGCCTGTTACTCATCCCAGCTTCTGCCAACCTAGCAGTTCGAAAGCACGTAAAAATGCAAGTAGAAATATAGGGACTGCTACAGTGGGAAGGTAACAGCGTTCTGTGTGCCTTTGGCATCTAGTCACGCCGGCCACATGACCACGGAGACATCCTCGGATAAGCGCTGGCTCTTCGGCTTTGAAACGGAGATGAGCACCGGCCCCTAGAGTCGGAAACGGCTAGCACGCACATGCGGGGGAAACTTTACCTTTACCTTTCTACCCAGAATCCAATTTTATATGGTTTTTGATCCACCCTCCATCAGCTTGAGTCAGGTAGGCTTCTCTGGCTTCATCCAGAGCTTTCCTGGCCACCGGCCAGGTATTTCGTAACCGTTTAATCCACACCTGCAAGGAGGGGGTTTCCGGCTCCTTGGTAGAAAGTTCAGGCATGGCCACAAATGTTCGATCATTAGCTACTTGAAATGGAGTGAAACCTGTATCAGAGTGCACAGCATTATTATTTAATTTAATTTAATTTAATAATTTGATTTCTATACCGCCCTTCTCCCGAAGGACTCAGGGCGGTGAACAGGGCAATACACAATAAAAATATTATACAAAAATTAAAAAGCCATTAAACATTATGCCCTTAAAATTAATACATATTACAATTAAAACTATTTATAAAAACCCAACCCCATCCCGTCAGACCAGGCCAGCTTGTTCGAAAAAGAAAGTTTTGAGATCGCGCCGGAAGGAGCGAAGGTCGGGGGCCGTCCGGAGCTCAACCGGTAAGCTGTTCCAAAGGTCTGGCGCGCCCACAGAGAACGCTCTCCCCCTGGGGGTCACCAATCGGCATTCTTTGATCGGCGGCACCCTGAGGAGGCCCTCTCTGTGGGAGCGCACTGGACGGAGGGAAGTTGACGCCGGCCGCAGGTGTTGCCGTAGGTAATCCGGACCCATGCCATGAAGGGCTTTGTAAGTCATCACTAACACCTTGAACCTCACCCGGAGAGCAACCGGTAGCCAATGCAGCTCGCGGAGCAAAGGTGTAACATGGGAGTATCGGGAAACTCCCAAGACAACTCACGCGGCTGCATTCTGTACCAGCTGGAGTCTCCGGGTGGACCTCAAGGGCAGCCCCATGTAGAGAGCATTACAGTAGTCTAGACGAGAGGTCACGAGCGCATGAGTGACTGTGCGCAAGGCATCCCGGTCTAGATAGGGCCGCAACTGGCGCACCAGGCGAACCTGGGCAAAGGCCCCCCTAGTCACAGCTCCAATATGCTCTTCCAAAGAGAGCTGTGAATCTAGAAGGACCCCCAAGTTGCGGGCCCTATCTACGGGGGGTAATAGCTCACCCCCCATGGCCAATGATGGGATAATCGGAATTTCCCGGGATGCCGGCACGAACAGCCACTCAGTCTTGTCAGGGTTGAGTCGAAGCCTGTTCCTCCCCATCCAGACCCGGACCGCCTCCAGGCAACGGGACATCACGTCGAGGGCATCGCTGGGGTGGTTTGGGGTAGAAATAAAAAGCTACCTCAGCAAACGGTAACAGGTCAGACCAATTGTCCTGCTGATCATTAATAAAACATCTGAGGTATTGTTCCAGAGCTGAGTTCAGTCTCTCTGTCCCCCCATTCGTTTGAGGATGATGTGAAGATAATAATAATAATAATAATAATAATAATAATAATAATAATAATAATAATAATAATAATAATAATAATAATAATAATAATAATAATAATTAATAAAGTTGGAAGGGACCTTGGAGGTCATCTAGTCCAACCCCCTGCTCAGGCAGGAAACCTTATACCATTTCAGGCAAATGGCTGTCCAGTCTCTTCTTAAAAACCTCCAGTGTTGGAGCATTCACCACCTCTGGAGGCAGGTTGTTCCACTGGTTAATTGTTCTAACTGTCAGGAAGTTTCTCCTTAGTTCTAGGTTGCTTCTCTCCTTGACTAGTTTCCATCCGTTGCTTCTTGTCCTGCTTTCAGGTGCTTTGGAGAATAGCTTGACTCCCTCTTCTTTGTGGTAGCCCCTGATGATAACCCTTGACTAGAGGCCATCAGGTCCAGAAAAGCTTTCTAGAATTTAGAGGTGAATTGGACCCCTCTGTTCTGAAATTATATGTTCTGGGGCCCCATGAAAGCGATATACGTTTTGCACAAAGAGTTTAGCTAAAAGTCTTTGAAGTTGGAACCTTGGGGCATGGAATGAAATGAACCTGTCCGGAGAACAAATCTGTTACAACCCAAATTACAGTGTTTCCAGCACTTTCAGGCAGTTCCACAATAAAATCCATAGAGGTCTCTCTCCAGGATGCTGACGAACTTGCTACCAGTTGATGCAGTCTTGGGGATTTTCCTTGCCACCGTTTAGCCGCTGCACATGTGGGGCAGCTGGCTACATAAGTTTTCTATGTTCTTTTTTTCAATGCAGGCCACCAAAACTGCCTTTTAATGAGATGTAAGGTTTTTACAAATCCAAAATGTCCCGCGGTTTTCAAGTCATGCCCTGCTTGCATTACTTTAAGCCTTAAGGCTGCTGGGACATAAAAGTTTTTCTCCAATCCAGGCTAGTCCATCTTTTTGTTCTGTACCAGCCTGCTACTGGCCCTGCAGAAAAAGCAGGGACAACCCCTTTTACAAGAAGGCAAGAGACTGGAATTACGCCTGCCAAATTTATTGCTACAAAAACAAATAGAACAAGACACGGACCAAGAAACAGGAGCTTTTCAAGCGGTTGCCTTCAGCAAACCAGCCCTCCCACACATTCCCCTTTTAAACAGTTCAAGGCATGGCTTCTCTCTGCCTCCTTCCGAGGTGCCCCATTGCCTTCCTCTGTTTACTCCTGATTGACTGCCTCCTGCGTCGGGCGTCCTTGAACAGGGCCAGCTGTGGGTCATCTTCATCCACGCTGTCAGGCTCACACAGCTGGGTCTGCGTCATGACCAAGTGAGAGGGGCCTGGCTGAGTGCTCTCATCAAGCTCTCCAATCCCCTCAGCAAGCTCTTCAACACCCCCCTCCTCCTCCTCCTCTGAGTTGTCCGACCCAACTGCCGAACCCACAGGCTGACCCTGAATCACAACACTATTCCGCACCGCAGGGCCCTTCCCCCGGGTCTGCCGATCCGGATGCGGTCGGGATGGAAATTGTTCATGAAAAGCGGTCACCAACGCAGGGGCATGAACGGCGGTCGCGTCTTCCCAGGTGAAGTCCTCTGGTCCGTAACCTTTCCATTCAATCAGGTACTGGAAACGACCTTTCGGCCAACGGGAATCCCTGATGCTGGCGACCTCGTACTCGGGGGTGCTGCCTCCATCACGAGGTCCTGATGGGGGAGGTTCCGCTCAGCGGAGTGGACAGGCCGGTTGCTCGGGGACCAACAGAGACCTATGAAAGACTGGGTGCACGCGCAGGGAACGTGGCAGAGTTAAGTGATAGGCGACCGGATTGATGACAGCCTCGACTGGGAACGGTCCTAAATATCGGTGATCTAACTTTCTCACCAGCCGTGTTGACGGTAGGTTCCTGGTGGACAACCAGACCCGATCTCCCACCGATAGTGGAGGCGTATCCCGTCTTGACCGATCAGCAAGCCTTTTGTAATCGGCCTTGGCCTTCTCTAACTGACGTCGCACCAATCGATGGATCGCCTGTAACTCTGCCATGAAGTCGTTCGCTGCCGGCTCCGGTGAGACCACGGGAGAAAGGGGGAAAAACCGGGGGTGATATCCCACATTGGCCAAGAACGGTGTCATCTGTGTGGAGGTGTGCTGCGAACCTCGCAAAGAAAAGAGACCACCGGATCTGGCGTTGGTTCAAATTCCGAGCGGTCTGCAGGCTTTCCAAATTCTTATGGTCCGTCCGGACCTCGATTTGATGCCGCGATCCCTCCAGATGATGCCTCCAGGCCTCGAATGCCACTTTGATGGCCAGCAGCTCCTTCTCCCAGATTGTATAATTGCGCTCCGAAGGGTTCAGTTTTCGTGAATGGTACGCGCAAGGGAAGAGGGTACCACTGGGCGTCGTTGCCTGGAGTAACACCGCCCCAATGACAATGTCGGAGGCGTCCGCCTCCACGACAAACGGCCATTGCGGGTCAGGATGCTTCAAGATGGGCTCCTTAATTTAATTTAATTTAATTTAATATTTGCATTTGTATACCGCCCTTTCCCTGAGGACTCAGGGCGGTTTACAGGGAATTAAAAATCAAAACATACAAAAGTTAAAACCAATTAAAAAGCATTAAATTCACCCTGTACATTAAAACCCCAGTTAAAATTTTCTCCTCAGCCTGGGCCCGAGAGCTCAAAGAGCCAGGTCTTCAGGCCCCGGCGGAATGATCGGAGGTCGGGAGCAGTCCTCAACTCTACCGGCAGCTGGTTCCAGAGGGCAGGCGCTCCCACTGAGAAGGCCCTATCCCTGGGTGTCACCCGCCGGCAATCTCTCACCGGCGGAACCCTGAGCAGACCCTCCCTGTGAGAGCGCACTGGGCGAAGGGCGTTTGATGCCAGCAGCAGGTGTTCCCTCAAATAACCCGGACCCAGGCCATGTAGGGCTTTATAGGTGATAACCAGCACCTTGAATTTCACCCGGAGGGCAACCGGAAGCCAATGCAGCTCGCGGAGTAGAGGTGTTACATGGGAGTATCGGGAAACCCCCATTACAACTCGCGCGGCCGCATTCTGCACCAGTTGAAGCCTCCGAGTGGTCTTCAAGGGCAGCCCCATGTAGAGAGCGTTACAGTAGTCCAAACGGGAGGTCACAAGCGCATGAGTGACTGTGCGTAGGGCGTCTCGGTCCAGATAGGGACGCAACTGGCGCACCAGGCGAACCTGTGCAAAAGCCCCCCTGGTCACGGCTCCTATGTGATCTTCAAAATTGAGCCGTGAATCCAGGAGGACGCCCAAGTTGCGAGCCCTATCAACGGGGGGTAACACCTCACCCCCCATCGTTAAAGGTGGAATAACTTGGTTAACCCGAGACGCCGATATGCACAGCCACTCAGTCTTGGCGGGATTGAGACGAAGCCTGTTTCTCCCCATCCAGACCTGAACCGCCTCCAGGCACCGGGACATCACGGAGAGGGCATCACTGGGTTGGTTCGGGGTGGAAAGAAAAAGTTGGGTATCATCAGCGTACTGGTGATACCCCACCCCAAAACCACGAATGATCTCGCCCAGCGGCTTCATGTAGATGTTGAACAGGAGGGGCGAGAGAACCGACCCCTGAGGGACTCCACAAATGAGAGACCTCGGGGCGGATCTCTGCCCTCCTGTCAACACCGACTGCGAGCGGCCCTGGAGGTAGGAGGAGAACCACCGTAGGACGGTGCCTCCCACTCCCAACCCCCTGAGACGCCGCAGCAGGATACCATGGTCGATGGTATCGAAGGCCGCTGAGAGATCTAATAGGACCAGGACAGAGGAGCAACCCCTGTCCCTAGCCCTCCAGAGATCATTCACCAGCGCGACCAATGCCGTCTCCGTGCTGTGTCCGGGCCTGAAGCCCGATTGGTACGGGTCCAGATAATCAGTTTCCTCCAGGAACAGAGGGAGCTGATGCGCCACCACACTCTCAACAACCTTCGCCAGGAAGCGAAGGTTGGAGACTGGACGATAGTTGTTTAAAACAGCCGGGTCCAAAGCAGGCTTCTTGAGGAGGGGTCTCACCACCGCCTCCTTCAAGGCGGCAGGGAAGACACCCTCCTTCAAAGAAGCAGTTATTACTGCATGGAACCAGCCTCGTGTTCCCTCCCGAGCCGCATAAGCTAGCCAGAAGGGGCACGGATCCAACAAACAGGTGGTGGAGCTCAGTCTCCCCATGATCCTGTCCACATCATCAGGGGAAACAGGGTCGAACTCAGTCCAGATAACGTGCTCAAGACCGCCTGATTCCTCCACATCAGACTCTGCCCAGTCAGAGTCCAAGCCGGTCCGGATCCGAGCGATTTTGTCCGTCAGATGATGACTAAACTCCTCGGCTCGTCCCTGCAAGGGATCCTCCCTCACCTCCTGGTTGAGGAGGGAGCGAGTCACCCTAAACAGGGCGGCCGGGCGATTATCTGCGGACGCGATAAGGGCGGCAAAGTAGTTAGACTTCGCCGTCCTTATCGCCGCAAGATAAGACCTTATGAAGGTTCTTAACTGCAATCGGTCGGATTCGGATCGGCTGGATCTCCAACCGCTCTCTAGACCTCGTCTCCGACGCTTCATCTCCCGGAGCTCCACAGAGAACCATGGGGCCCAACGGGATCTGCGTCGGGTCAGAGGTCGCATGGGTACAACGCAGTCGAGTGCCCTGGTGGCTGCCGTTTCCCAGGCCTCCACCAGGGCATCGACTGGGCTGTGGGTAAGGGTGATAGGTATAGGCCCAAGCGCCCTCTGGAACCGATCTGGGTCCATTAGGCGCCTGGGGCGGAACCACCTGGTCGGCTCCGCCGCCCAGCGGCGGGGGATGGCATGACGGAAAACTAGCCTCAGGAGGTAATGGTCTGACCATGACAGAGGGGTGATGGACGGAGAACCCCCTCCCAGATCATCCAACCACTGTCCAGACAGAAACACCAGGTCAAGAGTGTGACCCCCCTCATGAGTCAGGCCCTCAATAACCTGGGTCAGGCCCATGGCTGTCATGGAAGCCATGAACTCCCGAGCTAACTCCGACGACCCTCCCAGTGATGGCAGGTTGAAGTCACCCAGGACTACGAGCCTGGGGAACTCCACCGCCAACCCTGAGAGGGTGTCGAGCAGCTCGGGCAGGGCTGTTGCCACACAGCTGGGCGCCAGGTATGTAAGCAACAAGCCCAACTGAACCCGAGGACCACACCTCAAGAGGAGGGTCTCACTCCCGGCCATCTGGACAATGGTGGCCTCCCGGGGACACAATGTCTCCCGAATAACCACTGCCACCCCACCACCCCTGCCCTGAGCCCGTGGCTGGTGCAGCACCCGGAAACCCGGCGGGCATAACTCGGTGAGAGGCACCCCTCCCTCCGAGCCCAGCCAAGTTTCCGTGATGCACGCTAGATACGCACATTCCTCCTCAATCCGATCACGGATGAGGGGAGCTTTATTAACTACGGATCTAGCGTTAAAATAGACCAGCCTGAGCTCAGGGGCCTGATCACCCTCATCCCCGGGTAAGAGGGTGCTAACCGGAGGGTCGGAGCGCGCCACCGCTCGAAGATAGCGGGGGCGCGATCCCAGATGTTGATATGACCCTCCTCGCAAACACCTGCTGCCATACCCTATCGCCGTGGGGATTCGATACCCCACCCCCACATTCCCAGCGCCAGCAGCCACCTCCCCCAACCCCGTCCCACCAGGACCTCTAACAGGACCAGACTGAGTGCCGGTTACAAGTTCCCTCCCCATCCCCCCCTCCCTCCCCCTCCCTAACCTCCTAAAATAACCGGCTAAAAATCTGATCAGGGGCCTCTTAGCGCGTCTTAACTCGAGGCCCCTATCCAAGCCCAACCACCTCTCGGAGTCCCAAGGCTTGGGCCCGTCATTAAGGGGAGTATGAAAACAGGCGACAGGTCGCGCCCATGAGGCAGGAACCGCCCTAAGGGCATACAAGTCCGCTTCGGAATAACGATGGATCATATAGCACTCAGTTAGTCTCTTGGGGCCGATGTTGAAAATATGGCCAAAGGATTGTTCATGAAGGCTTCCTTCAAAGTCTGGAAAGTCCGTTGTTCTGGAGCGTTCCACTGGAACCGAGTCTTCTTCTGCAGAAGCCGGGTGAGGGGGGCTGTCAAGGCAGCAAACCCAAGGATGAAAGTTCGGTAATAGTTGGCGAATCCAAGAAGTCACTGAACATCCTTCACACGACGCGGGGGTTGCCAACTCTGCAAAGACTCAACCTTACTCGGCTCCATGGCGATGCCCTCAGGAGAAATGCGGTGACCCAGGAAATCGATGGTCACCCAGTAGAACTGGCACTTCTCCAACTTGGCAAACAGCCGATGTTCTCGGAGTCGCTGCAGGACCTGATGGAGATGCTGATGGTGCACCTCACGCGACGGGGAGTAGATCAGGATGTCGTCCAAGTAGATCACGACAAACTGATCCAACAAATCCCGGAAAATGTCATTCATGAAATGCTGAAACACGGCAGGGGCGTTGGTCAGGCCAAACGGCATCACCATGTACTCAAAATGTCCATAACGAGTACCAAATGCCATCTTCCACTCATCACTTGGCCGAACCCTGACGAGGTTGTAAGCTCCACGCAGGTCCAGTTTTGTGAAGATCTTAGCCTCCCGGAGTCGGTCCAAGAATTCGGGGATGAGGGGCAGCGGGTAACGATTGTGCACCGTGATGGCGTTGAGTTTCCTATAATCGCAGCAAAGCCGCAATTCGCTGGACTTCTTTTTGACAAAGAGCACAGGTGCAGACACTGGCGAGGACGAGGGCCGGATGAAACCGCGAGCCAAATTCTTCTCCAGAAAGTCCCGCAATGCAGCCAACTCGGGGTCCGACATGGAGTACAAACGCCCCACTGGGAGAGGCGCGTCAGGGACTAAATCAATGGAGCAGTCATAGGGCCTGTGCGGGGGTAATTGATCCACCTCTGTCTCGCTGAACACATCAGCAAAGTCGGACAGTTCGGGAGGCAAGGAAACCCCTGGGGAACCCTCCACCTGGCCGGCACAGATATGGCGGGAGTGGTCCACACACTGCAAGCTTGGGAAGGTGACCAAGTTCTGTGACCAATAGATCTGTGGGTCATGCGCCCGGAGCCACGCCAGTCCCAAGACCACAGGGAAATGCAGATCTGAGGTGATATAGAACTGGATGGCCTCCACATGGGAACTGATGGCCATACATAATGGTTGCGTGGCGGCCGTAATTGGCCCAGACAGGAGCACTCGACCATCGATAGTCTCCACTAACATGGGCGGATCCACCGGGCACTGGGGAACAGCCCATTTGGCCACAAATGCTGAGTCCATAAAATTTGTGGTGGCCCCAGAATCAATTAAGGCATGGACTGGAATCCCCTCTGGCTTGCCAGGAAGGATCAGACGTGCCTCCAATATCAGATGCCGTGGAGGTCCACAGGCAGCATCGGAAAGACGTCGCTCAGTGTTGTTGTGGGACACCCGATCTATCACACCGTCTAGATCGGGCTCGGGGTGTTTCCCGACAGAAAAGTAGGGGACTTTCTCGGGGCAGACTCGGTCACTGATGCCCGCTGTCGCTTCTTTGGGCAAAAAGCAGCCAAATGCCCAGGGTCCCCGCAGTAAAAACACAACCCCCCCAATCGTCATCTGTTCATTTCAGACGAGACCTGGCGGCACCCAGCTCCATTGGCTCCTCCCTTTGAACTGGGGTCTCACGCACAACAGGGGCTGCAGGGGTCTGTGGGGTAGCACGGCGACTCCTTCGCTGCTGCAACCGAGCATCGATCCGCAGGCAGAGATGGAGCAGCCCATTCAGGTCTGAGGGAATATCCACACGGGCCAGCTCATCCAACATCTCCTCCGACAATCCATCCTGGAAGGCATCCATGAGCACAGCCTCATTCCAGGAGGAATCCTGGCTAAGCAGCCGAAAATCGCTGATATAGCCCTCTAGGGGGCGTTGACCCTGCCTCAGAGCTTTCAGGCGTCGAGTAGCAGTCTGCGTCTTAATAGGGTCCTCATACATCAGACGCATATGATCACAAAACCCCACAAAGTTGTCCAACAATGGACTAGGTTGAGCCAGCAGAGGCGTGCCCCAACGAGCTGCATCACCCGAAAGAAGGCTTAACACAAACCCCACCTTATCCCGGTCAGTGGGGAAATCAGCTGCTCTCACGCTGATAAAGAGCTGGCATTGTCCCAGGAAAGCAGGAAACAGTTCTGGATTGCCAGTAAATTTATCCGGCATTGCAACTTGGCATTTTTTCCTGGGTGGGGGTGATGGTGGGGGTGCAGCATGGACCTGAGCTTGCAGTTGAGCCACCTGACCTGCCAGAAAAGTGAGTTGCTGGGCGAGCTGGGCATTCTCAGCACGTAGCTGCTCCATAATAATAGTAAGGGGTGGGAGGCTGAAGGCAAACTGTTCTGTACCAGCCTGCTACTGGCCCTGCAGAAAAAGCAGGGACAACCCCTTTTACAAGAAGGCAAGAGGCTGGAATTACGCCTGCCAAATTTATTGCTACAAAAACAAATAGAACAAGACACGGACCAAGAAACAGGAGCTTTTCAAGCGGTTGCCTTCAGCAAACCAGCCCTCCCATGCATTCCCCTTTTATACAGTTCAGGGCGTGGCTTCTCTCTGCCTCTTTCCGAGGTGCCCCATTGCCTTCCTCTGTTTACTCCTGATTGACTGCCTCCTGTGTCGGGCGTCCTTGAACAGGGCCAGCTGTGGGTCATCTTCATCCATGCTGTCAGGCTCACACAGCTGGGTCTGCGTCATGACCAAGTGAGAGGGGCCTGGCTGAGTGCTCTCATCAAGCTCTCCAATCCCCTCAGCAAGCTCTTCAACACCCCCCTCCTCCTCCTCCTCTGAGTCGTCCGACCCAACTGCCGAACCCACAGGCTGACCCTGAATCACAACACTTTTCGCACACACAGGTTATTGTGCTTTTGAAACCACACATCGGTTGTGCTGCCACCACGTGGCTGTTTTGGGAGAAATTACAATGTGGGCAGTCAGACCCTCCTACCCTATGATGTATTTCCTCTTCCCTCCCCTTTCTGGGATGGACTTCCTCCTCCTTTGTCCCTAGAGACTTCTCCATTCTCCATTAACCAGCAAACATGTGACAACAGCAGACATGTGCAGACGCATTGCAGAAAACATACACATATATGAATTGCAGACAGAAGGAATTCAAAATCATTTTCTGACTAAGCTTGATTGCAGAAAACAGGCATACTTTAGATTGCAGACATAAGGAATTCAAATACCATTTTCTGACTATTCTGGATCAAAAGCCGTTGTAGTGTAATTAATCTCTTGTTAAGACTTCTATGGTCTATATAAGCAGATGTCATTAACATTAACAGCTCTCTCCAGATAGTTGAACTCGTGGAAAACACCTTTTATAATATAGAAATACCTTTGTTGCATGTAGAGTCGAATACAGTAGGTGGGGTGCATTAAGATGATGTTTGTACAGCATTTCCAAGGTATCTCCAAGGTATCTCCAAGGTCAGAAAATGGTAATACTCCTAGCATCTGCACATGTCTGCTGTTGTCACATGTTTGCTGGAGAAGTCTCTAGGGACAAAGGAGGAGGAAGTCCATCCCAGAAAGGGAAGAGGAAATACATCATAGGGTAGGAGGGTCTGACTGCCCACATTGTAATTTCTTCCAAAACATAAAAGGGACATAAAAGTTTTTCTCCAATCCAGGCTAGTCCATCTTTTCACACACACAGGTTATTGTGCTTTTGAAACCACTCATCGGTTGTGCTGCCACCACGTGGCTGTTTTGGGAGAAATTACAATGTGGGCAGTCAGACCCTCCTACCCTATGATGGTTAATGGAGAATGGAGAACTCTCTAGGGACAAAGGAGGAGGAAGTCCATCCCAGAAAGGGGAGGGAAGAGGAAATACATCATAGGGTAGGAGGGTCTGACTGCCCACATTGTAATTTCTCCCAAAACAGCCACGTGGTGGCAGCACATTGGTCTCTAATCGGCCTTGGTGCACAAAAAGGGGCCTACGCAGTGCTTTGGGGTGCAGAATTAGGGCACTATGCACAAGAACGGGGCAGGACTAGTGAGCGTCACGCAAGTGCTAGCTCCACCCCGTTCCCATCACGCACACAGTCACGGCCTTGTGTGTGCACATGCGTGCGCGTGTAAAATGCTTCCCCCTCACTAGTTCTCACCTTAGAACTAAGGAGAAACTTCAGAAGCGGTGAATGCTCCAACACTGGAAGTTTTGAAGAAGAGACTGGACAGCCATTTGCCTGAAATGGTATAGGGTTTCCTGCCTTAGCAGGGGGTTGAACTAGATGACCTCCAAGGTCCCTTCCTCCTCCTCCTCCTCCTCCTCCTCATTATTATTATTATTATTATTATTATTATTATTATTATTATTATTATTATTATTATTATTATTAATTATTATTACTTTTCTTCCGGTCCGCCAAACAAGAAAGATTGGTAACTTCTGTTTTAGAGATTGCCTTACATAAGGACTTACCTCAGCTAACTGCCCAAGGAAGCAGAACTCTTGAAACCGGCATCATCTCAAAAGAAGACTTTTTATTTGGGGTTAGTGACAGCAGGGAAGTCAAGGCGAGATCTGGGGAAAATCCCGCTCAAAACGCCCTAGTCAAAGTAGCAACCTTCCTCCTCCCGCCAAAGTCAGAATGTCCGTTTGAAATCCAGCCGGTCCACGGGAGGTGACGACGCACGGGTGACTGGCACAAGTTGGTCCACAGCTCAAGGTCTCCTCCAGCTTTCCATTTCTCCCGCAACCGTCTCCCTCTCAAGCGGGCGGAGGCGGGAGAGGGAAAGTCGAAAGCGAAAGTTATCCCAAGCCAAAGCAAATCCGCCCCTCTCCCCCCCTCATCCCAACAGAACGGCAGGCCCCAAAAGGGGACACATCCGCAGGGGAAAGAATAAGGGTTTGGGGGAATCTGACCGAAACTTGCGGTCTGAGATAGGCATAAAAAGGGGGGACCGGCTCGAATTGCTGGCTGTCATCCAAAACGACGGGGACATCGTGGAGGTCTGAATCTCAGCCCCTGCCGACATTGGGGAAGGCACAATTATGCATTAGGATGAATCACGAGAGAACTGGAGAGGGGCGATGCAAAAAAAGCCGAGAAAGAAATTAGCCCCCCCCTTCCCCCAAGACATTATATCTCAATGTTTACTGAGAAGCACGTTGTTGTTTTTTTCCTGGTGACCACTTTCCATTCTTGTTCACCATTTTCTGGACCTCCTTCATCAGCTCCTCGACCTGCTTCTCTCGCTCGGTTCCTTCGGCCCCGTTGTTAAACCCGCAAAAGCGGTTGCCGCACTTCTCAATCAGCTTACGCAGCTTTTTGTTGTCGCATTTTCTGACGTACTCCTGCAGGGAGTCCTCTCCCAGGTCTTCCTTGCAGGTGAAGAGGACGATCGTGTGACGGGCGGACTTTTTCCCAAAGATCTCCCGGACCCGCTTGGCGGCGTCCTTGTCTTCTTTGGTGAAGCGCCCCACCTGGGTCACCAAGACGAAGGCGTGGAGGCCCGACTGGCACATCCGATGGCAATTTTTCATCTCGTCCTTCAGTGACGGATCCGTCTTTTTGGAATCGAAAAGGGCCGGCGTGTCGATCACGGTGATCTTCTTGCCATCCCAGGTCCCCTGCCCCGTTTGCAACGCCCGGGTGGTGGTCTTCGCTGCCAGGACGGACTCGAACTCTCTCTGGCCGAGGATGGTGTTGCCTGTGGCGCTTTTCCCGCCTCCGGACTTCCCAACCAGGATCAGCCGGAAGTCGGCATCGTCCCCTGGGAGTTTGGAAGAGAGAGGGAGAGTCTTAGGGCGGAGCGGAGTTACACGGCTGGAAGGGAATTCAGTGAATATATGGGGGGGAAGGTAGGGGGGGAAGAGAGACGGAGAGAGAGAGAATATTAGATACTCAATAGAGATGAGATAGTTAGATATAGAGAAATGATAGATAGATAGATAGATAGATAGATAGATAGATAGATAGATAGATAGATAGATAGATAGATAGACAGACAGACAGACAGACAGACAGACAGACAGACAGACAGACAGACAGGATAAAAAGATAGGATAGATAGATAAGGGAGTGATAAAGACTTTTGATGATAGATAGATAGATAGATAGATAGATAGATAGATAGATAGATAGATAGATAGATAGACAGAAACAAACAGACAGAGATATATAGTGGATAGAGATAAGAGGGAGAGAGACAGACAAAGAATTAGATATTCAACAGAGATAGATAGATAGATAGATAGATAGATAGATGATAGATAGATAAATAGATAGATAGATAGATGGATAGATGATAGATAGATAGATAGATAGATAGATAGATAGATAGATAGATAGATAGATAGATAGATAGATAGATAGATAGATATAGATAGATGTGCTGCCACCACGTGGTTGTTTGGGGAAATTATAATATGCTATCTTGACCTGGTCAGTCAACTCCTCCTTCCCCATGACATATTTCCTCCTTCTCCTGACCATGTGCCTTACACCCCTCCCCTTTCTGGGATGGACTTCCTCTTTCTTCTCCCTGGGGACTCTCCTCCTCCACACCCGGCAGACACACGTGCAGACACTGGGCGTCGTTCCTATCTTTTGACCTTGGAAATATCGTGCGTTATCATCTAATTCACCTCATCTGCTGCAATTTTTATTCATTCATTTATTTATTTAATTTTATATACCGCCCTATTCCCGAAGGACTCAGGGCGGTTTACGGGGCAAAAGTTAAAAGACAATATCAAAGTTGTAATAGAAATAGAATTAAAGTGAATTAAATTAATTAATAGCCCAACCAATTAAAGCAAAGTCTAAAAACTTAAAACCCCTCAGTCCAGGCCAGATAGATCCAAGAACCAGGTTTTCAGGTCCCGGTGAAACGAACGAAGGTTGGGGGCAGTCCGGAGTTCCACAGGCAGATCATTCCATAGGGCAGGCGCACCTACAGAGAACGCCCTCCCTCTGGGGATCACCCGCCGGCACTCCCTGACCGGCGGCACGTTAAGGAGGCCCTCCCTGTGGGAGCGCACAGGACGATGGGAAGTGGATGCCGGCAGCAGGTGCTCCCTAAGATAATCCGGGCCCATGCCATTTAGGGCTTTAGAGGTCATCACCAGCACCTTGAATCTCACCCGGAGGGCAACTGGAAGCCAATGCAGCTCGCGGAGACGAGGCGTTACATGGGAGTATCGGGAGACTCCCATCACAACTCGCGCAGCCGCATTCTGCACCAGCTGAAGCCTCCGAGTGGTCCTCGAGGGCAGCCCCATGTAGAGAGCGTTGCAGTAGTCTAACCGGGAGGTCACGAGCGCAATGGTGACTGTGCGTAGGGCATCTCGGTCCAGATAGGGCCGCAACTGGCGAACCAGGCGAACCTGGGCAAAAGCCCCCCTGGTTACGGCTCCTATGTGGTCTTCCAAACTGAGCCGTGAATCCAGGAGGATGCCCAAGTTGCGAGCCCTATCAACGGGGGGGGTAACACCTCACCCCCCATAGTTAACGATGGACAAAACTGGTTCTCCCGAGATGCCGATATGCACAGCCACTCAGTCTTGGCGGGATTGAGACGAAGCCTGTTTCTCCCCATCCAGACCTGAACCGCCTCCAGGCACCGGGACATCACGGAGAGGGCATCACTGGGTTGGTTCGGGGTGGAAAGAAAAAGCTGGGTATCATCAGCGTACTGATGATACCCCACCCCGAAACCACGAATGAGCTCACCCAGCGGCTTCATGTAGATGTTGAACAAGAAGGGAGACAGGACCGACCCCTGAGGAACTCCACAAACGAGAGGCCTTGGGGCCGACCTCTGCCCTCCCGTCAACACCGACTGCGAGTGGCCCAGGAGGTAGGAGGAGAACCACTGTAAAACAGTGCCCCCCACTCCCAACCCCCTGAGACGTCGCAGCAGGATACCATGGTCGATGGTATCAAAAGCCGCTGACAGATCTAACAGGACTAGGACAGAGGAATGTCCCCTGTCCCGAGCCCGGCAGAGATCATTCACCAGCGCGACCAATGCGTCGGCCGGGCTGTGAGTGAGGGGGGTAGGTATAGACCCAAGCGCCGTCTGGAACGCCTCCCAAATTCTTTATTAGCAATTTGAATAATTTACACAAATAATGAGCTGTCATAAGTTGACTATATACTGTGCATAGCCTTGGATCAGGCCAAAGCAGGAAAGAAAGAGTTAATTCCTTTCGCCGCGATCTGAAAACATACCTGTTCGCGATCTGAAAACATACCTGTTCGAACAAGCCGGCCTGGCCTGAGGGTGGGATTGCTGGGGTTTTTATTATCATTTTATTGGGGGTTTTATTAATGTATTTATTGTTTTTTATGGGCATGTATTTAATAACTTTTTAATTTTTGTAACTTTATGTTTTACTTTTGCCCTGTACACCGCCCTGAGTCCTTCGGGAGAAGGGCGGTATAGAAATATTAATAAACTTAAACTTAAATAAACTTAATTAGCAAGGTGCATTCAAAAGCCTTGACAAATACTTAACATATATATAGATATATATAGATACAGTGGGGCAAAAAAGTATTTAGTCAGCCACCAATTGTGCAAGTTCTCCCACATAAAAAGATGAGAGAGGCCTGTAATTTTCATCATAGGTATACCTCAACTATGAGAGACAAAATGGAGGGAAAGAATCCAGGAAATCACATTGTAGGATTTCTAATGAATTAATTCGTACATTCCTCAGTAAAATAAGTATTTGGTCACCTACAAACAAGCAAGATTTCTGGCTCTCACAGACCTGTAACTTCTTTAAGAGGCTCCTCTGTCCTCCACTCGTTACCTGTATGAATGGCACCTGGTTGAACTTGTTATCAGTATAAAAGACACCAGTCGACAACCTCAAACAGTCACACTCCAAACTCCACTATGGCCAAGACCAAAGAGCTGTCGAGGGACACCAGAAACAAAATTGTAGACCTGCACCATGCTGGGAAGACTGAATTTGCAATAGGCAAGCAGCTTGGTGTGAAGAAATCAACGGTGGGAGCAATTATTAGAAAATGGAAGACATACAAGACCGCTGATAATCTCCCTCGTTCTGGGGCTCCACGCAAGATCTCACCCCGTGGGGTCAAAATGATCACAAGAAGGGTGAGCAAAAATCCCAGAACCACACGGGGAGACCTAGTGAATGACCTGCAGAGAGCTGGGACCAAAGTAACAAAGGCTACCATCAGTAACACACTACGCCGCCAGGGACTCAAATCCTGCAGTGCCAGACGTGTCCCCCTGCTTAAGCCAGGACATGTCCGGGCCCGTCTGAAGTTTGCTGGAGAGCATTTGGATGATCCAGAACAGGATTGGGAGAATGTCATATGGTCAGATGAAACCAAAGTAGAACTTTTTGGTAAAAACTCAACTCGTCGTGTTTGGAGGAGAAAGAATTCTGAGTTTCATCCAAAGAACACCGTACCTACTGTGAAGCATAGGGGTGGAAACATCATGCTTTGGGGCTGTTTTTCTGCAAAGGGACCAGGACGACTGATCCGTGTAAAGGAAAGAATGAATGGGGCCATGTATTGTGAGATTTTGAGTGAAAACCTCCTTCCATCAGCAAGGGCATTGAAGATGAAACGTGGCTGGGTCTTTCAGCATGACAATGATCCCAAACACACCGCCCGGGCAACGAAGGAGTGGCTTCGTAAGAAGCATTTCAAGGTCCTGGAGCGGCCTAGCCAGTCTCCAGATCTCAACCCCATAGAAAACCTTTGGAGGGAGTTGAAAGTCCGTGTTGCCCAGCGACAGCCCCAAAACATCACTGCTCTAGAGGAGATCTGCATGGAGAAATGGGCCAAAATACCAGCAACAGTGTGTGCAAACCTTGTGAAGACTTACAGAAAACATTTGACCTCTGTCATTGCCAACAAAGGGTATATAACAAAGTATTGAGATGAACTTTTGTTATTGACCAAATATTTATTTTCCACCGTATTTTGCAAATAAATTCGTTAGAAATCCTACAATGTGATTTCCTGGATTCTTTCCCCCCATTTTGTCTCTCATAGTTGAGGTATACCTAGGATGAAAATTACAGGCCTCTCTCATCTTTTTAAGTGGGAGAACTTGCACAATTGGTGGCTGACTAAATACTTTTTTGCCCCACTGTATATATAGATAGATAGACAGATATAGATATATAAATATAGATATATATAGAGAGATAGATATAGATATAGATAGATAGATATAGATATAGATATAGATAGATAGACAGACAGACAGACAGACAGACAGATAGATAGATATAGATATAGATAGACAGACAGACAGACAGACAGACAGACAGAGAGATAGACAGACAGACAGACAGATTGATAGACAGTTGGGCCGCTAGATGACCTCCGAGGTCCCTTCCCACTCTGTCTGTCACTCCATGCTCCGGCACACTCGAGAGCGCCCAGCCGTTCCCCTCTGGAAGAACTGGCCAGCAGTGAAGCCGAATCCTGGCGGGACCCTCACCTCCTTCCTTCGCTTCCGCTCCGTGGTCGCTCGTGGCAGCCTAAAAGAGAACCAATCAGCAGGTCAGGCCAGAGAGGGTGGCGTCCCTGGGCAGAGGAAGAGGCTGGACAGCTGATCGTCTGGCATGGTCCAGGCTCTCCTGCTGGAGCAGGGGGTTGGACTAGAAGACTTTTGAGGTCCCTTCCAACTCTATTCTGATTGACTGACTGATCAATCTCTATCTATCTATCTATCTATCTATCTATCTATCTATCTATCTATCTATCTATCTATCTATCTATCTATCTATCTATCTATCATCTATCTATCTACCCATCCACCCATCCACCTATCTATCTATCATCTACCTACCTACCTACCTACCTACCTATCTATCTATCCATGCATCCACCCATCTATCTATCATCTATCTACCCACCCACCCACCCATCCACCATCCACCTACCTACCTACCTACCTACCTACCTACCTGTCTGTCTGTCTATCTATCTGTCTGTCTGTCTGTCTGTCTGTCTGTCTGTCTGTCTATCTATCTATCTATCTATCTATCTATCTATCTATCTATCTATCTATCCATCATCTATCTATCTATCTATCTATCTATCTATCTATCTATCTATCTATCTATCTATCTATCTATCTATCTATCTACCCATCCA
>NC_138205.1:132763667-132781984 GCF_964194415.1 Vipera berus | reverse complement strand
TCTCTCTTTCTCTCCTCTCCCTCTCTCTCTCTCTCTCTCTCTCTCTCCCTCTCTCTCTCTCTCTCTCTCTCTCTCTCTCTCTCCGCCTACCTGGCCGCGGGCTGCTTCTTTCTTCGCCATCCCAGCCGCTCCCGGGATCCCTTCGGCTTCTCCGGCTGCAAAAGCCAAGCGAAAACTCCCCCGCCCTCCCCACGGGAAGCCAGCGGATCTCTCGGGAATCCCTTGCGAAGAACCCGCCGGAGGAGGAGGAGGAGGAGGAGGAGGGAGAAGGCGCGCCCTCTGGCGGCAGAGAGGGCGGGGCGACCTAGTGGTGGGAGCGGACGGAGGTTGAAAATTGGCCTTTCCGAGGCGCCTCTCCTCCCCCCCCTCCCCATCCGCTTCCCCTCCCCGTCCGGCGCCCCCCCCAAAATCGTGAGGGAGATAGATGGAAAAGAGGGAGGGAGGGAGGGAGGGAGGGAGGAAGAAAGAAAGAAAGAAAGAAAGAAAGAAAGAAAGAAAGAAAGAAAGAAAGAGGAGGGAGGGAGGGAGATAAAGAGGGAGGGAGAAAGGAGAGGGAAGGAAGGAAAAGAGGGAGAGAAAGAGAGAGAAAGAAAGAGAGAGAAAGAAAGAAAGAAAGAAAGAAAGAAAGAAAGAAAAGAAAGAAAAGAAAGAAAGAAAGAAAGAAAGGAAGGAAGGAAGGAAGGAAGGAAGGAAGGAAGGAAGGAAGGAAGGGGAGGGAGGGAGGGAGGGAGAAAGGAGAGGGAAGGAAGGAAAAGAGGGAAGGGGAAGGAAGGAGGGAGAGAGAAAGAAAGAGGGAGGGAGGGACGAAAGCAAAAGAAAGAGTGAAGGGAAGGAGGGAGAGAGGAAGGAGAGGGAAGGAATGAAAAGAGAGAGAGAGAGAAAGAGAAAGAAAGAGGGAGGGAGGGAGGAAAGAAAAAGGGAGGAGGAGGAGGAGGAGGAGAGGAAGGAAGCAAAAGAGGGAGGGAAAGAAAAGAGGGAAGGAGGGAGAGGAAAGGAAAGGAAGGAAAAGAGGGCGGGAGGAGGAAGGAAGGAAAAGGGAGGAGGAGGAGGAGGAGGAGGAGAGGAAGGAAGGGGCTCCTTCTGCCAGCCCCCTCCCCTAAAACGGATCCTAGCTACTCACCTTTCCCCCTCCAACTCTGTCATTCTGTTAAGGGTCTCCTGCCCGAGCAGGGGGTTGGACTCGATGACCTACAGGGTCCCCCTCCCAATCTGTCATTCTCTTAAGGGTCTTGTGCTCAAGCAGGGGGTTGGATTAATGACCTCCAAAGTCCCCTCCAACTCTGTGACGACTGTTTGGGCTGTGCAGCGTCCTGCCTGGCGGAGCGGCAACGGCGCAGTGCACCACATGGCATCTGGCCGCAGGTGGCGGCAAGCAGCCGCAAAAGAAGTCAAGCAGCCGCGTGACAGGTGTCGCGGGGGGGGGGGGGCTGGGAAGGCCCGGCTGCGGTGGTCCTAAGGTAAGACATTTTCCGAAATTAAGACCGAGTGCCTCTTTTAGAGGCAAAAAAAACATCCCCGTGGTCACGTGATCAAAATTCGGATGCTTGGCAACCGATTCCCATTATGACGGTTGCAGCGACCCCGGGGGAGGGGGGGGTGTCATGTGATCCCCTTTTGCGACTTCGCGACGAGCCAAGTCACTGGGGAAGCCAGCCCCACTTAGCAACGGTGTTCCTAACTGAGCAACTGCATTGGTTCGATTGATTTTTCCCGTGCGGGTGAAGAGAAACTGGGACCGCCGTGGATGGCCAAGACACCACCGTCTCGCCGTCAACCCCTAGCCGACACTGTCACACGCTGGGCAGGGACGTCAGGATGTCGCCAAACGGGATCGCCTTGAACCCGGGAAAAGACGGCGAGTGAGAAGTCAACGGCGCCGCCTCGCTCTGACAAGGGAGCTTTTGGAGGCCACCGTCATTCAACTCGGCCAAATCACGGCTGAGCAACGCCGGCTGCGACCATGGCTGAGCAACGCCGGCTGCGACCAAGAGTAAAAAGGTAAAGGTTCCCCCGCACATGTGTGCTAGTCGTTTCCGACTCTAGGGGCCGGTGCTCATCTCCGTTTCCAAGCCGAAGAGCCGGCGCTTGTCTGAGGACATCTCCGTGGTCATGTGGCCGGCATGACTAGACGCCAAAGGCGCACGGAACGCTGTGACCTTCCCGCCGGAGTGGTCCCTATTTTTCGACTTGCATTTTGACGGGCTTTCGAACTGCTAGGTTGGCAGAAGCTGGGACGAGTAACAGGCGCTCACTCTCTGCGAGCGAGAGTATCCACCCAAAAACGCCAGCGGGCACCGAAAGGAAGGCAAACATTTTATTCAACAAAGAAAGAGGCTGAAGCCGGGAAGGGGGAAGAATTAAGGTGCATCGTCACCCAAGCACAGCCGTTTGCAGCCGGCGCCCCACGTGGGGCCCTGACATTTCCCAGCGGGCCAGAACCCTCCCTGACACTTTTACCGCCTCCGGGGAAGCAAGGATGCGGCTAGATCGCCCGGGAGTCTGTCGTAGATGCGGCAGGAGGCTGTGCGAGGGTTTTGAGCAGGAGCTGCCCCGGGGGAGGAGTGGGGAAGCTGGCAAGGCCTCAGTAGAGTTGAACAGGAAACGGACCCTCCCCCCCAAAAAAAAAAATCCCAAGAGATTTTGCTTTCTGACACTTTAACGCTCCGTTCCCGTAGAACAGAACAGATACAATTCAGGATTGAGCTGTGAGTCGCGCTGCTATCTGAGCACGTACCAAAGGATCCCCAACGGTTGAACTGGTCCCAGTGACCACCAGCAGCAGCATCTGCGGGAGGGGGGGAGGGGCTCCCTTTGATTTGGGGGCAGGGGACTACTCCCCGACTGAGACTCGGCAGCCAAAACGGGTGACGACGTGGAGGAAACGCCGCTCTCTAGAGGCGGTCAGGAGGCACGTCGCAGGCACATACCAGTCATCGCTATCGGAGGTTTCCTGGGGGTGCGGGAGTAATTCCTTCCGGACAAATGCCGCAGAACTTTGCATAACCCCCCCAAATTCCTATAAGTTGGCAGGGTGAGGACGGGGGCTCCCCCAAATGAGACACCCAAGTGACAAGACACCCCCAAACTGAGAAGACCCCCTTCTCGGCCTGCTAACCCAATCAGCTGGCCTCCTCCTCCTCCTCCTCCTCCTCCAGCTAGGCCAAATGGCTGGAAGGTCAGGGGGTGCTGAAGGCTTGGCGGCAACTTTGCTTCCTCTTGCCCCACCCCCGCCAGTAGGGAGGTCGTCACAAATTCGGCAAGAAACGGGTGCGCTAAATTCAAGGCGGCCCATCCCTACTGGTTTGGCCCCTCCGCCGACTGCTTTAAGGCAGGGGCGCGCCCTCCGCCCGAAGTGGGGGTTTGGGTTCTTTCATTCCATTTCTACAGCCTTCCAACCGTAGACTGACGGGTGGCCAGAGCGTGTGAAAGACAAGATCGCCACTCTCTCGGCACAGAAATTGAGAGGGGGTTCCTGGGCGATCCGGGGAGGAGGGCGAGAGAGGGGAGCGGATGCTGGGGTGCCACAATCTACAGCAAGGGTGACGTATTTACGGCCCTCGCGTAGCCTCTCTGTACCCCGGTTCCCACAGCCGGGATTCAGCAGCAAACTGGCTGAATTTTGAGTTTGGTGGGAGTGCATCCTGGTGGCGACAGAGCGGGACGGGGACCCCAACCGTGCCCTGAAGCTGCCACTGGAATGACTCCCAAGAGCCCCCCCCCAAAAAAAATATCGGGTGGGCGAGCTCCAAGTCTTTAACACTGGTCTCAAAACGTTCCGTCTGGAAGAAGCGATGGGGAATCCCTATTTTCTCAGGCGTTTGCTGCTGAAATCCTGCCGCGCGATTGCTTGGGGCCCCACAGGTGGTGTGGCTGGCTGGGTGTGCACGAGAGAGAAGAAAGAAAGAAAGAAAGAAAGAAAGAAAGAAAGAAAGAAAGAAAGAAAGAAAGAAAGAAAGAAAGAAAGAAAGAAAGAAAGAAAGAAAGAAAAAAGGAGGGAGGGAGAGAGAGAGGAAGGAAGGAAGGAAGGAAGGAAGAAAGAAAGAAAGAAAGAAAGAAAGAAAGAAAGAAAGAAAGAAAGAAAGAAAGAAAGAGAAGAAGAAAGAAAAAGGGCAAGACAGAAGGGAGAAAGGACAAAGAGAAAAAGGGGAGGAAGGCAACGAGAAAGGAAGGAAGAGAAAACAAAGGAAGGAAGGAAGGGAAAGGAGAGCAAGGGGAGGGAGAGCGAGAGAAAAGGAAGGAGAAAGAAAAAAATGGAAAAGGGAGGGAAAGACGACGAGAAGAGAGAGAGGGGGAAGAAAGAGGGGAAAAAAAGAGGGACAGAGGGAAGGGAGAGAAAACGAGAGGAGAAACAAAACAGAAGAGGGAAAAGAGAAAGAAAAAAAAGGAACGACAGAAATGAAAAAAGAGGAGAAAAGGAGAGAAGAAAAGAGAGCACAGCTCAGTTTGTCCAGCGTACCCCACTCCCAGACACCCCTCCAACAATCCGGCCGCTGGGAGACCTTCATATATCGCATCCGTGCATCCCGCACAGACCCCCCCCCACCTCCGTCCTCACCAGGATCTCCCACTCCTGGGGGGGTGTCCCCGGACACTCAACAACACCCCCCCCCACACACACACACTTTTAGTGCCAGGACGCGGCCCTCTTTGCCACCTCAGCTTCGTCCAAGCTTGGATGGCAAAAGCAGCAGGGACTGGGGTACGTGCGTGCGTGCGTAGGGGACGCGGGTCCCTTGGGTCAGAACGAGAGGCGGCGACTCAGGTCTGTGGTTCAACAGGTCTAGCTCAACCGAGGAATGGCCGAAAGCCTCCGAAAACAGGCCGAACATGGTTTTTTTTAACAGTCAAACCGAAACCGAAGGGAACGACAAAAGTGGCGAACGGCGATGGGACGAAGGGCCGGGCTGAACAGTGAAGGGAAGCAGAGCAAGGAGTTCCATGGGTAAACCTCGCAGGTGAAGTGTGTGTGTGTGGGGGGGAAGGTGTGTGTCTCTGGGAACACAGCACCTCCAACTTGGGGGGGGGGGTTTCCCTCCCTCGCTTCTTCCCGGCCGCTGATCTTCCGAGAGACACCCTCTTGGCCGGATCCAAGTCGGTTGATGGTACTGCCGCTCGGAGGATGGAACCTTCAGGAACTTTCTAGCAGGTTCCTCTGCCGATTCTCGTATAATTGAGCGGCTGAAAGAGGCTGTCGAGCCCATCACGATCCCCTTTGCTCGGGCCGCACGCCTCAGGTTCCAATCCACAGGGAACGACAAGGGAAGGGCTTCCAAGGAGAGGCGCGATCCCCCTTTTTTGTTCACGCCGCATGTCTCGGGTTCCAATCCACAGGGAACGGCTTCCAAGGAGGCTCGGCGTTGCAAACTCGGAACCGGCTGATCCAACGGCTACCCTGATCCTCCTTCCCCCTCTCACCCTGGGGTCTTTGGCACAGCTATGACCCTGCTCCCCCGCCTCGCCAGGCCTGCGGCGCGATTCTGCTACAGTGGGCGCTCCGCGGACCTGGGAGAAAGGAGCCGGTGTTCCATCGGGACGGGACAAAAACGGAATGCAAAATGTAGAGGGGGGGGAGTGGGTGGGACTCGATCCAGGATCTGGCAGATCAATGGCTCAAAAAAGGAGGAGGAGGAGGTGGTACAAAAATGCAGAAATATGATAAGCACCCTGTGTCTTCTAGTTTTATGTCAGTTCAAGCTCCTGGTACGTGGAACGGGACTCGACGGAGAACGTAAAAAAAAAAGGTCTTTTCCAGACTGTTCCTCGGACGGGCGAATCCGAGATGGGGAGGGGGCTGTCCCTTCTCCTTGCCCAGCCTGCTCTTGGTCCCTCCTCAAGCCCGCTGCCCACCACCACCACCAGTCCGAACGCTCAGGCCTGGCAGGACAGCCTCTCTCGGCCCGTCCTCAACTGAGGGTCTCTTGCTCCAGATGACTCTTCCGATGCGCCGCCAGGTTGCCTTTCTGCGAAAAGTTCTTCCCGCACGTCAGACACTGGAAGGGGGTGTCTCGCCTGCTGAGCCTCTGCTTCGGGCCTTTGGGGGTCTCCTCCTTGGTTTGCCGGGTCCTCGGTGAACCGGCGAGGCCACTTCGCCCTCCCAAGGGTTCCCCGGAGGCCTGGCGGGCAAAGGCAGCCCGGGTCTGGGGCGGCTTCCCTTGGGGCTTGATCCTCAGCCGCCGCTGCGCTAAACGCTCCTCGCCCTCGCCGCGCCCCGCTTCGCCGTCCGGGCTCTCGGCCTGCTGCCGCTCGCAGTCCTTTTTCTGGTGAGCGGCGAGCAGCCGTTCTTCCCGGAAGCTCTTCCCGCAAGCCGGGCAGGCCAAAGGGCGCCGGGCCGGGCTGCCGTGCACCCGCTGGTGGGTGAGCAGGTTTTGTTTGAGGCTGAAGCGTTTCCCGCAGACGCCGCAGCCGAAGGGCTTCTCGCCGGTGTGGATCCGCTGGTGGATGATGAGGTTGTGTTTGAGGCTGAAGCCGCGGCCGCACTCAGGACAGACAAAGGCCCGCTCGCCGGCGTGTTGCTGCTTCTGGTGGCGCAGCAGGCCCAGGGGCTGGCTGAAACTCTCGCCGCACACCCCGCATTTGTGCTCCTCTTCTTCCACCTGGCTGTGGATCACCAGCCCGTTCTCGTCCCCCGAGCTCTCCTCCCAGGCCGGGAAGGGGAACGGCTTCTCCCCCGGAGGGGAACCCTGGCGGGTCCGCACCGCCGACGGTTGCTTGTCTTCCCCCTCCATGGGGACCCCCCTTTCTGCGGAGAAAACAAAGAAGAGAGTTTCAAAGAGAGGCTGGAGAGAGAGAGAGAGAGAGAGAAAGAGACGCGTCCAGAGACACCAACTGGGGTCCATTTTCTGGAGCGGGCGGCTCAAGTCGAAGCTGCCTTGCGAAAAGGAACCCCCGTAAAACCACCATGCAAAATAATAGGGGGTGTCCAACCTCGGCTGCTTTAAGATTTGGGGACCTCAGGTTCGGTGGGCTGGGGAATTCTGGGAGTTGAAGTCCACAAGTCTTAAAAGTGGCCCAGCTTGGATGGGCTTGCTGTACGGTGTGACCTGCTTCCCGTCGCTTTTGTCTCAATTCTTACCAACTTTAATTGCTATGTATGTATTTATGTGTGTGTGTGTATGTATCTGTGTATGTATCTATGTATCTAAGGGACGCGGTGGCTCAGTGGGTTAGGACACTGAGCTTGTCGATCAGAAGGTCGGCAGTTTGGCGGGTCGAATCCCGAGTGCCGCATAACAGAGTGAGCGCCTGTTACTCGTCCCAGCTTCTGCCAACCTAGCAGTTCGAAAGCACGTAAAAATGCAAGTAGAAAAATAGGGACCACCACGGTGGGAAGGGAACAACGTTCCGTGCGCCTTTGGCGTCTAGTCATGCCGGCCACATGACCACGGAGACGTCCTCGGACAAGCGCTGGCTCTTCGGCTTTGAAACGGAGATGAGCACCGGCCCTTAGAGTCGGAATCGACTAGCACGTATGTGCGGGGGAACCTTTACCTTTACTATGTATCTATGCAATTATGTGTATGTATGCATGTAACTGTATGTGTATGTATGTATCTGTGTCTATGTATCTATGTATGTATGTATGCATCTATTTATGTATCTATGCATGCATGCCATTTTGTAAACTGGTTCACATTGCTTTTAGTCTCAATTTACTAACGAATTGATATACATATAGATACACACACACACATGTATGTGTATATGCATGCATGCCATTTTGTAAGCTGGTTCACATTGCTTTTAGTCTCAATTTACTAACTGGAATTGATATACATATAGATACACACACACACATGTATGTGTATATGCATGCATGCCATTTTGTAAGCTGGTTCACATGGCTTTTAGTCTCCAAGTCTTACTAACTTTAACTGGTTATTTATATGTATGTATGTATGTATGTATGTATGTATGTATGTATGTATGTATGTCAGTCATTTTGTAAGTGGGTTCACGTTTATCTACTTAATCCTTACTAAATTTAATTGGGATAGATAGATAGATAGATAGATAGATAGATAGATAGATAGATAGTCTTTATTTAATTCTTACTAACTTTAATTGGTGATATATTTATACCTCAGCCATCTCAATGTGGAAATCCATCCATCATATCTATATCTATCTATCTATCTATCTATCTATCTATCTATCTATCTATCTATCTATCTATCTATCTATCTATCTATCTATCTATCTATCTCTATCTATCATCTATCTATCTATCTATCTATCTATCTATCTATCTATCTATCATCTATCTCCCATGTCTGTCCATCCGTCAGTCCATCCATCCATCCATATATACATTCACATATACACGTTTGTGTGTACACACACACACACACACACGCACACCATTTTGTAAGCTGCCCAGAGTCATTTCCACAGTGAGCTGGCCAAGATATAAATTTGATAAAACAAAATAAAATTCTTTAAAAAAGTAAAATTGAACACAAGAAACATATAACGCAGGCAGTACGAATGAAACAGAACAGGATGAAGTCAAATAAGAAGCCAAACAAAATAGGAGGAAACAAGAGTAGAATAAAATAAAGCAAAGCCAAAGGGAATGAAATAAAATAGAAAAATAGAATGAAAGTAGAGTAAAAGAAAATAGAATAGAATGAAATGAAATAAAATAAAATAAAAACAGCGTAGAATAAAATAATAAAATAAAATAGGATGGGATGGGATGGGATGGGATAGGAGCGGAGCTGGAAGGGCACCCCAGAGGTCATTTAGTCCAACCCCCTGCTCAACCAGGAGAAACTACACCGTCTCAGAATAGAATGAAATAGAATAGAATAGAACAGAACAAAACAATAGAATGAAATAAAATAAGAGTTAAATGAAACAAAATAAAAAAATAGAATAGAATGAAATAAAATAGAGTTAAATGAAACAAAATAAAATAAAAAATAGAATAGAATGAAATAAAACATAATAGAATAGAATGAAAGAGGATAGGATAGGATAGGAGCTGGAAGGCACCCCAGAGGTCATTTAGTCCAACCCCCTGCTCAACCAGGAGAACCTACACCGTCTCAGAATAGAATGAAATAGAATAGAATAGAACAGAACAAAACAATAGAATGAAATAAAATAAGAGTTAAATGAAACAAAATAAAATAAAAAATAGAATGAAATAAAATAGAGTTAAATGAAACAAAATAAAATAAAAAAATAGAATGAAATAGGATAGGATAGGATAGGATAGGATAGGATAGGATAGGATAGGATAGGATAGGATAGGATAGGATAGGAGCTGGAAGGGCACCCCAGAGGTCATTTAGTCCAACCCCCTGCTCAACCAGGAGAACCTATACCGTCTCAGAATAGAATGAAATAGAATAGAACAGAACAAAACAATAGAATAGAATAGAATGAAATAAAATAGAGTTAAATGAAACAAAATAAAATAAAAAATAGAATAGAATGAAATAAAATAGTTAAATGAAACAAAATAAAATAAAAAAATAGAATAGAATGAAATAAAAGAGTTAAATGAAACAAAATAAAATAAAAAAATAGAATAGAATGAAATAAAACATAATAGAATAGAATGAAAGAGGATAGGATAGGAGCGGAGCTGGAAGGGCACCCCAGAGGTCATTTAGTCCAACCCCTTGCTCAACCAGGAGAACCTATACCGTCTCAGAATAGAATGAAATAGAATAGAATAGAACAGAACAAAACAATAGAATAGAATAGAATGAAATAAAATAGAGTTAAATGAAACAAAATAAAATAAAAAATAGAATAGAATGAAATAAAATAGAGTTAAATGAAACAAAATAAAATAAAAAATAGAATAGAATGAAATAAA
The DNA here is from genome assembly GCF_964194415.1 of Vipera berus. NCBI lineage: Eukaryota > Metazoa > Chordata > Lepidosauria > Squamata > Viperidae > Vipera > Vipera berus. The sequence continues at coordinate 132,772,155 of NC_138205.1, read as the reverse complement.
ATAGAGTTAAATGAAACAAAATAAAATAAAAAAATAGAATAGAATGAAATAAAAGAGTTAAATGAAACAAAATAAAATAAAAAATAGAATAGAATGAAATAAAATAAATAATAGAATAGAATGAAATAGGATAGGATAGGATAGGAGCTGGAAGGGCACCCCAGAGGTCATTTAGTCCAACCCCCTGCTCAACCAGGAGAACCTATACCGTCTCAGAATAGAATGAAATAGAATAGAATAGAACAGAACAAAACAATAGAATAGAATAGAATGAAATAAAATAGAGTTAAATGAAACAAAATAAAATAAAAAATAGAATAGAATGAAATAAAATAGTTAAATGAAACAAAATAAAATAAAAAATAGAATAGAATGAAATAAAATAGAGTTAAATGAAACAAAATAAAATAAAAAATAGAATAGAATGAAATAAAATAGAGTTAAATGAAACAAAATAAAATAAAAAAATAGAATAGAATGAAATAAAAGAGTTAAATGAAACAAAATAAAATAAAAAATAGAATAGAATGAAATAAAATAAATAATAGAATAGAATGAAATAGGATAGGATAGGATAGGAGCTGGAAGGGCACCCCAGAGGTCATTTAGTCCAACCCCCTGCTCAACCAGGAGAACCTATACCGTCTCAGAATAGAATGAAATAGAATAGAATAGAACAGAACAAAACAATAGAATAGAATAGAATGAAATAAAATAGAGTTAAATGAAACAAAATAAAATAAAAAATAGAATAGAATGAAATAAAATAGAGTTAAATGAAACAAAATAAAATAAAAAATAGAATAGAATGAAATAAAAGAGTTAAATGAAACAAAATAAAATAAAAAATAGAATAGAATGAAATAAAATAAATAATAGAATAGAATGAAATAGGATAGGATAGGAGCGGAGCTGGAAGGGCACCCCAGAGGTCATTTAGTCCAACCCCTTGCTCAACCAGGAGAACCTATACCGTCTCAGAATAGAATGTAATAGAATAGAATAGAACAAAACAAAACAATAGGATAGAATGAAATAAAATAGAGTTAAATGAAATAAAATAAAATAAAAAAATAGAATAGAATGAATATTAGAGTTAAATGAAACAAAATAAAATAAAATAATAGAATGGAATGAAATAAAATAAATAATAGAATAGAATGAAATAGGATAGGATAGGAGCTGGAAGGCACCCCAGAGGTCATTTAGTCCAACCCCCTGCTCAACCAGGAGAACCTATACCGTCTCAGAATAGAATGAAATAGAATAAAACAAACCAAATAAAAAATAGAATGAAATAAAATGATAATAAAAAAATAAAAAAACAGAACGAAATAAAGAGTAAAATAAAACAACACAGACATAGAACGAAATCAAATAAATAAAATGAAATAGAAAGGAAACACGAGGAAAGAAAAAGAAAAGCGGAATCGACCTAGAATAAAACAGTGTAATATAGAAGGAAACGAAAGAAGAAAAGAGAACGGGAAAAGAAGAACAAAGCAAAACGAAACGAAACGAAAACGCAACGGAATCCAACCAACCAAAGCGCCATAAAACAAGAAGAAAAAAAAACGGAACGAAATAAAAGAATGCAACAATCAGGTAGCAAAAGAAAACATTTTTTAAAAAAAATGCAAAAAAAGGGGGTCGCCGGGCAGGGGATTCAAGAGCGTAACGTTTATTTATTTCAATGTTTTATTTTTTTTAAAAAAAAATTATTGATTTAATAATTTGGGGAGACTTTCGGGAGACTTGCGGCAGCCCACGGATTGGACTCGGCCGCCTCGCAGGGCTGTGGGGGACACCTTGGCCGCTCTCCGGAATCGGCCGGTTTTCCTTACGGACGTCTCCTCGCCCAGCTAGGGAACGTCATCCGTGCTAGAAGGGACACGTACACGTGTGTGTGTGTGTGTGTGTGTGTGTGTGTGTGTGTGTGTGTGTGTGTGTGTGTGTTATTACCTAGCTGGCTAATGCAATGCCTGAAAGAAACCACCACACAAGGACCCCATAAATCCTCCCCCTCCTCCCTTCTAACCCGGATGACGTTCCCCAGTTGGGTCCTGAGACGTCTGCAAGGAAAACCACCCAGCTCAGAGTCCGTCCTTCCTTCCTTCCTTCCTTCCTTCCTTCCTTCCTTCCTTCTCCTTCTACAACTGATGCCGTTCCCTAGTTGGGTCACGAGACGTCTGCAAGGAAGCTACCCAGCTCAGAGTCAGTCCTTCCTTCCTTCCTTCCTTCCTTCTCCTTCTAGCACTGATGCCGTTCCCTAGTTGGGTCACGAGACGTCTGCAAGGAAACTACCCAGCTCAGAGCACCAGGGACCCCACAGTCCTGCCCTTTCCTTTCTTTTTCTTTCTTTTCTTTCTCTTTCTTTCCTTCCATCCTTCCTTCCTTCCTCTGATGCCGTTCCCTAGTTGGGTCACGAGACGTCTGCAAGGAAACCACCCAGCTCAGAAAGCACCAAGGATGCCACAATCCTCTTCTTTTTCTTTCTTTCTTTCTTTCTTTCTTTCTTTCTTTCTTTCTTTCTTTCTTTCTTTCTTTCTTTCTTTTTCTTTCTTTCTTTCTTTCTTTCTTTCTTTTTCTTCCTTCCTTCCTTCCTTCCTTCCTTCTAGCCCTGATGATGTTCCCTAGTTGGGTCATGAAACGTCTGCAAGGAAACCCCCCAGCTCAGAGTCCTTCCTTCCTTCCTTCCTTCCTTCCTTCCTTCCTTCCTTCCTTCCTTCCTTCCTTCCTTCCTTCTCCTTCTAGCACTGATGCCGTTCCCTAGTTGGGTCACGAGACGTCTGCAAGGAAACCAGCCAGCTCAGAGGACACCAAGGACCCCACAGTCCTGTCCTTTCCTTTCTTTTTCTTTCTTTCCTTCCTTCCTTCCAGCCCTGATGCCGTTCCCTAGTTGGGTCACGAGACGTCTGGAAGGAAACCACCCAGCTCAGTCCTTCAGTCCTTCCTTCCTTCCTTCCTTCCTTCCTTCCTTCCTTCCTTCCTTCCTGCCCTGATGATGTTCCCTAGTTGGGTCATGAAACGTCTGCAAGGAGAGCCCCCCCCCAGCTCAGAGACACACCCCCCCCTCCTCCAGTTTAAACCCCTGAAGCCGCAAAAATCCCCCTTCCAGACGATCCGAGACGGTTGCATTTTTTGGTGGGGGGGGGCTCAAGGAGACGAACGCGCGCGGGGGGATCGGCGAATCGGCACCGAGCCGCATTTCGATTCGATTCGATTCGATGAACCTTTATCGTCGTTTTGTCTCTGCTCCCCCCCCACTTCCCCGCCCCCCCCGTTGGGCAGAACAGCCCCCCCCCGGTAAAAATGAAATTTACTCGCTGGCTCTCCCAAGCGTCCACAGCCCCCCCCCCCAAATCCCAGGAAATCTCCCCCCTCCCCGCCCCCGGGTCTGGAAAACCGGAGTCCAAGCTGGAGAGGAGACCACCAGGAAATGCAAGGGAGAAGAGAAGCCGGGAAGACGCCAAGCCGCCCCCCCCTCCAGAAAAAAAAAACAACAACAACTTTGCAAGGAAAGGAGACCACCCAGCCAGCTCGCAACTCGGCTGCCCGGTCCAGCAACAGTCCTCGCTTTACGCCCAATTTTTCTTTTTCCCCCTCCCTCCGCCGCTAAGCGAGACGCCGGCGGGGCGAGTTCGGCTCCCCCTCCCTCCCCCGTTTACGCTTTACGCCCGCTCTGCCGTCCCGCAACAGTCCTCGCTTTACGCCCAATTTTTCTTTTTTTCTTTCCCCCCCTCCCTCCGTCGCTAAGTGAGACGCCGCCTTCCCTCCCTCCCTCGTTTGCGACACTCGGGCAGTTTCGTTCAGCCAAAGCCGCGCACGGCCGTTAAGGCGAATCGGGACTTGGTTGCAAAAGGGGATCGTGCGACTTAATACACACACACACACACACACACACACCCGGGGGACACCGCAAGCGTCGTGTGAGTCGTGTCGCCGAGGGTGTGTGTGTGTGTGTGTGTGTGTGTGTGTCCGAACGCTGACCGTTGTGACTTTGGTTCTGACCGAGCCAAGGCCCTTTTTTTTCCAACTTTGGTCGCTAAACGAACTGTCGTAAGTCGAGGACCGACGGTAATTGCGTTTCCCACCCCCTTGCAAAAGGGGGGGGGCTAGAGGACCTGGGACAGAGGAGGGGGTTCGCCTCTCCGCAACCCCCTCCCAAGCTGATATTTCCCCCCAATTTTACCGCTGTGAATTACGGACACACACACACACACACACCAATTTTGGGAGGAACATGGCGTCCATCTCCTGGATCGCTCGCCTCCCCCCAAAAAAGATCCCAATTTGGGGAAGAACGTGGCAGCCCTTTCCTGGATCCCACAGCCCGCCCACCCCCCAAAGGATTCCAATTTGAGGACGAAACGTGGCACCCGTCTTCTGGATCCCACAAACATCCAAAGGATCCCAATTTGGGGGAGAACGCGGCGCCGGTTTCATGGATCACACAGATCCACGAAGGGTCCCGATTCAGGGAGGAACACGGCCCCCATATTCTGCATCACTTGGGCCCCTCAAAGGATCCCAATTTGGGGAAGAACCCAGTGCTTCATTTCTGGATCACAAAGCCCCTCAAAGGATCCCAATTTGGGGAAGAACATGGCGCCCGGCTCCTGGATCACACAGGCCCCCAAAGGGATCTCAATTTGAGGAACGTGGCACCCATTTTCTGGATCCCAGAGGCCCCCCCCAAAATCCAAATTTGGGGAAGAACCTGGCGCTTCACTTCTGGATCACAAAGCCCCTCAAAGGATCCCAATTTGGTGAAGAATGTGGCGCCCGGCTCCTGGATCACACAGGCCCCCAAAGGGATCTCAATTTGAGGAACGTGGCACCCATTTTCTGGATCCCAGAGGCCCCCCCAATCCCAATTTGGGGAAGAACCTGGCGCTTCACTTCTGGATCACAAAGCCCCTCAAAGGATCCCAATTTGGGGAAGAACCTGGTGCTTCACTTCTGGATCACAAAGCCCCTCAAAGGATCCCAATTTGGGGAAGAATGTGGCACCCGGCTTCTGGATCCCACAGGGGCACGAATGATCCCAATTGGAGGAAAGAACGTGGCGCCCGTCTTCTGGCTCCCCACAGGATCGGAAAGCATCCCAATTTGAGGGAAGAACGTGGCGCCCGTCTCCTGGATCCCCACAGGCTCCCCGGAAGGATCCCCATTTTGAGGAAAGAACGTGACGCCCGTCTCCTGGATCCCCACAGGCCCAGAAAGGATCCCATTTTGAGGGAAGAACGTGGCGCCCGTCTCCTGGATCCCCACAGGCCCGGAAAGGATCCCCATTTTGAGGAAAGAACGTGACACCCGTCTCCTGGATCCCCACAGGCCCGGAAAGGATCCCCATTTTGAGGAAAGAACGTGGCGCCCGTCTCCTGGATCCCCACAGGCCCGGAAAGGATCCCCATTTTGAGGAAAGAACGTGGCGGCCCCCGTCTCCTGGATCCCCACAGGCCCGGAAAGGATCCCCATTTTGAGGAAAGAATGTGGCGCCCGTCTCCTGGATCCCCACAGGCCCGAAAAAGGATCCCCATTTTGAGGAAAGAACGTGGCGCCCGTCTCCTGAATCCCCACAGGCCCGGAAAGGATCCCTATTTTGAGGAAAGAACGTGGCGCCCGTCTCCTGGATCCCCACAGGCCCGGAAAGGATCCCCATTTTGAGGAAAGAACGTGACGCCCGTCTCCTGAATCCCCACAGGCCCGGAAAGGATCCCCATTTTGAGGAAAGAACGTGGCGCCCGTCTCCTCTGGATCCCCAGAGGCCCGGAAAAGATCCCCATTTTGAGGGAAGAACGTGACGCCCGTCTCCTGGATCCCCACAGGCCCGGAAAGGATCCCCATTTTGAGGAAAGAACATGGCGGCCCCCGTCTCCTGGATCCCCACAGCCTCCCCGGAAAGGATCCCCATTTTGAGGGAAGAACGTGACGCCCGTCTCCTGGATCCCCACAGGCCCGGAAAGGATGCCCATTTTGAGGAAAGAACGTGGCGCCCGTCTCCTCTGGATCCCCACAGGCCCGGAAAAGATCCCCATTTTGAGGAAAGAACGTGGCCCCCGTCTCCTGGATCCCCACAGGCCCGGAAAGGATCCCCATTTTGAGGAAAGAACGTGGCGCCCGTCTCCTCTGGATCCCCACATGCCCGGAAAGGATCCCCATTTTGAGGAAAGAATGTGGCGCCCGTCTCCTGGATCCCCACAGCCTCCCCGGAAGGATCCCCATTTTGAGGAAAAAACGTGGCGCCCGTCTCCTGGATCCCCACAGGCCCGGAAAGGATCCCCATTTTGAGGGAAAGAACGTGACGCCCGTCTCCTGGATCCCCACAGGCCCGGAAAGGATCCCCATTTTGAGGAAAGAACGTGGCGCCCGTCTCCTGGATCCCCACAGGCCCGGAAAGGATCCCCATTTTGAGGGAAGAACGTGACGCCCGTCTCCTGGATCCCCACAGGCCCGGAAAGGATGCCCATTTTGAGGAAAGAACGTGGCGCCCGTCTCCTGGATCCCCACAGGCCCGAAAAAGGATCCCCATTTTGAGGAAAGAACGTGGCGGCCCCCATCTCCTGGATCCCCACAGGCCCGGAAAGGATCCCCATTTTGAGGAAAGAACGTGGCGCCCGTCTCCTGGATCCCCACAGGCCTGGAAAGGATCCCCATTTTGAGGAAAGAACGTGGCGCCCGTCTCCTCTGGATCCCCACAGGCCCGGAAAAGATCCCCATTTTGAGGAAAGAACGTGGCCCCCGTCTCCTGGATCCCCACAGGCCCGGAAAGGATCCCCATTTTGAGGAAAGAACGTGGCGCCCGTCTCCTCTGGATCCCCACAGGCCCGGAAAGGATCCCCATTTTGAGGAAAGAATGTGGCGCCCGTCTCCTGGATCCCCACAGCCTCCCCGGAAGGATCCCCATTTTGAGGAAAAAACGTGGCGCCCGTCTCCTGGATCCCCACAGGCCCGGAAAGGATCCCCATTTTGAGGGAAAGAACGTGACGCCCGTCTCCTGGATCCCCACAGGCCCGGAAAGGATCCCCATTTTGAGGAAAGAACGTGGCGCCCGTCTCCTGGATCCCCACAGGCCCGGAAACGATCCCCATTTTGAGGAAAGAACGTGGCGCCTGTCTCCTGGATCCCCACAGGCCGGGAAAGTATCCCCATTTTGAGAGAAGAACGTGACGCCCGTCTCCTGGATCCCCACAGGCCCGGAAAGGATCCCCATTTTGAGGAAAACGTGGCGGCCCCCGTCTCCTGGATCCCACAGCCTCCCCGGAAGGATCCCCATTTTGAGGAAAGAACGTGGCGCCCGTCTCCTCTGGATCCCCACATGCCCGGAAAGGATCCCCATTTTGAGGAAAGAATGTGGCGCCCGTCTCCTGGATCCCCACAGCCTCCCCGGAAGGATCCCCATTTTGAGGAAAAAACGTGGCGCCCGTCTCCTGGATCCCCACAGGCCCGGAAAGGATCCCCATTTTGAGGGAAAGAACGTGACGCCCGTCTCCTGGATCCCCACAGGCCCGGAAAGGATCCCCATTTTGAGGAAAGAACGTGGCGCCCGTCTCCTGGATCCCCACAGGCCCGGAAAGGATCCCCATTTTGAGGGAAGAACGTGACGCCCGTCTCCTGGATCCCCACAGGCCCGGAAAGGATGCCCATTTTGAGGAAAGAACGTGGCGCCCGTCTCCTGGATCCCCACAGGCCCGAAAAAGGATCCCCATTTTGAGGAAAGAACGTGGCGGCCCCCGTCTCCTGGATCCCCACAGGCCCGGAAAGGATCCCCATTTTGAGGAAAGAACGTGGCGCCCGTCTCCTGGATCCCCACAGGCCTGGAAAGGATCCCCATTTTGAGGAAAGAACGTGGCGCCCGTCTCCTCTGGATCCCCACAGGCCCGGAAAAGATCCCCATTTTGAGGAAAGAACGTGGCCCCCGTCTCCTGGATCCCCACAGGCCCGGAAAGGATCCCCATTTTGAGGAAAGAACGTGGCGCCCGTCTCCTCTGGATCCCCACAGGCCCGGAAAGGATCCCCATTTTGAGGAAAGAATGTGGCGCCCGTCTCCTGGATCCCCACAGCCTCCCCGGAAGGATCCCCATTTTGAGGAAAAAACGTGGCGCCCGTCTCCTGGATCCCCACAGGCCCGGAAAGGATCCCCATTTTGAGGGAAAGAACGTGACGCCCGTCTCCTGGATCCCCACAGGCCCGGAAAGGATCCCCATTTTGAGGAAAGAACGTGGCGCCCGTCTCCTGGATCCCCACAGGCCCGGAAACGATCCCCATTTTGAGGAAAGAACGTGGCGCCTGTCTCCTGGATCCCCACAGGCCGGGAAAGTATCCCCATTTTGAGAGAAGAACGTGACGCCCGTCTCCTGGATCCCCACAGGCCCGGAAAGGATCCCCATTTTGAGGAAAGAACGTGGCACCCGTCTCCTGGATCCCCACAGGCCCGGAAAGGATCCCCATTTTGAGGAAAGAACGTGGCGGCCCCCGTCTCCTG
>NC_138205.1:132741167-132758667 GCF_964194415.1 Vipera berus | reverse complement strand
AGGGGGTGGACTAGATGACCTCCGAGGTCCCATCCAGCTCTGTCATGGTCTCCTGCTTGAGCAAGGGGTTGGATTAGATGACCTCCGAGGTCCCTTCCAACGCTGGGATTCTATGACTCTGTCAGGGTCTCCTCCTCAGGCAGGGGCTGGACTAGATGACCTCCGAGGTCCCTTCCAGCTCTGTGATTCTATGACTGTGTCAGGGTCTCCTGCTCGAACAGAGGGTTGGACTAGATGACCTCCGAGGTCCCTTCCAGCTCCGTGATTCTATGACTCTGTCAGGGTCTCCTGCTCGAACAGAGGGTTGGACTAGATGACCTCCAGGGACCCTTCCAGCTCTTTAATTCTGTAAAGGGTCTATTGCTTGAGCAGGGGGTTGGACTAGATGACCTCCGAGGTCCCTTTCAACGCTGGGATTCTGTGACTCTGTCAGGGTCTCCTCCTCAGGCAGGGGTTGGACTAGATGACCTCCAGGGACCCTTCCAGCTCTTTCATTCTGTAAAGGGTCTATTGCTTGAGCAGGGGGCTGGACTAGATGACCTCCGAGGTCCCTTCCAACTCTGTCCTTCTAGGTCCAGGGGTCTTCCAACTGGGCCTTTTTATGACTCGTGGACTTCAACTCCCAGAATTCCTCAGCGAAGCGTGCCTGGCTGAGGAATTCTGGGAGTTGAAGTCTGCGAGTCATAAAAGGGCTGAGTTTGAAGACACCCCCCCCCGTTCTATGCCAGGGGTAGGCAACCTTGTCTCTTTTATGACTCGTGGACTTCAACTCCCAGAATTCCTCAGCCGGCCCTGGTTCTAATCTATGCAAAGCAAGCTCCAAGCAGGAGACCCAGCCCCGTCTCCGATCGGCTTCAGCCTTCTCCCCGCACATGCGCGCAGAAGGGCTGACGTTAGCGCTCTGCTCCGCAAACGCCCCAACGCCCGTTTTTCCTCGCCTGCCCCGGAGAGGCGCAACGGCCAGCCATTTTGGCAAACCTGGCGCAGCGATTGGACGCGGCCTCTGCCAATCCTCCCCGAGGGGCGGCGCCGTTGGACGCAGGACTCCGCCCGAGCCGACGAAAGGGAAAAGCAGCGGGGGCGGCTGCTGCTATTGGTTGCGCAATCCGCGTGACTAAGGGAAAAAAAAACAAAAACCCGGCCAATCGGCAAGGAGCAGGGATGCCCCGCCCGTCCAGGTTGCTCTCTTAACCCTTTCGCTGCTGAGGCAGAGGAAAGCCGAAAAAGGGACAGAGAAGAGTAGGAATTGCTTGGAAAATATTATTTTAATCCCATTTATATTGTTTGGAAAATATTATTATGCTATGCTATTCTATAATATAATAATATAATATATATTATATATTATGGTATATAATATAGTATATAGTATATTTTCCAAGCGACTCCTACTCCTATAATATATACTAAATATATATACAATTAACGTATTAATTATATATAGTATATTTTTATATTTTCCAAGTAACTCCTAGTCCCATAATATATATATTAAATTATATTATACTATATTATAGTATATTGTAGTATAGTATATTGTAGTATGGTATATATATTTTATACTATATTTTCCAAGTAACTACTCCTATAATTATAATTATTGTAAATATATATATATGTGTGTGTGTGCATATATATATATATGTATGTATGTATGTATGTATGTATTATTTAAATTTATATACTGCCCTATTCCCGTAGGACTCAGGGCGGTTTACAGGTAAAATTAAAATACATAGTATACATAATTAAAATCAATTAAAACTATTAATTAAATTACAATCCCTGAAGTTAAACTAAAACCCAATTAAATTAAAATAAATTAAAACCCCTCAGTCTGGTATGTATATATATATATATATATATATGTATGTATAGTATGTATAGTACGTATATGTATATGACCTGGACTGACGACAGGGATTTTAAAATGTTTTTTTAATTTTTAACTACAATTTTAATTAATTTATTCTATTGGGGCTGTTAATTTAATTCTTTTTAACTTTTGTATTCTTGTATTTTATTGTTGTTGTCCCAATAATAAATAAATAAATGTGTGTGTGTGTGGTGTGTGTGTATATATATATATATATATATATATATATATATATATATATATATATATATATATATATATATATATATAATCTATTATCTCATTACATTATATAATATTTAGATGGTAGAGGACAGGAAGGCCTGGAGGAACATTGTCCATAGGGTCGCGATGGGTCGGACACGACTTCGCAACTAACAACAACAAGATGTTTAGTATATTATGCAGGTCATCCTTGACTTACGGCTCCTTTAGTGACCGTTCAGACATAACGACGGCACTCGAAAAAAAGGTCTGAGGATCGTTGTCTTTTTTTCCTTCACGGTTACGACCTTGGCAGCATCGCGATCGAACTTCAGACGCTTGAGCAGCCGGTTCACATTTTACGACGGCTCCAGTGACTCGATCGGCTTTTGTGACCTCCCAACTTAAGTCAAGCGTTCGTTCGAAAGCCGGATCTGCTTAAGGGCCGTGTGACTCCCCTGACAAATTGCAGGGACTGACCTCACGTGGGTTTGGTCAGGGAAGTGGTAAAATGGGGGCAACGCGTCCCTCGAGAAAGGTCCCTCTCAACCACGTAAACTTGGGGCCCGGTTGCGGTCGTACGTCGAGGACTACCTGGGCCCAGATGTGTATAAATACGTTGGGGATGAAATCCGCCGGGCAGCCTTAATAACATTAAAGGGCTGCAGGGTCCCGAAAGGTCTCCCAAGGACGCTGAAATAGCTCGAAAGACAGGCAGTCCTCGACTTACGACCACATCTGGGCCTAGAATTTATGTTGCTAAGGAAGTGAACTTTGCCCCATGTTATGACCCGTCTTCCCACAGTTGCCAGTTGTTAAGTGAGCACCAAGGACCCCCCCCCAGTTCTCTTCCTCCTCCTCCTCTGCATTCTCTCCCTCCTAGCATTGATGATGTTCCCTAGTTAGGTCATATCATATCATATATCATATAATTACACTCCACTGTATAACATAATGTAATAAAATAATATAGCTCATATCGTAATTATACTCCACTTCATTCTCGTTATAATAGAAATATAATAAAAATAGTAAGTATAACAAATGTAATATAATAAATGTAATATAATAAATATAATATAATATAATATAATATAAATTATAAATTTATAGTATATATTACAGTATAGTATAGTATACTATAGTATAGTGTATTGTATTGTATTGTACTATAGTATTAGTATTAGTATTAGTATAGTATAGCATAGCATAGCAGGAGTAGGAGTTACTTGGAAAATACTATAATGTAACACATAATATATAATACCACACACACACACACAAAAAAAAAACAACTCAAACATAATATATAGTATATACCATGTCATACAATATAATAAATGTAATATACAATATATATTACATAATATATACTATATAGCATAGTATATAATATACATATTATATATATATATATATATTTATTTATTTTTATTTTTTATTTTATTTTATTTATTTTTATTATTTTTATTATATATATATATATATATATATATATATATATATATATATATATATATATATATATATATATATATATATATATATATATATATATATATATATATATATATATATATATATATATATTTGTTTTCTGAGGTTTTCGCGGGTGTTCGTATGTGGATCTTTGGTTATTCGGGTTTTTTACGCGGGAAAAAACCCGAATAACCAAAGATCCACATATATTATAGTATAGTATAGTATAGTATAGTATAGTATAGTATAGTATAGTATAGTATAGTATAGTATAGTATAGTATAGTATAGTATAGCATAGTATAGCATAGTATAAAATATTAATGTGGTCTTCAGTTTACGACCGCCAAGGCGCCCAAGATTTCTGTTGCTAAGCGACACCACGGCTGAGTTTTGCCTCATTTTGTGGCCTTTCTTGCCACAGCTGAGGAGTGAATCACCGCAGTTGTGATGTTAGCGACGCGGTCGTTAAGTGAGTCCAGCTTCCTCCGTGGACTTCGGCTTGTCCAAAGGTCACAAAAAGGGATCACGTGACTCTCGGGACACCACGACCGTCATAACGTGAAGTCGGTGGCCGAGCGTCTGAATTGTGATCACGTGACCGCGACGGGACGCTGCCACGGTCGTTCGCGTAAACAACGGCCGTAACTGGCTCTTTTCAACGCTGTTCTAACTTTGTAATGGTCACTAAATGAGTGGCTGTAGACAGAGGACTACCTATATAATAATATAATATGATACAATGTAATGTAGTGGAAAGCAATGCAATGCAAAATACAGTATCGTATTTTATTTTATCGTATCGTGTCGTATCGTGTTAGTATAATAATATAATATAGGTAGTCCTGTAAAAAAAATGAATAAAATAATAAAATACATATGAAATACAAATCAGTAAAATAAAATAAATAAAATAAAATAAAAAAAATAATCGAAAATAGAATCAAATAAAACAGAATAAAATAAAATATAAGAAATAAAATTGAAAATAAACTAATAAAATTAAAAATAAAATCAAAAATAGAATAAAGTAAAATAGAATCAAATAAAAATAAAATAAAAAATGAAATGAAATAAAAAAATATAGAATAAAATAAGCTAAATAAAATAAAACTGAAATAAAATAGAAATAAAATAAAAATAATGTTAAATAAAATAACTAAATAAATATTAAATAGTATAGTATAGTATTAGTAATCAGATTGTATAATAATATAGTAAAGGTAGTCTTGTAAAAAAATGAATAAAATAATAAAATACAAACAAAATACAAATGAGTAAAGCAAAATAAAAACTAAAATAAAATATAAAATAAAATAAAATCGAAATGAAATAAAATAAAAATAAATAAAATCAAAAATAAAATCAAAATGTTAAAATAAAATAATTAAATAATAAATATTAAATAGCGTAGCATAGCATAGAATAGTAATCAAATTGTATAGTAATATAGGTAGTCCTGTAAAAAAATGAATAAAATAATAAAATACAAATAAGTAAAATAAAAATATTAAAATAAAAAAATCAAATCAAATCAAAGTATAGAATGAAACGAAATAAAATTGAAATGAAATGAAATAATAAATAAATAAAATAATAAATAAAATAATGTTAAATAAAATAAAAAATATACTATACTATACTATACTATACTATACTATACTATACTATACTATACTATACTATACTATACTAATACTATATTAAATTAAATTAAATTATAAACTCAACTCAAACTCAAACTCAACTAGAAAGAACCAAGCTCAGCCCGGCCTTTCAAAAATTGTAGCATCTACCGCTTTATTGTCATTCTTTTAAAGAGTATACAGTAGGAACTCGGTGGAAAACACGAATGGGCCAGTTTCCGGAGCCGAGCTACTACGCCCATCAGTGTCGACCAACGTCGGGAATTGGACCCGGACACCCCCAGCCTCTCCTCCCAAGCCTTGAACCCAAATTCTACGCTCGGTATAAATAACGAAATAGCTTTGCATATGTGCAGTTCAGGCTGGTAGGTGGACCAAGGAGGGACTAGGACGCAGCCCTCCCCTCCACCACCACCGAGACATCCAGAAGATTCCGTGAGGGGGGCCGTCTTCTGATCCTCGGAGACTCTCCTCTGTCCTTGCAGGGACGAAAGTCCTGCTCTTCGTTTTTTAAGTCGTACGTTCGACAGTGTCCCGTAGCGAAACCGAAGTCCCCGTACTGATCACACCGCACCGGGAGGCACCGTTCGCAGAACCTGTCCTCCTCCTCCTCCTCCATTTCCAGGCTCCTTCTCCCCCACGGGACGGCCCTTGGAGACTGGCCAAGGGTTAACGTCGAGAGGGAGGGGGATAAGCCAACTCTTTGCCCCTCTAACCGGCCCTGAGGGCAACTATTCCTCCTACAGGCGCTCATCCCGATTTCCCACCATCTCTGGAGCTTATCCCATGGAATACTCACCCATCCCTTCCCCCATTTTGCTCCCTCTCGGGAGCTTTTCAAGAACTTGAGGACATCCATTGGTCCGGCATTCTGCTTGAGCAGGGCTTGGACTAGAAGACCTCCGAGGTCCCTCCCAACTTTTGTCGCTTCTGTAATTCCGAGGATTCCCACACTCCACCACGGAGGCCGAGCTCCTGAGTCTCTCCAGATGCCGGCTGAATCCTACAAAGCTGTCGCGTCTCCTCGCCAGACCCTCCCCGGCTCTCGAGGGACCCCGGGGCCAAGGTGCCAGGGGCTGGGGTCCCTCTCACCCACCCCGAGAAAGGTATCTTCTACCTAACATCCAGGGCATCGGGGACACACCTCGGAGGCAGGAAGGACTCTTGCGCGGCTCGAGAGGCCTGTGCGCAAACGTAGAGGGCGGGGGAGAGAGACGCAGAGACGCGGCGCACAGCAGCAGGGAGATCCCCTTCCCCTCCTCTAATTCGGCTGCTGGATCTGTTGGGCTGGGTATCCCGGGCGGAGGACCCCTTCCATCTCAGCCCCGGCGATGTTTCGGTGGCTGCGTTGATGCGCCCGCATGTTGGAGCCTTGGCTGAAGACCCGTGGACAGAGCGGGCAGGCGTAAGGCTTCTCGCCCGTGTGCAGGCGCTCGTGCGAGACCAGGTTCGATTTCTGGGAGAAGCGCTTCGGGCAGCGGCTGCAGGCGTAGGGCTTCTCCCCCGTGTGAATCCGGATGTGGGCCACCAGGTATGGCTTGCAGCGGAATTGCTTGGCGCAGACCGGGCAAACAAAGGGGCGGTCCACCACCGGCTGGGGTGAGGGTGGAGGAAGGAGGCCGGCCAGCTGAGGCAGCGGCGTGGTGCCCCGGATGCAGGGCAGGAAGGCCTCCGCAGCCGGCCGGGCGTGCGGGAAGGGGTCCAGGCCCAAAGATTCGGGTGACGGGTGCTGCGGGCTGGGGAACGGCTCCCCGTTGAAGGCCTCGAGGGGGTGGGGACTGCCGTGGGCCAGGGGCTCCCGCGAGTGGATTTTCTGGTGGGAGATGAGGTTGGGCTTGTGGCGAAAGCTCTTCCCGCACTGGACGCATACGTACGGCTTCTCGCCGGTGTGGATGTGCTGGTGGGAGGCCAGGTACGCCTTGCTGCCGAAGGACTTGCCACACTCCTGACACTGGTAGCGCCGCTCGCCGGTGTGCACTTGCCGGTGGGCCAGCAGATTGGGCTTGTGCCGGAAGCTCTTGCCGCACTGCGCGCAGGCGTACGGCCGGTCAGTGGCCAGGTGGGCCAAGGCCTCGGCCTTGGGCACCGAGCCCGCGATCCCCTCGGCGGCCATGTGGGCCATCTGGTGGGTGACCAGCTCCTCCCAGCCGTGGAAGCTCCAGCCGCATTGATCACAGATAAACTCCCCGTTGCCCGGAAGGCCGGGCGCCTGGTGGCCGGGCAGAGGCTGGGGCCCATAGCCGAGGGCCCACGGGTTGAAGCTGGCCGCCGGTGGGCCCTGCTGGTGCAAAGCCATTTCCGGCCAGAAAGGCAGCGTGCCCTCCCCCTGGCTGCTGGGGAAGGGGCTGGCCCCGGGGCCCATCTCACCCTCCTGGGGCCCAGCCAGATCGGTGGCGTGCGGGGAGCGTCCTCCGGCTGCCGGGGGGCCAGGCCGGGACCACTTGCGGACGTGGAGACGACGGTGGGCAGCCAAGGCGATGCGTCCCAGGAAGCTTCTTCGGCACTTGGGGCACTTGTAGGGCTTCTCCCGCTTCCGAGGGCCGGCCTTCCGCTCCGGGCTGCCCTCCCCTTCCTGCCCTGCAGGGGTCGCCGCCCTTCCTCTAGCTTTTGAAAACGGCCTCTTGGACTTCTTCGCCACCGTTGAGGAACGGGGGACGGCGCGGGACTTCGGCGTCTGCTCGGAAAGCCCTTGCGGACCCTCGGTCGTTTTCTCCTCCTGCTCCGCTCTCACAGCTGCAAGGAGACACACAACGCCCGGAGGGGGGGGGCGTGTTGAAGCCAGCACATCTGGGGAAGCTCTGACACAGGAAACCCCCCCCACCTCCCTGGCTGGAGACTACCCCCCCCACTTCCTCCCTCTGGAGCTGCTTCCTGGGTGGGTTTGCACCACAAAAGAGAGACTCCATCCCCTGCTGACCTCGGGGACCCCCTCACCCACAAAGTCCTGATGGCATATTTTTTTTCCTTTCTTTCTTTCTTTCTTTCTTTCTTTCTTTCTTTCTTTCTTTCTTTCTTTCTTTCTTTCTTTCTTTCCTTTCTTTTTCTTTCTTTCTTTCTTTCTTTCTTTCTTTCTTTCTTTCTTTCCCCCCCTTTCTTTCTTTCTCCCTTTCCTTCCTTCTTTTTCCATTTTCTTTTCCTTCCTTTTTTTCTTTCCTTCCTTTTCTCTATTTTCTTTCTCCTTCCTTCGTCTTTTCCTTTCTTTCCTTCCTTCCCTATTTTCTTTCCATCCTTCTCTTGATTTTTTTTCTCCCTTCCTTCTATTTTCTTTCCCTTCCTTTTTCTCTCTTTCTTTTTTCTTTCTTTCTTTCTTTCTTTCTTTCTTTCTTTCTTTCTCTTTCTTTTTCTTTCTTTCCTTTCTTTTTCTCTTTCTTTCTTTCTTTCTTTCTCTATCTTTCTTTCTTTCTTTCTCCCTTTCCTTCCTTCTTTTTCCATTTTCTTTTCCTTCCTTTTTCTCTCTTTCTTTTTTCTTTCTTTCTTTCTTTCTTTCTTTCTTTCTCTATCTTTCTTTCTTTTTCTTTCTTTCCTTTCTTTTTCTCTTTCTTTCTTTCTTTCTTTCTCTATCTTTCTTTCTTTCTTTCTCCCTTTCCTTCCTTCTTTTTCCATTTTCTTTTCCTTCCTTTTTTTCTTTCCTTCCTTCCTTTTCTCTTTATTTTCTTTCTCCTTCCTTCATCGTTTCTTTTTCTTTCTTTCCTTCCTTCCCTATTTTCTTTCCCTTCCTTTCTTCTTCTCTTGATTTTTTTTTCTCCTTCCTTCCTTCCTATTTTCTTTCCCTTCCTTTTTTTCTTCTCTTTTTCTCTCAATTCTTTTTCCTCCCTTCCGTCTTTTTTCCTCTTTTCCCTTCTCATTCTTTCCCTTTCCTTCCTTTTCTTTGCCTTTCCTTTCTTCTTTCTTTTTCTCTATTCTTTCTCTTTCCTTCCTTCCTTCTTTTCTGTCTTTTCTTTTCCTTTTCCTTTTCTTTTCCTTCTCCTTCCTTCCTTCTTCCCTCCCTCCGTATTTATATTCCATATTTCTAAACCCCCCATCTCCACGAACCTCTAGCAAACCTCATCTTTGCCTCTTGGCGTCCCGGGAAGAAATTCCCCGACACCCTGAGCCCGTGCCGAATCACCGAGACCCAGTGGTGGGATTCAGCCGGTTCGCACCGGTTTCGGCAGAACCGGAAGCTTAAATTTCGCCGAGTTCAGTGAACCGGCTGAATGCACACTTGCTTCTGGAAGTCCCTTCTAGGCCTGGGAGGCCTGGAAGAGGCCTCCCAGGCCTAGAACGGCCCAGCAGAAGCGCGGGGATGCCACTTCCGGAAGTCCCTTCTAGGCCTCGGAAGCCTAGAGGAGGCCTCCCAGGATTACAAAGGCCCTAGCAGAAGTGCATGGATGCCACTTCCGGAAGTCTGTGCTAGACCGCAGGATGCCTGGAGGAAGTCTCCCCGGCCTAGAACGGCCCGCCGGAAGTGCGCGGATGCCACTTCCGGAAGTCCCTTCTAGGCCCCGGAGGCCCCAGGCCTGCATCCAATAAGAGAACTGGTTGCTCAGGTATTTGAATCCCATCAAGCCCTTCCGGAAGGCCCGTGCCAGGCCTCGGAGGCCTGCAGGAGGCCTCCCTGGCCTAGAACGGCCCGCCGGAAGTGCGGGGATGCCACTTCCGGAAGCCTGTGCTAGGCCTCGGAAGCCTGGAGGCGGCCTCCCAGGCCTAGAACGGCCCAGCAGAAGCGCGCGGATGCCACTTCCAGAAGTCCCTTCTAGGCCTCGGAAGCCTGGAGAAGGCCTCCCAGGATTACAAAGGCCCTAGCAGAAGTGCATGGATGCCACTTCCGGAAGTCTGTGCTGGACCACGGGATTCCTGGAGGAAGCCTCCCCGGCCTAGAACGGCCCGCCGGAAGTGTGTGGATGCCACTTCCAAAAGTCCGTTCTAGGCCTCGGAGGCCCCAGGCCTTCGTCCAATAAGAGAACCGGTCGCTCAGGTGTTTGAATCCCATCAAACCCTTCCGGAAGCCCGTGCTAGGCCTCGGACGCCTGGAGGAGGCCTCCCCAGCCTAGAACAGCCCGCCGGAAGAGCGTGGATGCCACTTCCGGAAGGCCAGTGCTAGGCCTCGGAGGCCTGCCCGGCCTAGAACAGCCCACCAGAAGTCTGTGGATGCCACTTCCGGAAGTCCATTCTAGGTCTCGGAGGCCCCAGGCCTGCGTCCAATAAGAGAACCGGTCGCTCAGGTATTCGAATCCCATCAAACCCTTCCGGAAGTCCGTGCTAGGCCTCGGACGCCTGGAGGAGGCCTCCCCGGCCTAGAACGGCCCGCCGGAAGTCCGTGGATGCCACTTCCGGAAGGCCCGTGCTAGGCCTCGGAGGCCTGGAGGAGGCCTCCCCGGCCTAGAACGGCCCGCCGGAAGTCCGTGGATGCCACTTCCGGAAGGCCCGTGCTAGGCCTCGGAGGCCTGGAGGAGGCCTCCCTGGCCTAGAACGGCCCGCCAGAAGCGCGTGGATGCCACTTCCGGAAGCCCGTGCTAGGCCTCGGAGGCCTGGAGGAGGCCTCCCCGGCCTAGAATGGCCCGCCGGAACTGCGTGGATGCCACTTCCGGAAGCCCGTGCTAGGCCTCGGAGGCCTGGAGGCGGCCTGCCCGGCCTAGAACGGCCCGCCGGAAGGGCGTGGATGCCACTTCTGGAAGCCCGAGTTAGGCCTCGGTGGCCTGGAGGCGGCCTCACCGGCCTAGAGGCGGCCTCCCCGGCCTAGAACGGCCCGCCGGAAGTGCGTGGATGCCACTTCCGGAAGCCCGTGCTAGGCCTCGGAGGCCTGGAGGCGGCCTGCCCGGCCTAGAACGGCCCGCCAGAAGTCCATGGATGCCACTTCCGGAAGCCCATGCTAGGCCTCGGAGGCCTGGAAGAAGGCTTCCCGGCCTAGAACGGCCTGCCGGAAGTACGTGGATGCCACTTCTGGAAGCCCGTGCTAGGCCTTGGACGCCTGGAGGGGGCCTCCCCAGCCTAGAATGGCCCGCCGGAACTGCGTGGATGCCACTTCCGGAAGCCCGTGCTAGGCCTCGGAGGCCTGGAGGCGGCCTGCCCGGCCTAGAACGGCCCGCCGGAAGGGCGTGGATGCCACTTCTGGAAGCCCGAGTTAGGCCTCGGTGGCCTGGAGGCGGCCTCACCGGCCTAGAGGCGGCCTCCCCGGCCTAGAACGGCCCGCCGGAAGTGCGTGGATGCCACTTCCGGAAGCCCGTGCTAGGCCTCAGAGGCCTGGAGGAGGCCTCCCCGGCCTAGAACGGCCCACCGGAAATCCGTGGATGCCACTTCCGGAAACCCCTGCTAGGACTCGGAGGAGGCCTCCCCGGCCTAGAACGGCCCGCCGGAAGTGCGTGGATGCCACTTCCGGAAGGCCCATGCTAGGCCTCGGAGGCCCGGGCCTGCGTCCAATAAGAGAACCGGTCGCTCAGGTATTTGAATCCCATCACTGCAGAGACCTCCCCCCCCCCTCCACCCAATGCCCTGCCTGGAACTTCCCCCCGCCCCGCCCCGTTTACCTGGGCCGTCCCCGTCCTGCTCCGGGGGCGATGTCACGGCCCCGATCCGGGGCACTTCCCCTCGTGCCAGCTGGGAGAGCAATTCAGGGATGGCCAGCAGGCATTCTGCGGAGGGAGAAAAGCAGAGACAGGTGTTGGTGGGCGACTGGGGGGGGGTCAAGCGACAGCCAAAAAGAACCCCCCTCGAAAATCTTCCCCAGGCGCGCTTCCTTTTTTGCCTAAAGGTTTTGACGTGCTCGTCTCGACTTCTTCCCGACTATTTTATTTTATTATTTTATTTTATTTTATTTTATTATTATTTTATTATTTTATTTTATTATTTTATTTTATTATTTTATTTTATTTTATTTTATTTTATTATTTTATTTTATTATTTTATTTTATTTTATTTTATTTTATTTTATTATTTTATTTTATTATTTTATTTTATTATTTTATTTTATTTTATTTTATTTTATTATTTTATTATTTTTTTATTTTATTTTATTGAATTTCTATACCGCCCTTCTCCCGAAGGACTCAGGGCGGTGTACAGTTTATTTCTTAAACCGAAAAGTTTCTTGGGGAAACGCAGGATGGGGGGTGGGGGGGAGAAATACCGGTATCTTGCAGAAAAAGGAAAAAAAAAATCTTAAAAATTGTCTGAAATGGGGCAGGGGTCAGCAACCTGAAACAGTGAAAGAGCCACTCGGAACCGTTTCCCTCACAAAAGGAAAAACTGGGAGCCGCAAAAAATGTGTGCGCATGCGCGTACATGCGCACATGCGCAGAACAGGGTTTGACTGAAGAGTGGAGCCAAGGCAGATAGGCACCTACCCTGCATATTTGAATTGATTGGTTGAACTTTTTTAGTCCCACTTTTTTTTTTGGACTACACATAGCAGAGGACTGGGAGCCGCAGTAGACAGCTGAAAGAGCCGCATGCGGCTCCGGAGCCGCGGGTTGCAGACCTGTGGTATAGGGTTTCCTGCCTGAGCAGGGGGTTGGACTAGATGACCTCCAAGGTTCCTTCCAATTTTATTATTTATGATGATGATGATTAAACTGGACAGCCATTTGTCTGAAATGGGATAGGGTTTCTTGCCTGAGCAGGGGGTTGGACTAGATGACCTCCAAGGTCCCTTCCAACTTTATTATTTATGATGATGATGATGATGATTAAACTGGACAGCCATTTGTCTGAAATGGGATAGGGTTTCCTGCCTGAGCAGGGGGTTGGACTAGATGACCTCCAAGGTCCCTTATTATGAAGAGACTGCACAGCCATTTGTCTGAAACGGGATAGGGTTTCTTGCCTGAGCAGGGGGTTGGACTAGATGACCTCCAAGGTCCCTTCCAACTTCTTCTTCTTCTTCTTTCTTCTTCTTTATATTTATTTGAACAAGCCAGCCTGGTCTGATGGGTTTAGGGGTATTTTAATGTTATTGTATTAATTGTATTGAATTGGGCTGTAATATTTAATATTTTTTTAAATTTTTGTATGTTGTATTTTATTGTATTGCCCTGTACACCACCCTGAGTCCTTCGGGAGAAGGGCGGTATAGAAATTAAATTATTGTTGTTGTTGTTGTTGTTATTATTATTATTTATTATTATTATTATTATTATTATTATTATTATTATTATTATTATTATTATTATTATTATATTATTATTATTATTATTATTATTATTATTATTATTATTATTATTATTATTATTATTATTATTCAGCCTGGCCTGAAGGGGGATGGGTTGGGTTTTTATGTCACTTTTAATATCTGTATTTACTGTTTTTAGCTGGGCATATGTTTAATTTTCTTTGAACTTTTGTATTTTTCTATTTTTTATATATCTGCCCTGTTCACCGCCCTGAGTCCTTCGGGAGAAGGGCGGTATATCAATAAAATTATTATTATTATTATTATCATTATCATTATCATTATTATTATTATTATTATTATTATTATTATTATTATTATTATTATTATTATTATATTCGGCCTGGCCTGAAGGGGGATGGGTTGGGTTTTTATGTCACTTTTAATATCTGTATTTACTGTTTTTAGCTGGGCATATGTTTAATTTTCTTTTAACTTTTGTATTTTTCTATTTTTTATATATCTGCCCTGTTCACCGCCCTGAGTCCTTCGGGAGAAGGGCGGTATATCAATAAAATAATAATAATAATAATAATAATAATAATAATAATAATAATAATAATAATAATAATAATAATAATAATAATAATAATAATTATTATTATTTGCTTTTTACCTCCCGCGCGGGCTTCTCGGGTTCCTGACTTCTTACCCACCCACCCACGCCCTGCCCCATATATGTATTAAAATAAACGTGACGGAACGTGTTTTTGTATACACCCTTTACCGGGAAAGCTAATACGACCCGGGGTTGCGTAAAGTGAGGCGCCGCGGCGAAGAGTGCGCGCAGTCTTCCTCCCGCTTTGGAAAGCCTTGGTAAGGCCACACCTGGAGTAGCGCAGCCAATTTTGGTCCCCCCCGTATCACCAAAAAATAAATAAATAAATAAATAAAAATTCAGAGAAGAAGCAACCAAGAGGATCCAAGGCCTGGAGGCTAAAACGTACGGAGAACGGCTGCGGGACTTGGCTTTGGCTAGTCTAAAGAAAAGAAGAAATAGGGGAGACACACGGTAGCGGTTCTTCCAGTATTCGGGGGCGGGGGGCTGCCCCGAAGAAGAGGTTGGGGGGGGGTTTGTCAACTTAATTCTCCAAAGCACCAGAGGGCAGGACGAGAAAGGATGGTTGGACACGGATCAGAGAGAGAAGCAGCCTGTAATTAAGGAGGAATTTCCTGACAGTGAGGACAAATGAACCGGTGGAAAAAGCTTGCCACCAGAAATCGTGGGCGCTCCATCCCTGGAGGTTTTTTTAAGAAGAGGGCCGGGCAGTCACTGGTCTGAGACGGTGTAGGTTCTCCTGCTCGAGCGGGGGGGGGGGGGGCTGGGCTGGACTAGATGACCTCCGAGGTCCCGTCCAGCTCTTGTGATTCTGTAATGGTCACCTGCCGGAGCCGGGGCTCGGACTAAATGACCTCCGAGCTCCCAACTCGGTCCATGATTCCGTAAGGGTCTCCTGCTGGAGCTGGGGGGGGGGGTCAGACTAGAGGACCTCCGAGGTCCCTTCCAGCTGTGCGATTCCGTACGGGTCTCCTGCCGGAGCCCGGTTGGACTAGATGACCTCTGAGGTCCCTTCCAACCCTACCATTCTACAATTTTTGGAAGGGTCTCTGTCTTGAGCAGGGGGTCAGACTAGATGACCTCCGAGGTGCCTCCCAGCTCTGTGATTCTGTCAGGGTCTCCTGCTCGGACAGAGGGTCAGACTAGATGACCTCCGAGGTGCCTCCCAGCTCTGTGATTCTGTCAGGGATCACCCGCTCGGACAGAGGGTCGGACTAGATGCCCACCGAGGTGCCTCCCAGCTCTGTGATTCTGTCAGGGTCTCCTGCTCAGACTAGATGACCTCCGAGGTGCCTCCCAGCTCTGTGATTCTGTCAGGGTCTCCCGCTCGGGCAGCGGGTCAGACTAGATGACCTCCGAGGTGCCTCCCAGCTCTGTGATTCTGTCAGGGTCACCTGCTCGGGCAGAGAGTCAGACTAGATGACCTCCGAGGTGCCTCCCAGCTCTGTGATTCTGTCAGGGATCACCCGCTCGGACAGAGGGTCAGACTAGATGCCCTCCGAGGTGCCTCCCAGCTCTGTGATTCTGTTAGGGTCACCTGCTCGGGCAGCGGGTCAGACTAGATGACCTCCGAGGTGCCTCCCAGCTCTGTGATTCTGTCAGGGTCACCTGCTCGGGCAGAGGGTTGGACTAGATGACCTCGGAGGTCCCTTCCAAATCTGTGATTCTGTAAGGCTCTCCTGCCTGAGCAGGGGGGTGGACTAGATGACCTCCGAGGTGCCTCCCAGCTCTGTGATTCTGTCAGGGTCTCCTGCTCAGACTAGATGACCTCCGAGGTGCCTCCCAGCTCTGTGATTCTGTCAGGGTCTCCCGCTCGGGCAGCGGGTCAGACTAGATGACCTCCGAGGTGCCTCCCAGCTCTGTGATTCTGTCAGGGTCACCTGCTCGGGCAGAGAGTCAGACTAGATGACCTCCGAGGTGCCTCCCAGCTCTGTGATTCTGTCAGGGATCACCCGCTCGGACAGAGGGTCAGACTAGATGCCCTCCGAGGTGCCTCCCAGCTCTGTGATTCTGTCAGGGTCACCTGCTCGGGCAGCGGGTCAGACTAGATGACCTCCGAGGTGCCTCCCAGCTCTGTGATTCTGTCAGGGTCACCTGCTCGGGCAGCGGGTCGGACTAGATGACCTCCGAGGTGCCTCCCAGCTCTGTGATTCTGTCAGGGATCACCCGCTCGGACAGAGGGTCGGACTAGATGCCCACCGAGGTGCCTCCCAGCTCTGTGATTCTGTCAGGGATCACCCGCTCGGACAGAGGGTCAGACTAGATGCCCTCCGAGGTGCCTCCCAGCTCTGTGATTCTGTCAGGGTCTCCCGCTCGGACAGAGGGTCAGACTAGATGCCCTCCGAGGTGCCTCCCAGCTCTGTGATTCTGTCAGGGATCACCCGCTCGGACAGAGGGTCGGACTAGATGCCCACCGAGGTGCCTCCCAGCTCTGTGATTCTGTCAGGGTCTCCCGCTCGGGCAGGGGGCTGGACTAGATGATCTCCAGGGACCCTTCCCATCGAACCCCCCCCCCGAGGCAAAGGGGGTCACCCGGGGATGGCTTTACCCAGCGAGGAGACGAGCTGGTAGTTCTCGGCCATGACGTGCCGGTAGAGGTCCTTCTGCCATCCGGCCAGCTCGGCCCACTCCTCGGCCGAAAAGCAGAGCGCCACGTCTGCGAAGGTCACCGGCACCTGTCGGGAGGAGAGCCGGGTGAGGGGGCAGCTTAGGGAGGAGGGCCCGGGGGGGTGGGGAGGGGGGGGGTGGGGGGGGGTGGGGGTCCGACCCGCTCTGGTTCCATCCATAGCCAGAGAGAGAGAAAGAGAGAGAAGAGAATAGAATAGATTTTATATTATTCTGTATTCTATTCTATTCTATATTCTCTCTCCTCTCTTCTCTTCTACTCTCTTCTATATTTTCTATTCTATTCCATTCCATTCCATTCCATTGAATTCCATTCCATATTTTCTATTCTATTCTATTCTATTCTATTCTATTCTATTCTACTATTCTATATTTTATATTCTATTCTATTCTATTCTATTCTATTCTATATTTTATATTCTATTCTATTGTATTGTATTGTATTCTATTCTACTATTCTATATTTTATATATTCTATTCTATTCTATTCCATTCCATTGAATTCCATTCCATATTTTCTATTCTATTCTATTCTATTCTATTCTATTCTATTCTACTATTCTATATTTTATATTCTATTCTATTCTATTCTATTCTATATTTTATATTCTATTGTATTGTATTCTATTCTACTATTCTATATTTTATATATTCTATTCTATTCTATTCCATTGAATTCCATTCCATATTTTCTATTCTATTCTATTCTATTCTATTCTATTCTATTCTATTCTATTCTATTCTACTATTCTATATTTTATATTCTATTCTATTCTATTCTATATTTTATATTCTATTGTATTGTATTGTATTGTATTCTATTCTACTATTCTATATTTTATATATTCTATTCTATTCTATTCCATTCCATTGAATTCCATTCCATATTTTCTATTCTATTCTATTCTATTCTATTCTATTCTATTCTACTATTCTATATTTTATATTCTATTCTATTGTATTGTA
>NC_138205.1:132733667-132736167 GCF_964194415.1 Vipera berus | reverse complement strand
CACCCACCCCCCCTTTTCCAGCCCAGACCCCGAGACCCCTCCCCATCCCGAGGAGAGCCCAGCTGCACGCCGGGAAGTGTAGTTTTTTTTTTCTTTTTCTCCTTCGACCCCCACCCCCCACACCGACCCCCCCCCCACCCCGAGCAGGAGGTCCTCCTGGGCCCACCCCTCTCCTCCCACCCCCCCCTTTTCCAGCCCAGACCCAGCACCCCCCTCCCCATCCCGAGGAGAGCCCAGCTGCACGCCGGGAAGTGTAGTTTTTTTTCCTTTTTCTCCTTCGACCCCCCACCCCCCACACCGACCCCCCCACCCCGAGCAGGAGGCCCTCCGGGCCCACCCACCCCCCTCCTCCCACCCACCGCCCCCTTTTCCAGCCCGGACCCCCGCGCCCCCTCCCCACCCGAGGGAAGGCGCTATTCCTTCCCCTTGGCCAAGGCGTAGGCTTGCGCAGGGATCGGGCCCACCCCCCACGAGCCCCCCCCACACACACACACTGCTCCCTCGGGGGGGCGCCTCCCCGCGGGGCCAAGAGAGGAGGGGGGTGAGGAGGAGGAAGAGGAGGAGGAGGAGGAGGAGGAGGAGAGCGCAGCTGCACGCCGGGAAGTGTAGTTTTTTTTTCTTTTTCTCCTTCAAACCCCCCCCACCGAACCCCCCCCCGAGCAGGAGGTCCTCCGGGCCCACCCAGCCCCCCCTTTTCCAGCCCGGACCCCGCGCCCCCTCCCCATCCCGAGCCAAGGCGCTTTTGCCTTCCCCGAAGGCTCTGTTGCTTTGCGCAGGGATCGGGCCCGGCGCTCCCTCGGGGTGGGGGGGTGGGCATCCCGCGGGGCAAGGGGAGGAGGGAGGGAGGGGGAGGAAGAGGAGGAGGAGGAGGAGGGGGGGAGGAAGAGGAGGAGGAGGAGGGAGGAAGAGGAGGAGGAGGAGGGAGGAAGAGGAGGAAGAGGAGGAGGAGGAGGGAGGAAGAAGAGGAGGAGGAGGAGGAGGAGGGAGGAAGAGGAGGAGGAGGAGGAGGGAGGGAAGAAGAGGAGGAGGAGGAGGGAGGAAGAGGAGGAGGAGGAGGAAGGAAGAGGAGGAAGAGGAGGAGGAGGAGGGAGGAAGAGGAGGAAGAAGAGGAGGAGGAGGAGGAGGAGGGAGGAAGAAGAGGAGGAGGAGGAGGGAGGAAGAGGAGGAGGAGGAGGAGGAGGAGGAGGAGGAAGGAGGAGGAGGAGGAGGGAGGAGGAGGAGGTGGAGGAGGAGGGGAGGAAGAGAGGGAGGAAGAGCCCCTCCCGCTCGACCCCTTCTCCGCTAAATTCCTTTTCCCCACCCCCCCCCCCCCCCATAAAAGAAAAAAAACGAACCAGGATGAAGCGCTCAAAAGCCCCCCCCCCCCCGCGCGTTAACTGCACCTCCAGGTCCGGTTTTGGGGAGGGCGGGAGTGGGGGTGGGATGGGGAGAAGGAGGGAAGCCAGACCGTCCCTTTCCCACCGCCCCCCACACCCCACAAGGGGCGGGGGCGGTGGGGAAGGGGGGGGGACTGGTCTTGCGGCTGATTATCTCCCCCCACCGCACACAGACACACAAACGCACAAACACACACAACCTCTCCAGCAGGC
Source organism: Vipera berus (assembly GCF_964194415.1). Classification (NCBI taxonomy): domain Eukaryota; kingdom Metazoa; phylum Chordata; class Lepidosauria; order Squamata; family Viperidae; genus Vipera; species Vipera berus. The sequence goes on along the minus strand of NC_138205.1, from coordinate 132,734,578 downwards.
AGACGCGGGCACACCGTTGATCTTGGGAAGGGTCCTCCAGAGCCCTTCCCCTCCCCTACACACACACACACACACACACACACACAAACACCCCGCGGGCGTTCTGCAGGTCTAGCAACTTACTAAAATGTAATGAATAGAATAGAATAGAATAGAATAGAATAGAATAGAATAGAATAGAATAGAATAGAATACAGAAGTATATGGAATAGAATAGAATAATGAGAATAGAACAGAATAGAATAATTAGAATAGAATATAGAATAGGAAAAAAATATCAAATAGAATAGAATAGAATAGAATAGAATAGAATAGAATAGAATAGAATAGAATAATAATAGAATAGAATAGAATAATAATAGAATAGAATAGAAATATAGAATGGGATGGACTGGAATAGAATACAGAAGTATATGGAACAGAATAGAATAATGAGAATAGAACAGAATAGAATAATTAGAATAGAATAGAATAGAATAGAAAATATAGAATGGGATGGAATAGAATAGAATACAGAAGTATATGGAATAGAATAGAATAGAATAGAACAGAATAGAATAAATAAATTAGAATATAGAATAGGAAAAAATATCAAATAGAATATAGAATAGAATAGAATAGAAAATAGGATGGAATGGAATGGAATGGAATGGAAGAATAGAATAGAATAGAACAGAATAGAATAAATAAATTAGAATATAGAATAGGAAAAAATATCAAATAGAATATAGAATAGAATAGAATAAGAAAATATAGAATGGGATGGAACGGAATAGAATAGAATACAGAAGTATATGGAATAGAATAATGAGAATAGAACAGAATAGAATAATTTGAATAGAATATAGAATAGAATAGAAAAATATCGAATAGAATATAGAATGGAATTGAATATAGAATAGAATAGAATT
>NC_138205.1:132719661-132733467 GCF_964194415.1 Vipera berus | reverse complement strand
CACCCCGAGCAGGAGGCCCTCCGGGCCCACCCACCCCCCTCCTCCCACCCACCGCCCCCTTTTCCAGCCCGGACCCCCGCGCCCCCTCCCCACCCGAGGGAAGGCGCTATTCCTTCCCCTTGGCCAAGGCGTAGGCTTGCGCAGGGATCGGGCCCACCCCCCACGAGCCCCCCCCACACACACACACTGCTCCCTCGGGGGGGGCGCCTCCCCGCGGGGCCAAGAGAGGAGGGGGGTGAGGAGGAGGAAGAGGAGGAGGAGGAGGAGGAGGAGGAGAGCGCAGCTGCACGCCGGGAAGTGTAGTTTTTTTTTTCTTTTTCTCCTTCAAACCCCCCCCCACCGAACCCCCCCCCGAGCAGGAGGTCCTCCGGGCCCACCCAGCCCCCCCTTTTCCAGCCCGGACCCCCGCGCCCCCTCCCCATCCCGAGCCAAGGCGCTTTTGCCTTCCCCGAAGGCTCTGTTGCTTTGCGCAGGGATCGGGCCCGGCGCTCCCTCGGGGTGGGGGGGTGGGCATCCCCGCGGGGCAAGGGGAGGAGGGAGGGAGGGGGGAGGAAGAGGAGGAGGAGGAGGAGGGGGGAGGAAGAGGAGGAGGAGGAGGGAGGAAGAGGAGGAGGAGGAGGGAGGAAGAGGAGGAAGAGGAGGAGGAGGAGGGAGGAAGAAGAGGAGGAGGAGGAGGAGGAGGGAGGAAGAGGAGGAGGAGGAGGAGGGAGGAAGAAGAGGAGGAGGAGGAGGGAGGAAGAGGAGGAGGAGGAGGAAGGAAGAGGAGGAAGAGGAGGAGGAGGAGGGAGGAAGAGGAGGAAGAAGAGGAGGAGGAGGAGGAGGAGGGAGGAAGAAGAGGAGGAGGAGGAGGGAGGAAGAGGAGGAGGAGGAGGAGGGAGGAAGAGAAGGAGGAGGAGGAGGAGGGAGGAGGAGGAGGAGGAGGAGGGAGGAAGAAGAGGAGGAGGAGGAGGGAGGAAGAGGAGGAGGAGGGAGGAAGAAGAGGAGGAGGAGGAGGGGGGGAAAGGGAAAGCCCCTCCCGCTCGACCCCTTTCTCCGCTAAATTCCTTTTCCCACCCCCCACCCCCCCATAAAAGAAAAGAAACGAACCAGGATGAAGCGCTCAAAAGCCCCCCCCCCCCCGCGCGTTAACTGCACCTCCCAGGTCCGGTTTTGGGGAGGGCGGGAGTGGGGGTGGGATTGGGGAGAAGGAGGGAAGCCAGACCGTCCCTTTCCCACCGCCCCCCACACCCCACAAGGGGCGGGGGCGGTGGGGAAGGGGGGGGGACTGGTCTTGCGGCTGATTATCTCCCCCCACCGCACACAGACACACAAACGCACAAACACACACACCTCTCCAGCAGGCAGACGCGGGCACACCGTTGATCTTGGGAAGGGTCCTCCAGAGCCCTTCCCCCTCCCCTACACACACACACACACACACACACACACAAACACCCCGCGGGCGTTCTGCAGGTCTAGCAACTTACTAAAATGTAATGAATAGAATAGAATAGAATAGAATAGAATAGAATAGAATAGAATAGAATAGAATAGAATACAGAAGTATATGGAATAGAATAGAATAATGAGAATAGAACAGAATAGAATAATTAGAATAGAATATAGAATAGGAAAAAATATCAAATAGAATAGAATAGAATAGAATAGAATAGAATAGAATAGAATAGAATAGAATAATAATAGAATAGAATAGAATAATAATAGAATAGAATAGAAAATATAGAATGGGATGGACTGGAATAGAATACAGAAGTATATGGAACAGAATAGAATAATGAGAATAGAACAGAATAGAATAATTAGAATAGAATAGAATAGAATAGAAAATATAGAATGGGATGGAATAGAATAGAATACAGAAGTATATGGAATAGAATAGAATAGAATAGAACAGAATAGAATAAATAAATTAGAATATAGAATAGGAAAAAATATCAAATAGAATATAGAATAGAATAGAATAGAAAATATGGATTGGAATGGAATGGAATGGAATGGAATAGAATAGAATAGAATAGAACAGAATAGAATAAATAAATTAGAATATAGAATAGGAAAAAATATCAAATAGAATATAGAATAGAATAGAATAGAATAGAAAATATGGAATGGAATGGAATGGAATGGAATGGAATAGAATAGAATAGAAAATATAGAATGGGATGGAACGGAATAGAATAGAATACAGAAGTATATGGAATAGAATAATGAGAATAGAACAGAATAGAATAATTTGAATAGAATATAGAATAGAATAGAAAAATATCGAATAGAATATAGAATGGAATTGAATATAGAATAGAATAGAATTAGAATAGAATAGAAAATATGAAATGGAATGGAATGGAATAGAAACTATGAAATGGAATAGTAGAATAGAATAGAATACAGAAGTATATGGAATAGAATAGAAGAATTAGAATAGAGCAGAATAGAATAATTAGAATAGAACATAGAATAGAAAAAAGATCGAACAGAATATAGAACGGAATATAGAGTAGAACAGAATAGAATATAGAACAGAATAGAAAATAGAAGAGTAGAATATAGAAGTATATAGAACAGAATAGAATAATTAGAATACAACAGAATACAATAATTAGAATAGAAGAATTAGACTAGAGCAGAACAGAATAGAGCTGGAAGGGACCTCGAAGGTCATCTAGCCCAACCCCCCTACTCAAGCAGGAGACCCTATTCAGAAGAGGATAACAGAGTTGGGAGGGACCTTGGAGGTCTGCTAGTCCAACCCTCTGCTCAAGCGGGAGACCCCTCCCCCCCTATGCCACTCAGAATGAGAGTAAAACCGGGTTGGAAGGGACCTCGGAGGGCTTCTAGTCCAGCCCTCTGCTCAAGCGGGAGACCCTACCCCCCCGTTTCAGGCAGGCGGCTGTCCAGTCTCGTCTTAAAAAAACACAAAACCTCCAGCAATGGGAGCACCCACGCCCACGACGACGTCTGGTGGCGAGCAGTTCCCCTGGTTAACGGTGCTCGCTGTTAGGAAGTATCCCCTTCATTCCGGGTTGCTTCTCTCCTCGTTTTAAAGTTTCCGTCCCTTGTTTCTCGTCCTGCCTTCGGGAGCTTTGGAAAATAAATGGACCGACCCCTCCTCTTTTGGGGGGCAGCCCCCCCAAATACCAAAACACTGTGATCGTCATTTCCCCCCCGCCCGAGTCCTCCTTTTGTCCAGACTGGCCAGGCCCAATTCCCGCAAATGGTCCTTCGTACGTTTTAGCCTCCAGGCCTTTCGTTGCTCTTCTCTGCGCTTACTTACTTACACACATACACACACACACACACACACAAACCGCAAAGCCTGGTGGTCCCAGCACCGAGGACCCGTCCCCCCGCCCTCCCCAGCCTCGCAAGAACACGCACCCCACAACTGTAAGAAAGCCTTTATTGCAAATAAACATAGCTCAGAAAATAAGAGGCATAATTATCGTCGTTATTGTTATAATAATAATAATAATAATACATCTGGGATAGGGTCCACGGGCCCCATCTGGTTTAATGGGGATGAAGTGACCGGCGAGGTTTTTTTGGGGGGGAGGCTGGGGATGCAAGCACGAAGGGGGGGGGCTGTTGGGCGTCAAGGGCGGGGTGGGGAGCCTCCTGGCCTCGGGTTCAAGGGTGGGGCGGACAGCTGCCTGTCTCCTCTCCGCTTTCTCGCTTGACCCTCTTGTTTCCATCCGCAGCTCGATCTCCGTTCGCAACCCCCCCCCCAAAAAAACCCAAAATTCATCTTCGGACCGTAAACGGCCCAAGTGGGGAGGGGAAGGAGAGGGTGGGGGGAATGGGTAAGGAGGGAAGACCCCACCTCCCCAATTCTTGAGCGGGATCCTGCAATGCCGAGCTCAATCTCGACGCACCAAGAAGGTCCTGCGTGGGTGAACGATGGCGGTGCGATGACTGTTGTGCAAGTCTCCAAAGGTGAAAGATGTGGCTGGTGGGAGTGGGGGGAACCGCCATGCACGGGGGGGCGGGAAACACCCCTAAATGCTGGGAGGAAGACGGGGTCGGGGAAGGAACTGGGGCACAGACAACAATTGGCGACCGCCGCATGCTCGGAGCGCAAGCAACTGACCCGCTGCTCCGGAGGCCGGATCCAGCAGGAGAACAAAGATGTCCATTATCCAACTGGTCAGATCCCCGGAAGCGGAGCTGGGAGACTTCTGCCCGCTCGCCCGGCTGACCTTTGACCCCTTCCCCAACCCTGCCAGCCTCATTTCCCCCACCTCCCAACGATCAAAGGGACCCACCGTCCTGCCGCTGGCACCCAGGGAGCGTGCTGCCTCTATAAACGGCAACCTTGCTCTTTCAGGGATGGGGAAAAGGCGTCTGGATGACCTCGCGGAGCCCCACCCGGCGTTGTTAAACATCCGGCTTGCGTCACAAAGAAGACCCTCTGAACCCATAAGGATCCTTTGGGGATGGAAGGGGGGAAGGGGGCGCAGCCAGGATTGTTTCAGCTGGCCACGGTTAAGAGGGCTGGGGAAACACCTCCGCGAAGGTGTAAATCCGTAATACAGGGAGGAAAAGGGCTGGGGGAGCCCAAGGCCCCCCCCTCCCGCTTTCCAACATCTCTTCCATCATACCCACGCTCTCCTCCCACTGGGGGCTAAACAACCAAATTTCCAAGAGACCCCTGCCAGGATTGCTGGACCGTGCCGCCGCTGCGGTTTCCCGCAGCGTCTTCACGTCGAGACCGTATTTGACCGGAACAAAAATGCAGGGTCTTTCCCAGATGGCCCCCCCAGTAGCCCAAAATTAAGATTTTTTTTCTCTCTCTCTCTTTTTGCTGCAACATTGTAGGTTTGGCCTTTTCAATCTGCCTCGGCATCCCGGAAGGAGGAACGTTTAATCTGAAAAGCCTTCGGGAAGGGGAAACCATGCTGGAGGCACAGAACATCGCGCGATCCCCGCCGTCGTTGCACGTACACAACCACGCTCGGCCCCAGAGGTGGCCGAAACGGCGATAAGAAGGGGAGTTGGGGGGGAGCCTAAAGAGCCGTTATACCTCGCATGGCCAAAGCTGGGGCGCTGCATCTGCCCTCCCGGCACCCCGAGGACTAAAGGGGAGCAGGCAGCTGGGTCTCTCTAGCGTACGTTTTGGGGAAGCGCACAACCCGTTCTGTGGAGAGCGGTTCTTCCGCAGACTAGTGTGTGTGTGTGTGTGTGTATGTATGTGCAGTTTTACATGCTGCCTGCATCCCACGCGTGTGCGGATGGGGCTTCGCTTGCTTGCACGGACTACTGGTCCGCAAGGCTGCAGGTTGGGGGACCTCTGCTTCTAGCGGCAACCTCTAGCCCAGTCGCAGAGCTCAACCGTTCCCCAACTCGGTCGCTCGCCCCCTTTTGCCTTTGACAATGAGAAAGGGAAAACCCGAGGCCAGAATTCGAGGACACCCCAAGATGTGGCAGGGAAGGGGGGGTGCCTCTATCCTGCCCTCGGCAGAGTTGGGATGACGGGCAGACCCGGCCACATCCGAAAGCCATTTTCCGAGTGAAGCAACTCGACCAACAGAAGTCGCAGCTCTTCCCAAAAGCGGAGACCCTCTTTGGGCCCGTAAGACCCAAACGACGGTGCCGCTGGGCCTCTCAGCTCGTGACCCACAGCCCTGGTTGTGTGAAGAGGCCTGGGGGGGTCAGCCGTAGGACCAGGCCATAGCTTCCATTGGCTTTTGGGGAGGGGGGCCCCTGCCCCTTTGCTGGCAAAACTATCTGCACGTTGTACACGGCAGGATAAAACATCTCCGTCGGGAAGATGGAGAGCAGGTCGCCCACCCCCCAGCTCTGCCCCACTTGGAAAAAAAAACCTGGCCTGCAATTCTTGCTTTTCTTCCCCTCCTGTGTTTTTTTTTGGGGGGGTGAGGCAAGCCTGTCACTTCCTTCCATGCCTTCAGACTGGTAGGGCTGCATCTCACCAGCTTTTTTTTTTTTTAAGATTTTCTAACTTCCGGGGGACGGGGGTGCAATGCCAGGCACGGCTGGATGCCTCCCCTTGGCAAAGTTGCCGGCGGGGGGGGGGTGTCAATTCCCCTCCCCGCCCATCCGGCAGCGTACGGACGGTCGCCTTGTGCCAATCAAATTTTCTGCCCCTCCCCATCTGCACAAAATGTCAGAAAACGGGCTTTCCCTTCTCACGTCGTTTGCGCGCTCGACCGCACCATTCGGTGCAGGGACGTGTCAGCGTTTCCCCAGATAGGATCCGTGCCACCTCCGACCCACGACATCAGCCTTAGATCAACGGGCATCAGATATGCCCGAGAAGCTGGGCCAGGGGAAGGGGGGAAGCCCTCACAACCCCCCCACCCCGCCAACCTTGGCTGTTTCTCATCCTTTAAAGACCAGAGTTTTAATATTCCTATTTCTCCTTTTCTTTCCTCTCCATCCTAAGGCAGGACCCTCATCCCGCTCCCCTTGTACGGTGGGCCATCTTAGCATCCACCTTCCCTCGTGCCTCCCCTTTCCTTCCAGGAAGGCCCCCCCCAGCTTAAGGCACAGACCCTCACTCTCTCTCACACACAAACACACATTCAGCTAAAGGGAGGGGGGATTTTGCTCTTCCGGCAGAGTTAAGGCGGGCAGAGACCCAGCCTCGTGGGTGCCACACGGTTGGGAGTCCAGGCGCCAACAGGTCATTCTAAAGTGCTTCTGCTTCGTTCTGCCCACCCACCCCCTTTTGTGCGAGGACACCACACACACACACACAGACCCCCGTCTTCCAGCCCCACCACAATCCAACCTCTTTGGTGTCGGCCCCCTGCAAGTGTTCAGACCTTTCTGATCCAGCTGCTGGAGGAGAGGAGGGGCTTCTTCTGCCTTTGCACTGCACCCCCCCTCCCTGAAGGCAGCCCTGCGTCGTACCCACGCGGGGCTAAGCCGAAGGGAGAACGTGGCTTTCTTTGCCTGCGAGGGATTCACAAACTCTCGGGAGTTGACTGCCAGGCAGGACAGGGGACCAGGCTGCCTCCCTCCCCAAATGTCTTTTTCCCCTTGGGAGGGGCTGAATCCCTCCCTCCCTCCCCAGAAAAAAGTCCAAAAGTCCTGTCAATCACCCGTGATGGATCTAGGGCGAGTCCGACAGCAGGCCCGTTCACCTTGGCACGAAGCCGGCACCACTCCCACGCCGGCAAGAGTTCAAGCGTCCGGTTTGCGCGGCGCCGATGCCTGATGGTCCCATGTCTCCAATGAGTTATTCCGATTTTTCCCGCAGGGAGGGGGGGGGAAAGAGAGGGGACGGGTTCTCCAGAGTCTCCGAGACGGCTTTGCAAAGCCGTGATGGCAGGCAGAGGCAAGCCAGACTAGACCTGCCGCATTTCAGGTGCGTACTGGGAGCTGTGCCCGGGTCCGCAACCAGGGTTCGAGGGGTACCGCCTTCAAAGCTTTCAAGGGGGGGGGGGGCAGCTCTTACGTCTACACGGATGGGGCAAGTTCCACCCCGTTTGTGCTGCTGCGGAGTTCTCGTTCTTTCCTTCTGCCATCGGAGGGCAGACAAGCGGCATCCAGGGAGTTGCAAAGGGCTCAGGGGTAAAAAGAGGTGGGCACGGCTTGGACCCTCCGGCCACGTGCCACTTTGATAGGGGGGAGGGAGAGAGCGTCCTTGCCGGAAGGATGGGTTACCTCTTGAGACAGAAAGAGTCCTGGCCAGGTGGGTTAGGTCCAAAGAGGTTCGGTTTGTGTCCCTAGAACAGGAGGGGGGCAGACAGGGGGCTTCACGGTCCAGGATACATGCATAAACCCCCGTGGTCTGCCCCACGGGGTGGGATGGGTGGGGTAATCCAAGGGGAGTCCAGCCCCAGCCAATCTGTGCTCACACAACGCGGGGAAGTTACCGCAAAGAGTCAGGAATGGAACATAGTCTGGGGTTAGGGGCGGCCGGATGCGGCTGGCCGCTCTGCTGAAGCTGAAGGGTGCGCGTCGGGCAAGGGAGGCCCAGCCAGGCGCGGCCAGGGGCGTCTCTGTTGCTGGGCTGCAGCTGCCCCAGATGCGGAGGGTGCGGAATGACCAAAGAGGCCCTGCCGGCGTGGCAGAGGCAGTGGAGCATCTCGCTCGGGGCTTCCACGCTGGCGGTGGGCCGTGGGGCGGCTGACAAGCCCTTGGGCTTGGAGGTGATGGGAGGGGGTTGCCCCATGGGCACTACCGAGTGGGCGCTGGAGGTGGGGAGCATCGGCAGGCCCAGCCGGCGTTGGCAATGCAGCATCTCGACGTGGGGATCCAGAACGGTGGGCGGGGCACTCAGCTTCGGGCCCTGCTGCTCCGAGCCGGTGGCCACTCCTTGGAGGTGCCCCGAGGGGCCGGCTGTGTGCGGGCCAGGGGCTGGGTCCGCGGGAAGACTCTGCCCATGAGGGGCCCCGTGCTGCCCAGAGGGGGCCGGTCGGTGGACACTGGGAGAGGGATCTCCAGGAAGATCCGGACGAGGGGCCGGAGTGGCCCGCTGGGCAGCTGAAGCAGGGTCCCCCGAGAGGGGTTGTTGGAGGGCAGGTGCGGCCAGGAGAGTGCTAGTCAGTGGGTCGGGGCCCAGCACCTGCCGATGGGTACGCTGGTGCGCGCGCAGTGCCGACTCGCCCTTGAACCGTTTAGGGCAGCAGGAACAGGCGTGGGGACGCTGCTGGGAGTGGGTACGCTGGTGGGCCGCCAGGTTGCCCTTCTGGCTAAAGCGACGCCCACACGTGGCACAGGGGAAGGGACGCTCTCCCGAGTGGATGCGCCGGTGGGTGATGAGGTTGGCCCGCTGGTTGAACCGCTTCCCGCACTCAGTGCAAGGGAAGGGCTTCTCGCCGGTGTGGATGCGCTGGTGGGTGATGAGGTTGGGCCGCTGGCTGAAGCTCTTGCCGCAGACGCTGCAGGGGAAGGGCTTCTCGGTGGAACGGCTGCCCCGCGGCACCGGCACCTTGGGCTCGGGCGCGATCAGCCCTTCCTGCACTGCGTGGGTGCGCTGGTGGGCCGCCAGGTTGGCCTTCTGGCTGAAGCGCTTGCCGCAGCGCAGGCAGGGGAAGGGGCGCTCGCCGGTGTGGACCCGCTGGTGGGTCAGCAGGTTTGGGCGTTGGCGGAAACGCTTGCCGCACTCCAGGCATGGATAGGGCTTCTCGCCGGTGTGGATGCGCCCGTGGGTGATCAGACCCTGCTTCTGTCGGAAGCACTTGCCGCACACCACGCAGGTGAAGGGGCCCGAGCCCAGGCCCTGGGAGGGGCGCCCGGGGCCGCCGAGGCTGGGCTCGCAGGAGGCTGCTTCCTCCTTCTTGACTCGGGTTTGGGTTCTCAGTTGCCCGGCGTTCGGGGCTAGGAAGAGCCCTGCCCGGGAACTCTCGGGGAAGAGTTGGTAACGCTCCAAGCTGGCCACAAAGCCCTTCTGGCCGCCCTCTTCTTCTTTGATGGCTTTGCTGCGTCCAGCGGCTGCTCCAGAGTGTACAAAAAGGAGGGAGAGAGCACACACACAAAAAGAAATGAAATAGTGCAGGGGTCCCCCAACCCTTGGTTTGCAGCACACAACCAGCGAGCAATGGCATAGGCGAGCGCACCAATTCTCACGCTTGCACGTGAGGTTCGGCTCATTTTGAGTGACAGGCTCTCCTGCACGCAGGCCTGCCATGCACCCACCCCACGCACCCGCTAGTCCGTCAAGCCAGATAGGATGGGGACCGCCTGTCTAGTGTATCTGATGTTGTTTGATTTCCCACAACTTTCTGACTTAACGTCTATGTACAAGGTTTCCCAATACTCGTGTCTGACTCATTTCCATTACTTGCCCAAGGAAGCGGATGTTTTTCCAAAGGCTCTCCAATGTCACGTGGCCGGCGTGGCTTTATGACAAAAGGTGCACAGAACGATGATACCTTCCCAGCAAAGTGGTACCTATTCTATCTACTTGCATTTACATGCTTTCGAACTGCTAGGCAGCGAGGAGCTGAGCTGAGCTGAGGACGAGAGCTCGCCCCATCCACGGAACACAGGTCTCGTACCTGGGCTGTTGGCTTTAGCTCAGCATCTTTAACCACTCAGTCCTCACGCCCCAATCAATGCCTATGTATTTTAACCCATGTAGTGTGGCTGTAGGGGCGCGGTGGCTCAGTGGGTTAGGATGCTGAGCTTGTCGATCAGAAGGTCGGCAGTTTGGCGGGTCGAATCCCGAGTGCCGCATAACAGTGAGCGCCTGTTACGCGTCCCGCTTCTGCCAACCTAGCAGAAGCTGGGAGGCAAAATGCACCTCACCATTCTCTCGCTTTGCGAGACAAATTTTGGGCTCAATTGTGGCGGTAATCCAAGGATGGCCTTTATATTATTTCTCCTTGATATTATCTTATATTCCCATTTTTATTGATATTATGAGTATTCTCTCTATTGTTTTGTATGTACTGGAGACAAATTACTGGTATGTCTAATCACACTTGGCCAAATAAACAATTCAATACAATTCCATTCAAGTCAGTTCAGTTCAATTCAATGCATTTCAATTTAATGCAATTCAACGCATTTCAATTCAATGCATTTCAATTTAATTGAGTTCAATGCATTTCAATTTAATTCATTTCAATTTAATTCAATTCAACGATTGCAATTTAATTCAATTCAATGCATTGCAATTCAATTCAATGCATTTCAATTCAATTCAATGCATTTCAATAATTCAATTCAATGCATTTCAATTTAATTCAATTCAACGCATTTCAATTTAACTGTTCAATGCATTTCAATTTAATTCAATGCATTTCAATTCAATGCAATTCAATGCATTTCAATTTGATTCAACACATTTCAATTTAATTCAATTCAATGCATTTCAATTCAACGCATTTCAAATTAATGCAATTCAATGCATTTCAATGTAATGCAATTCAATGCATTTCAATTTAATTCAGGCCAACGCATTTCAAGTCAATTCAATTCAATGCATTTCAATTTAATTCAGTTCAATGCAATTCAATGCATATCAATTTAATGCAATTCAACACATTTCAATTTAATGCAATTCAATGCATTTCAATTCAACGCATTTCAATTTAATGCAATTCAATGCCTTTGAATTTAATGCAATTCATTTCAATTTAATTCAGGCCAACGCATTTCAAGTCAACCCAATTCAATGGATTTCAATTCAATTCAAGTCAATTCATTTCAAGTGAATTCAGTGCAATGCAATGCAATGCATTTCAATTCAATGCATTTCAATTGAACTCAACGCATTTCACTTCGATTCAATCCAATGCCTTTCAACTGAATTCACTTCAACGCATTTCAAGTGAATTCAATGCAACGCATTTCACGTGAATTCGATGCCATCGAAGCACTGCCAATTCTATTCAATTCAAGGGCCTTAACCGTCTGAAGATGACGACCGGGCCTTTTGGAAAGAGCCCAGAATGGTTTTTTAGCAACGTGTGTGTGCGTGCGTGGGTCCGTGTGTGCGATCAATCTCCCTTCGCTTTGCTCACTCTGAAACAAGAAGAGACCCAGCTCAAATTTCACCAAGTGTCTCCTCCATTGCGGAGTCCTCAGTGACCTCTGAGCTGGGCGGGTTTCCTTGCAGACGTTTCGTGACCCAACTAGGGAACGTCATCAGAGCTAGAAGGCCACGAGTTAAACTTAAGATTATGCAGGATACTCGTGAAAGAGGCGGTCTTAAAATGCCTAATCTTAAATTATATTATGAAGCTGCTGCGTTAGCAGGGATAAGTGATTGGATTAATTTGACACAAGAGAGATTATTAAATCTTGAGGGCCACGACTTGTTATTTGGCTGGCATGCGTATTTGTTGTATGATAAGAAGGTAGATAATGTGTTTAAAGTGCATATTTTAAGACAGGCATTGTTGAGAGTTTGGAAGAAGTATAGATACAAGTTAGACTGTAAGATACCATTGTGGGCAATTCCAAAACACGCAATAGAAAACATAAATGTTGGTTTCAAACATGACGTGACTACGTATAAGGAGATTTTAAGCTTGGAAAGAAGTGTATGGTGTTTAAAATCGTATAATTTCTTGCGAGATGAGAAGATTGTTCAAACCTGGTTTCAATATACTCAATTACGGGCCAGGTGGAAAGAAGATCAGAAAACTGGTTTTGCAATGACTGATGAAAATTTGATAAAGCAAGTTAGAAATCAGGGGCCAGCACATATCAAACGGATATATCTTGCATTGATAGAAATTGACTCAGAAACAGAATTGGTTAAAGACTGTATGATAAAATGGGCCCAGAACATCCAAGAAGTTATTACAATGGATACGTGGGAAAAGATCTGGGTGAGGAACGTAAAATTTACACAAGCTCAAAACTTAAGAGAGAACATTTATAAAATGTTTTATAGATGGCATTTAGATCCTAAAAAGCTTGCAAGTATGTATCCGAGCTATCAGCCAAAATGCTGGAGGTGTGCTGGTGAAGATGCAACATATTTTCACATATGGTGGACTTGTAAAAAGGTCAAGGTTTTTTGGATAAAGATTTGGTGGAATATGCAGAAGATCTTCAAGCAAAAGATAAAGTTTTGTCCGCAATTTTTTTTGTTGGGTATAATTACAGGTGCTACTGTTGTGGACACTAAGTTGATGTTAAATTTAGTTACAGCAGCAAGACTTTTAATAGGTCAGTATTGGAAGAAGGAGGAGCTGCCGACTATAGAAGAATGGACTTTAAAGGTTTCTGACCTGGCGGAAATGGCAAAGATTTCGGCTTATTTGAAAGATCATTCGCAAGAACGTTATATTATGGAGTGGAAAAAATGGATTGACTATATTCAGAAGAAATATGGGACTAAAAAGTTTCACTTAGCATTTGAATAAGTCTTCCTTTTTTCTTTTTTTTTTCTTTCTTTCTTTTTTCTTTCTTTTTATATGTAATATTAATATTGCTTGTAGTTATTTTATATGAGCTAGAGAGTGACAGATTTAAGAATTTATTGTTGGTAGCATATGGATGTTTATGATTGTTCTTTGTTTTTATACCCTGTACTTAGCTCTGGGAAGTCGGGGGGGGGGGGGGAAGGGGGGGGAGGGGTAGGGAGGGATAGGTTGGGGAGGGGGAGGGGGGGATTGTTAAAGATAAAATGTATTTTAAAACTTTTCAATAAAAAAAAAAGAGCTAGAAGGCAGGGGAGATATTAAAGGAGGAAGAGGAGGAGGAGAAGACTGCGGGGTCTGCCCCCAAACCAGGCGCTCCCCCTGCCCTTTGCTTACCTTGGCAGGCGCCAGCGCACAACTTGCCTTCCTCCAGCTTCTGACGGTCGGTCACCCCGAGTTCCTCCCACCGTTCGATCCAGGAAAGGCTCTCGGGTTTGAAGAAACGGTAGCCTTGGGGCGAAAAAGAGATGCCCGAAAAGGAACAGGTGAGCCCGCGGATTGCCTCCTTCGCGGAATTTTCCGGAAGGAGGGCGGAAGAGATGCTTGTCGCCGGGAACGCCCTGTTTAGGTGGGCTGGCCTGAGAGAGAGAGAGAGTGTGGTCCCCCCCAAAAAACACCCGTTCGGTTTTCACGCCCGAGGCGGGACTAGAACTCCCTGTCTCCTGGCGATTGGCCCAAAGTCACCCAACCGGCTTTCACGCCCGAGGCGGGACTAGAACTCCCCGTCTCCTGGCGATTGGCCCAAAGTCACCCAGCCAGCTTTCACGCCCGAGGCGGGACTAGAACTCCCCGTCTCCTGGTGATTGGCCCAAAGTCACCCAGCCGGCTTTCACGCCCGAGGCGGGACTAGAACTCCCCGTCTCCTGGCGATTGGCCCAAAGTCACCCAACTGGCTTTCATGCGTAAGGTGGGACTAGAACTCCCCGTCTTCTGGTGATTGGCCCAAAGTCACCCAACCGGC
>NC_138205.1:132674661-132714661 GCF_964194415.1 Vipera berus | reverse complement strand
ACTCTAAGCTGGGTGGTTTCCTTGCCGACGTTTCATGACCCAACTAGGGAATGTCATCAGGGCTAGAAAGGAGGAGGAGAAGGAGGAGGAGGAGAAGAAGAGAAAGAAAAAGAAAGAAAGAAAGAAAGAAAGAAAGAAAGAAAGAAAGAAAGAAAGAAAGAAAGAAAGAAAGAAAGAAAGAAAGATTGGACTGTGGGGTCCCTGGGGCTCTGAGCTGGGTGGTTTCCTTGCAGACGTTTCATGACCCAACTAGGGAACATCATCACGGCAGGAAGGAAGGAAGGAAGGAAGGAAGGAAGGAAGGAAGGAAGGAAGGAAGGAAGGAAAGAAGGAAGGAAGGACTCTGAGCTGGGTGGTTTCCTTGCAGACGTCTCGTGACCCAACTAGGGAACGTCATCACGGCAGGAAGGAAGGAAGGAAGGAAGGAAGGAAGGAAGGAAGGAAGGAAGGAAGGACTCTGAGCTGGGTGGTTTCCTTGCAGACGTCTCGTGACCCAACTAGGGAACGTCATCAGTGTGAGAAGGGAGGAGGAGGAGGAGGGAGGAGGGACAACTGTGGGGGTCCTGGGCTTGGTGGTTGTCTTGAGGACCTTTCATTACCAAACTAGGTAACGCCATCAGGGCAAGGAAGGGGAGGGGTTTGAGGAGGAGGAGGGGGAAGAGGAAGAGGAAGGACTGGGAGGGGGTCCCTGGTGCTCTCTGAGCTTGGCCATTTCCTCGCAGACCTCTCCTTAACCGAGCTGGGTAACGCCACCCGTGCCCCAGGCTCAACCCTCCCCAAACGCCCTCCGCTCAATTCCTCGACTCTCTGCCAGGCGGTCGCAGGAGGTGGGGATGGGGGGTGGTCTGCTGCCCCAGGGGTGATGCTGACGCTCTCCCCCTCCCCGCTCGCCCTGGTTTCGTGCTCGGCAAGGAAGACCCTCTGCCCTTCGAAGCCTTCCGAGCTCGGCACCCGTCGCCCATCCCCGAAAGCAGTCGGTCCGGGGAAAGAACGTCCCTCGAACCCAGCTTTAGGGCGCTGCCCAGATGCCAAGCCGGGTGCCTCCCCCCCTGCCCACTAGGAGCCCCCCCCACCCCAGTTCAGCTTTTACCCAATGATGTGACCAGCTCGTAGTTCTCCATCACAACATCCAGGGACCCCTTGGTGAATTTTTTCCGGAGCTCCTTGGGAAGGAAGCGGAGGACGACCAGCTCAAACGTCGCCTGCTTAAGGGAGGGGGGGGAGGAAAAACAAACAAACCAACCAACAAACAACAAAAACGCACCTGCATCCCACTGCTGGACGGAGGAACTACAAAACTCGTCGGGCGGCCGCCGAAGTCGCCCTCCCGGCCGAGAGATGACGACGAACGGGGACTTTCCCAGGCCTGACAAATCCTTGAGTCACGCGGATCTCCGACTTACCTCGTCGTCGTCGCCGCCGCGTCACCGCTCAGAGGGACAACGAGGACGCCGCCGCGAGGGACCGAAGACCGTTTTTCCACCCCCGCAACCGTCGCGGCATCCTCCAGGTCCTCCGCGGGATCAAAATTCAGACGCTGAAATTTTTTTGAGGGGGTGGGGGTGGGGGAAACAAAAGAAAACAAATACCATGTCCGCGTTGAACCATCGGCGTCGGGGAACGACGAAACCCGTCGGGCGGCGCCGAAGAGGGCAAACGGCTCGCCGGGCCCCCTTTCCCAGCTCCAGTTCAGGGCCTCAACTGGACCGCCCGGGGGGGGCGTTCGGGCTGTCTCCCCTCCACATCTTCCCCCACACACACACACACACCTTGGAGACGTAGAGCAAATGCTTATGGATACATCCTTTGGGGAAGGAAAAAAAAATTGGGGACGGTATCGTTTGGTGGCTCGGCCTGGCCCGTGTGTGTGCACGCGTGCGTGCGTCCGTGTGCACGTGCATGTGTGTGAGGGGCAGGAATGGGGTGAGCAGAGGGCGCTTGTGAGATGGATGGATGGATGGACAAAGATATACTAGATAGATATAGACAGATTTTTTATATATATAAACTGTTTTAGTTTTTAATTCTATCCCAGTGTTCGATTGTTTGTTAATTTTAACATGCCTGGGATTCGTATTTTTAATCTTATCAAAGAACACACACACACACACACACACAGGGCTTTTTTTCTCATAGAACGCTCAGAACGGAGTTCCGGCACCTTTTTTGGATGGAACCTTGTAGGGTAGGCAATAGGTAATAGATAAGACAGATAGATGACATACAAAGTCATTATATATATATATAGAGAGAGAGAGAGAGAAACAATCAATATAGATGATACACAGACTATATATAGAGATACAGAGATAGAGAAACAAATAGACATAAACAATCAATATAGGTAATAGATAAGACAGATAGATGATAGATACAAAGTCTCTCTCTCTCTCTGTGTATATATATATATATTACACACACGCACACACACACACATAGATGAGATAAACAAACAATATAGATGAGAAATTATATATTATATATATATATAGATAAACAATCAATATAGGTAATAGATAAGACAGATAGATGATACGATACACAGACCATACACACATATGAAAAAATAGACACAACATAGATGACAGTGAGCTAGACAGAAAAACAGACAAACATAGATGATAGATTTTATACATACATATTATATACATATATATAATGACAGAACAGTTAACCAGTGGAACAGCTTGCCACCAGAAGCTGTGAATGCTCCAACACTGGAGGTTTTTAAGAAGAGACTGGACAGCCATTTGCCTGAAATGATATATAGGGTTTCCTGCCTGAGCAGGGGGTTGGACTAGATGACCTCCAAGGTCCCTTCCAACTTTACTACTACTACTACTACTACTACTATGAAGAAACTGGACAGCCATTTGCCTGAAATGGTATAGGGTTTCCTGCCTGAGCAGGGGGTTGGACTAGATGACCTCCAAGGTCCCTTCCAACTTTTATTATTATTATTATTATTATTATTATTATTATTATTATTATTATTATTATTATTATTATTATTATTATATTATTATTATTATTATTATTATTATATTATTATTATTATTATTATTACTAGTACTATTACTATTATTACTATTATGAAGAGACTTGGCAGCCATTTGCCTCAAATGGTGTAGGGTTTTCTGCCTAAGCAGGGGGTTGGACTAGATGACCTCCAAGGTCCCTTCCAACTTATTATTATTATTATTACTATTATTACTATTATTACTATTACTATTATTACTATTATTATTATTATTATTATTATTATTATTATTACTATTATTATATTATTATTATTATTTCAGTGCCGTTGTTAAGTTCGGTCGCTAATTTCTGTGAAATAAGGAGAAAATTTATAACTTTCAACATGTATGTATACGTATGTGTATATGTATGTGTATACACACACACACACACACACACACACACACACACACACACATTTTCCCCCTCCTTTTACATACACATTTTTTCCCTTTTGTTATTGTGACTGTCGGATTTACGTTTTGTTTTCTCTTTTGGCATTTCTCTTTTTATTCTTTTATTCCCGCTGATAAAGCATAATAAAGGTATATCCAAAGAGCAAAAAAAAAAAAAAAGAGAGACAGAGAAAAAGAAATAAGAGAGTGGAAGAGAGAAAGAAATAAAATAAAATAAAATAAAATAATAAAATAAAATAAAATAATAAAATAAATAAAATAAAATAAAATAAAATGCACCATCAGAAATCCCTCCGACTTACCTGCAGAATCCCTCCAATTTGCATTTGTGGGAAAGAGTTTTCCAGGAACTGGAGAGCAATTTTTCATCCCAGCCTAGAGCGATGATTGTTCGGTTTCGGTCTGTTGATTTGACTTTTGCCTTTTCTGAAAGTCCCTGCATAAATGGGGGGGGGGGGGGAGAGAGAAGAAATAATAGAAGAAATGAACTCAAAGGGAAAGAAAATTTGATCCTTCCAAGCTCTTTCGTTCTGTCCCTCAGCAAAATCTTGCTTTATTTTTTTTTACATGAAAAAACCAAACCAAAAGCCCTGAGGTGAACAACCTCTTGATTCTGTAAGGGTCTCCTGCTCGAGAAGGGGGTTGGACTAGATGACCTCCAAGGTAGAATAGGATAGGATAAAATTAATAGAATAGAATAGAATAGAATAGAATAGAGAATAGAACAGAACAGAACAAAGAATAGAATAAGGAATAGAATATAGAACAGAATAGAATAAATAGAACAGAATAAAGGAACAGAATAGAATAGAATAGAGTAACGAATAGAATATAGAACAGAATAGAATAAAGAATAGAATAAGGAATAGAATAGAATATAGAATAGAACAGAATAGAATAAATAGAACAGAATAAAGAATAGAATATAGAACAGAATAGAATAAAGAATAGAAGAAATAAGAATAGAATAGAATATAGAACAGAATAAAGAATAGAATAGAATAAATAGAATAGAATATAGAATAGAACAGAATAGAATAAATAGAACAGAATAAAGAATAGAATATAGAACAGAATAAAGAATAGAATAAGAAATAAGAATAGAATAGAATATAGAATAGAATAAAGAATAGAATAAATAGAATAGAATAGAATAGAGAATAGAATAATGAATAGAATAGAATAAAGAACAGAACAGAATAGAATAGAATAGAATAAGGAATAGAATATAGAACAGAATAGAATAAAGAATAGAACAGAATAGAATAAATAGAATAGAATAGAATATAGAACAGAATAGAATAAATAGAACAGAATAAAGAATAGAATATAGGACAGAATAGAATAAAGAATAGAATAAGAAATAAGAATAGAATAGAATAGAACAGAATAAAGAATAGAATAGAATAGAATAAATAGAATAGAATATAGAACAGAATAGAATAAATAGAACAGAATAGAATAGAGAATAGAATAAGGAATAGAATAGAATAAAGAACAGAACGGAATAGAATAGAATAAGGAATAGAATATAGAACAGAATAGAATAAAGAATAGAACAGAAGAGAATAAATAGAATAGAATAGAATATAGAACAGAATAAAGAATAGAATAGAATAAATAGAATAGAATAGGGCACAGGTCGGCAACCTGCGGCTCCGGAGCCGCATGCGGCTCTTTGAGCCGTCTCTTGCGGCTCCCAGCCGCCCGGTGCGCGCGCACCTCTTCCAACGGGCAGTGGTGCGCGCGCACCTCTCCAAATGGAGAGTGGCACCGCCCGTTTGGAGAGGTGCACGCGCACCTCCCCGAATGGGCGGAGGTGCGCGCGCACCTCCCCAAACCTTTGGAGAGGTGCGCGCGTACCTCCGCGCGAATGGGCAGCGGTGCCGCTCTTTCAGGAAGCTGCCGCGGCCCGTCTGTGAAGCTGCCGAAAGCGGCAGCTTAGCAGACGGGCCGCGGCAGCTTCCTCAAAGAGCGGCGCCCCTGCCCATTCCGAGAGGTGCGCGCGCACCTCTCCGAACGACCGGAGGTGCGCGCGTACCTCCGCGCGAATGGGCAGCGGTGCCGCTCTTTCAGGAAGCTGCCGCGGCCCGTCTTGTGAAGCTGCCGAAAGCGGCAGCTTAGCAGACGGGCCGCGGCAGCTTCCTCAAAGAGCGGCGCCCCTGCCCATTCCGAGAGGTGCGCGCGCACCTCTCCGAACGACCGGAGTTGCGCGCGCACCTCCCCAAACCTTTGGGGAGGTGCGCGCGTACCTCCGCGCGAACGGGCAGCGGCGCCGCTCTTTGAGGAAGCTGCCGCGGCCCGTCTTCGAAGCTGCCGAAAGCGGCAGCTTTGCAGACGGGCCGTCGCCGTCGGGCAACCGGTTCCATCTCATTTTTAAAAAAATGGCAGCCGCGTGCGTCCGCGCATGCGCAAAAAACCTTTTTGCGCATGCGCGTGCATGGACACACGCACGCGGCTCCCTCTTTTTTTAATTTGTGATGGAACCGGTTCCCAGTGGCTCTTTTTCTTTTTTAGGTTGCCGACCCCTGGAATAGGGAATAGAATAGAGAATAGAATAGAATATGAAATGGAACGTTATGGAACAGAACAGAATAAGAACAGAATACAACCGAACAGAGCTGGGAGGGACCTTGGAGGTCTTCTAGTCCAGCCCCCCCCCCCCCGCCCTGCTTAAGCGGGAGAACCCATCCCATCTCAGACAAGGGACTTTTTCCAGTCTCTTCTTATTAAACCCCCACCACCACCAGCGACGGAGCGCCCGCGGCTTCCGGTGGCGAGCAGTCCCGCTGGCGAATTCTCCGCTCTCCCCCCCCCACGCCCCCCCCGGTCGGGAAGTTTCTCGTTCGTTCCCTGGTTGCTTCTCTGCCTGGTTTCCGTTCCCGTCCGTTGCCTTCTTGTCCGGCCTTCGTGGGCTTTGGAGAAGAGGTGGATACCCCACCCCGCCCTTCTTCGGGGCAGCCCCCCCCCAAAAAATACGGGAATCACGGCTTATCACGTCGCTTCCTTTTCTTTTAGACTGGCGAAATCCAAATCCCCGCAGCCGTTCTTGGCCTGCAGGCCTGGGATCCTCTGAGTTGCTCCTTCTCTGATCCGTCCGTACTCGTTTATCTTCGATTTTCTTCTTCTTCTTCTTCTTCTTCTTCTTCTTCTTCTTCTTCTTCTTCTTCTTCTTCTTCTTCTTCTTCTTCTTCTTCTTCTTCTTCTTCTCCTCCTCCTCCTCCTCCTGCCTAAACGTAAAAACTTTGGCTTTTCTCCGCTTTATAAAACTCACAAATTTTTCCGTCGGGTAGGGGTGGCGTCCGTCGAGCTCTTTTGGGATCCCGAGCTCACCTTCTGGGCTGCCCGGTGTCCAAAAGTTTGGCGTCGTCTGCGAATCCGAGGAGTTTCCCCGTCTGGTCCTTCTGTCGGGCTCTCCCGCCTGAGCGTGGGGTGGGGCTAGATGACCTCCGAGGTGGCCTTCCAGCTCTGTCATTCCTGCTCAGGGGTTTCCCGCTCGGGCGGGAGGGGGTCGGACTAGATGACCCCCTCTCCCCCCCCCCCGAGGTCCCTTTCAACTCGTCATTCTGATTCGGTCAGGGTCTCTCGCCTGAGCAGGGGGTTGTCCTTCCAGCTGTTATTCCACTGTGAGTTTCCTGCTCGAGCGGGGGGGTTGGACTAGATGACCTCTGAGGTCCCTTCCAGCTGAGTTAGTTTGCTAAGGGTTTTCTGCTCGAGCGGGGGGTTGGCCTAGATGACCTCCGAGGTCCCTTCCAGCTGAGTTATTCTGCTAAGGGTTTTCTGCTCGAGCGGGGGGGGGGGGTTGGACTAGATGACCTCCGAGGTCCCTTCCAACTGTTATTCTGTTAAGGGTCTCCTGCTCAGGCTAGAAGACCTACGAGGTCCCTTCAACCTCTGTCCTTCTATCCTTCTGTAAGGGTCTCCTCCTTTGAGCCGGGGGTTGGACTAGATGACCTCCGAGGTGCCTTCCGGCTCTTGTCATTCTTGCGAAGGGCCTCCCAGTCGGGCAGGGGGTTGGACTAGATGACCTCCGAGTTCCCTTCCACCTCTGTCCTTCTATCCTGTAAAGGTTTCCTCCTTTGAGCCGGGGGTTGGACTAGATGACCTACGAGGGCCCTTCAACCTCTGTCCTTCTATCCTTCTGTAAGGGTCTCCTCCTTTGAGCCGGGGGTTGGACTAGATGACCTCTGAGGTCCCTTCTGGCTCTGTCCTTCTATCCTTCTGTAAGGATCTCCTCCTTTGAGCTGGGGGTTGGACTAGATGACCTCCGAGGTCCCTTCCACCTCTGTCCTTCTATCCTTCTGTAAGGGTCTCCTCCTTTGAGCCGGGGGTTGGACTAGATGACCTCCGAGGTCCCTTCCACCTCTGTCCTTCTATCCTTCTGTAAGGGTCTCCTCCTTTGAGCCGGGGGTTGGACTAGATGACCTCCGAGGTCCCTTCCACCTCTGTCCTTCTATCCTTCTGTAAGGGTCTCCTCCTTTGAGCCGGGGGTTGGACTAGATGACCTCCGAGGTGCCTTCCGGCTCTTGTCATTCTTGCGAAGGGTCTCCCGCTTGGGCAGGGGGTTGGACTAGATGACCTCCGAGGTCCCTTCCACCTCTGTCCTTCTATCCTGTAAAGGTTTCCTCCTTGAGCTGGGGGTTGGACTAGATGACCTCCGAGGTCCCATCCAACTCTGTGATTTGACGATTCTGTCAGGGTCTCCTGCCTGAGGAGGGGGTTGGACTAGAGGACCTCCGAGGTCCCATCCAACTCTGTGATTTGACGATTCTCCTCTTTACCTTTCATTCTCATTTCTCATCTTTCTTATTCTCTTTATCGTGCTTTCTCCTTCTTTCTTCTCTTTACCTTTCATTCTCATCTTTATTGTCTTTCTCTTTATCGTGCTTTCTTTCTTTCATTCTTCCTTTCTTCTTTACCTTTCGTTCTCATCTTTCTTATTCTCTCTTTATCGTGCTTTCTCATTCTTTTCTCCTCTTTACCTTTCATTCTCATCTCATCTTTCTTATTCTCTTTATCGTGCTTTCTCATTCTTTCATTCTTTCTCCTTCTTCTACCTTTCATTCTCATCTCATCTTTCTTGTCTTTCTCTTTATCGTGCTTTCTCATTCTTTCATTCTTTCTCCTTCTTTCTCTTTACCTTTCATTCTCATCTTGTCTTTCTTTATCGTGCTTTCTCATTCTTTCATTCTTTCTCCTTCTTCTACCTTTCATTCTCATCTCATCTTTCTTGTCTTTCTCTTTATCGTGCTTTCTCATTCTTTCATTCTTCCTCCTTCTTTCTCCTCTTTACCTTTCATTCTCATCTTGTCTTTCTTTATCGTGCTTTCTCATTCTTTCCTTCTTTCTCCTCTTTATCTTTCATTCTCATTTCTCATCTTTCTCTCTTTATCGTGCTTTCTCATTCTTTCTTCTTTCTTATCTTTACCTTTCATTCTCATCTTTATTGTCTTTCTTTATCGTGCTTTCTCATTCTTTCATTCTTCCTTTCTTCTTTACCTTTCGTTCTCATCTTTCTTATTCTTTCTTTATCGTGCTTTCTCATTCTTTCATTCTTCCTTCTTTCTTCTCTTTACCTTTCCTTCTCATCTCTCACCTTTCTTATTGTCTTTCTTTATCGTGCTCTTTCATTCTTTCTTCTCTACCTTTCCTTCTCATTGTCTCATTTCTCCCGTTCGTTCTTTCTTTCATTTTCTCTCCCTCACTTTCATTCTAACATGCTGTTTCTCACTTTTTTCCCTCTTTTTCATTCTTTCTTCTACCTTTCACGCTCTCTTCTTCTCTTTCAATTCTGTCTCTCCTTTCTTGTTTTCCCCCCCCCTCATTCTCAACCTTTCATTCTCTCTTTCTCGTGCTCTCTTTCTCTCGCATTTTTTCTCCTTCTCGTTTTATTTTTCTCCCCCTTTCATTCTCGATCTCTTCATTTCTCTCCAGGCTTCATTCTCTCCTTTCTCTTGCTTTTTCCTTCTTTCTCTCCCTTTCATTCTCCTTTCCCTCCCTCTCATTCTTTCATTGTCTTTCTCATGCTACCTCTTTTTCTCTCTCTTTCTTCCTTCCCCATTCTTTCTTCTCTCCGTCTCTCCCTCCTTCATTCTCTCTTCTTTCTCGTGCTTTTTCCCTTTCTCCACCTTTCATTCCCTCTTTCTCTCCCTCACGCTTTCGTTCTTCCTCTTTCTCACGCTACCTTTTTCCCTCGCATTCTTTCCTCCCTCTCATTCGTCATCCTTTCTTCTTTCATTCTCGTTCTCTCATTCTGTCTCTCTTCTCTTTCTCACGCTCCTTTACCCCTTTCTCGCGCTTCCTCTCTCCTTCTCCCCCTTTCATTCCCTCTTCTTTCTCTCCCTCTTTCATTTCTCTTTCTCCTGCTACCTCTTTCTTCTCTTTTCTCCCTCGTTCTCCTTCATTCGTTTTCTTTCTCTCTCCCTCCCTCCCTTTCCCCCCCCAACCTGCCAAACTTCCTCTGGGGGGGGTCACCCCGCCCTTCCTCGTCCACTAAGCCAGGACAGAACCCCCCCCCCGCAAAAGCAGATTACAGCCCCCCAAGGAGGACCCCCCCCACACCCGGGAGAGTTTGAGGGGGGGGGAAAGGCACGAGAGACCTTAAGCAGGGCTGCAATCCCCCCGCCCAAAATGCCCTTTCTCTCTTGGGAAGCAGGACCCCATCAACCCCCCCAAAAAATCTGCCCCTCCCTCTCTTGGGAAGCAGGACCCCCACCTCAAATCCCCCCCAAATCTGCCCCTCCCTCTCTTGAGAAGCAGGACCCCCGCCTCAAATCCCCCCTCAAAAAATCTGCCCCTCCCTCCCTCCCTCAAATCCCCCCCCAAAATCTGCCCCTCCCTCTCTCTTGGGAAGCAGGACCCCCTCCTCAAATCCCCCCCAAAATCTGCCCCTCCCTCTCTCTTGGGAAGCAGGACCCCCTCCTCAAATCCCCCCAAAATCTGCCCCTCCCTCCCTCCCTCCAATCCCCAAAACTGCCCTTTCACTTTTAAGCAGGACCCCCTCCTCAAATCCCCCCAAAATCTGCCCCTCCCTCCCTCCAATCCCCCCCAAAACTGCCCTTTCTCTTTTAAGCAGGACCCCCTCCTCAAATCTCCCCCAAAATCTGCCCTTCCTCTCTCTTGGGAAGCAGGACCCCCCTCCTCAAATCCCCCCAAAATCTGCCCCGCCCTCCAATGCCCCCCCAAAACTGCCCTTTCACTTTTAAGCAGGACCCCCTCCTCAAATCCCCCCAAAATCTGCCCCTCCCTCCCTCCTTGCCTCAAATCCCCCTCAAAAACTGCCCTCCCTCTCTTGGGAAGCAGGACCCCCTCCTCAAATCCCCCCAAAAAATCTGCCCCTCCCTCTCTTGGGAAGCAGGACCCCCGCCTCAAATCCTCCCCCTAAACTGCCCTTCCCTCTATCTTGGGAAGCAGGACCCCCGCCTCAACCCCCCCCCGAAAATTGCCCTTTCTCTTTTAAGCAGGACCCCCTCCTCAAATCTCCCCCCCAAAAAGCTGCCCCTCCCTCTCTTGGGCAGCAGGACCCCCTCCTCAAATCCCCCCCAAATCTGCCCCTCCCTCCCTGCCTCAAATCCCCCCCCCAAAAAACTGCCCTTCCTCTCTTGGGAAGCAGGACCGCCTCCTCAAAACACCCCAAAATCTGCCCCTGCCTCCCTCCCTCAAATCCCCCCCAAAACTGCCCTTTCTCTATTAAGCAGGACCCCCTCCTCAAATCCTCCCCCCAAACTGCCCCTCCCTCTCTTGGGAAGCAGGACCCCCTCCTCAAATCCCCCCAAAATCTGCCCCTCCCTCAAATCCCCCCCCAAAATCTGCCCTTCCTCTCTTGGGAAGCAGGACCCCCTCCTCAAATCCCCCCAAAATCTGCCCCTCCCTCTCTCTTGAGAAGCAGGACCCCCTCCTCAAATCCTCCCCCCAAACTGCCCCTCCCTCCCTCCCTCCCTCCCTCAAATCCTCCCCCCAAAATCTGCCCTCCCTCTCTTGGGAAGCAGGACCCCCTCCTCAAATCCCCCCCAAATCTGCCCCTCCCTCTCTCTTGAGAAGCAGGACCCCCTCCTCAAATCCCCCCCCAAATCTGCCCCTCCCTCCCTCCCTCAAATCTCCCCCAAAATCTGCCCTCCCTCTCTTGGGAAGCAGGACCCCCTCCTCAAATCCCCCCAAAATCTGCCCCTCCCTCCCTCCCTCCAATCCCCCCCCAAAACTGCCCTTTCTCTTTTAAGCAGGACCCCCTCCTCAAATCCCCCGCAAAATCTGCCCTTCCTCTCTTGGGAGGCAGGACCCCCTCCTCAAATCCTCCCCCAAAATCTGCCCCTCCCTCCCTCCCTCCCTCAAATCCCCCCCAAATCTGCCCCTCCCTCCCTGCCTGCCTGCCTCCAACCCCCTCCCCCCAAAAAACTGCCCCTCCCTCTCTTGAGGAGCAGGACCCCCGCCTCAAATTCTCCCCTCCCCCCCCCCAAAAAAAGCTGCCCCTCCCTCCCTCTCTTGGGCAGCAGGACCCCCTCCCCCCTCCTCCCAAAGCCACCCCGCCCTGCTGCGGCCCCCTCCCCCTCCCCTCCCTCCTCCCTCTTCCCCCGCCCGCCAGGCCCGAAGCCCCCCCCCCTCACCCCTCCGGCTTCGGCGTCGGAGTAGGCCCAGCCGGGGCCTTGGCCTTCCCGCCCTCCCTCCCTCCCTCCCGCCACGTGTGAGTCTCTCGCCCTCCCCCACCCGGCCGCGGACCCCCCCTCCTCCCTCCCCCGGGCCGCCGCCCTCTCTCCTTCCCCCCCCCCCCGGTCGCTCACCAGGCCGCGCCGTGACCCCTTGACCCGGCGGGCGGGGTCGCCATAGCAACAAACGGCGACGGCTCCGCGGGCCCCGTGGCGGAGGCGCGGCGCGTCACTCACGCGTCATCGGCGCCAGGGCGGTGACCTCACCGCGCTCTGACGTCACGCGCCTCCCTCCCCTCCCTCCCTCCCGCCGCGCGCGCCTGCGCAGAGCCTCTCCGGGGGGGGACGGGGCGAGGCTTGCTTGCTTTCTCTCTCTCTCTCTCTCTCTCTCTCAATTTTTTTTTTTTTTTGGTCTCCCAGTTATTATTGTTGTTTGCTCATCCGAAGACCCGGATGAAAGGAAGCGGAAGCGGACGCCGCCGAGGCTGGCCCGGCGCGTTTCCGAGCGCGCCTTTGCTCGGCGCGCCGCGACGTGGCGTCCGCCCCGCGCGGCCTGACGGGAAAGAGAGTTCTGGGTCGATGGGCAGCCACGGCACACATAAACACACACACAGACAAAAACACAAACCACGCAAGTCGCTGAGGGGAATCTCGCGAGATAGGAGGACTTTTCCGCCCGCCCTCTCTCTCTCTCCCTCCCTTTCCCCCCCCTTTCTCTCGCGCGGCTCTCTGGGAAGGGTAGTTCCTCGCTCGAAGGCCGCAGGCTTCCTACGCGAGGCTTCCCGCAAACCTGGGCCTCTCGGATGGCAAGGCCTCGTTGGTTCCCGCTGGGCCGGATCCGCCGCCATCCTAGCGGGGAAGCATGGGCTCTGTAATCCAAAGGCTGCGCTGGGGATCTGGACTCTGCCCTGTTGGGGTTTAGGGCCAGATTTCTCAGGCGGGTAGTCGTCGACTCCCAGAATCCCCCAGCTGTGTCAAAGGGAATTCTGGGAGCGGATAATCCGTGCCTGCCCATTGTGGGAGTTGGAAGCCCACTTGCTGAGGGATTGTGGGAAGCCCACTTGCTGAGGGATTGTGGGAGCCGCAATCGACCCACACCGGCTGGGGGATTCTGGGAGTCAAAAAATAATAATCTACCCACGCCGGCTGGGGGATTCTGGGAATCGAACTCAAGTCCAGTCGACGTCCGAGAGCTGGGGATTCTGGGAATTAAAGGCCACCCACACCTGCTGGGGGATTCTGGAAGTCAAAAATCTACATAGGGTTTCCTGCCCGAGCAGGGGGTTGGATTAGATGACCTCCAAGGTCCCTTCCAACCGTATTATCATCATCATCATCATCATCATCATCATCATCATCATTATTATTATTATTATTATTATTATTATTATTATTCACACCAGCTGGGGGGATTCTGGGAATCTAACTCAAGTCCAGTCGAAGTCCGAGAGCTGGGGATTCTGGGAATTGAAGGCCACCCACACCTCCTGGGGGATTCTGGAAGTTAAAAATCTACATAGGGTTTCCTGCACGAGCAGGGGGTTGGACTAGATGACCTCCAAGGTCCCTTCCAACTGCATTATTATTATTATTATTATTATTATTATTATTATTATTATTATTATTATTATTTATTATTATTATTATTATTATTATTATTATTATTATTATTATTATTATTCACACCAGCTGGGGGGATTCTGGGAATCTAACTCAAGTCCAGTCGAAGTCCGAGAGCTGGGGATTCTGGGAATTGAAGGCCACCCACACCTCCTGGGGGATTCTGGAAGTTAAAAATCTACATAGGGTTTCCTGCCCGAGCAGGGGGTTGGACTAGATGACCTCCAAGGTCCCTTCCAACTGCATTATTATTATTATTATTATTATTATTATTATTATTATTATTATTATTTATTATTATTATTATTATTATTATTATTATTATTATTATTATTATTATTATTATTATTATTATTATTATTCACACCAGCTGGGGGATTCTGGGAATCGAACTCAAGTCCAGTCGAAGTCCAAGAGCTTGCTGGGGGATTCTGGAAGTCAAAAATCTACATAGAGTTTCCTGCCCGAGCAGGGGGTTGGATTAGATGACCTCCAAGGTCCCTTCCAACTGCATCATCATCATCATCATCATCATCATCATCATCATTATTATTATTATTATTATTATTATTATTATTATTATTATTCACACCAACTAGGGGATTCTGGGAATCGAACTCAAGTCCAGTCGAAGTCTGAGAGCTGGGGATTCTGGGAATTGAAGGCCACCCACACCTGCTGGGGGATTCTGGAAGTCAAAAATCTACATAGAGTTTCCTGCCCAAGCAAGGGGTTGGACTAGATGACATCCAATGTCCCTTCCAACCGCAGCAGCATCATTATTATTATTATTATTATTATTATTATTATTATTATTATTATTATTATTATTATTATTATTATTATTATTATTATTATTATTATTATTATTATTATTATTATTCACACCAGCTGGGGGATTCTGGGAATCGAACTCAAGTCCAGTCAAAGTCCAAGAGCTGGGGATTCTGGGAATTAAAGGCCACCCACACCTGCTGGGGGATTCTAGGAGTTGGAAGTCCACCCATGCCGGCTGGGGATTCTGGGAGTTGAAGTCCACTCACTCCGGCTTGTGGGAGCCGCAATCTACCCACATCTGCTGGGGGATTCTGGGAGTCGGAACGCCACCACCGGCGGCTGGGGGACTGGGAACCGAACTCAAGCCCGGGTGAAGTCCACCAGCTGGGGATGCTGGGAGTCGAAATCCAGCCATGCCAGCTAGGGAATAATGGGAGTCAAAGTCAAGTCGAGTTTTTCCCTCCCCCCCCTTTGCCGGCTGGGGCATTCTGGGAATTGAAGTTGAGTAGAAGTCCACCAACTGGAGATTCTGGGGGTTAAAAATCCACTGTGCCGGCTGGGGAATTATGGGAATCGAACTCCCCATTGGCATCTGGGGGATTCTGTCTGTCAAAGCCCATTCAGACCAGCCGGGGGATTCTGGGAATTGAAGTCTTTTCTTAAAGCCTCGGGAATTGAGAAATATGCATTTACAGCCTTCGGTCCTCAGAGCCTGGATGGGTCCGTTCAGCGGTCCGGACTCATTCCCTCTCCTGCTTGAGCAGGGGGGTTGGACTAAATGACCTCCAGGGTCCCTTCCATCTCTGTTATTCTGTGATTCTATGAAGTTCTCCTGCTCCAGTAGGGGGCTGGACTAGATGACCTCTAGAGTCCCTTCCGTCTCTTGTCATTCTGTGATTCTGTGAAGATCTCTTGCTCGGGCAGGGGGTTGGACTAGATGATCTCCGAGGTTCCTTCCGACTCTTGTCATTCTGTATTTCCGTCAGGTTGTCCTGCTCGAGAAGAGGGTTGGACTAGATGACCTCCAGGGTCCCTTCTGACTTTGTCATTCTGTGATTCTATCAGGATGCCCTGCTCCAGCAGTGGGTTGGACTAAGTTCTCCTGCTGGAGCAGCGGGCTGGACTAGATGACCTCGAGGGTCCCTTCCAACTCTGATTCTTTCAAGTTCTCTTGCTCAAGCAGGGGGTTGGACTAGATGACCTCCTGAGGTCCCTTCCAACTCTGTCATTCTGTGATTCTGTCAAGTTGTCCTGCTGGAGCAGCGGGCTGGACTAGAGGACCTCCAGGGTCCCTTCCAACTCGGTCATTTTGTGATTCTGTGAAGTTCTCCTAGTGACAGCAGGGGGCTGACGACCTCTGAGGTTGCTTCCAACTCTTGTCATTCCGTGATCCTATATAAGGATGTCTTGCTCCAGCAGCGGGCTGGACTAGACAACCTCCAGGGTCCCTTCCGACTCTTGATTCAGTCCCGTTCTCCTGCCGGAGCAGCGAACTGGACTAGACGACCTCCAGGGCTCCCTTCCGACTCTGAGTCTGTAATGTTCTGCTGCTGGAGCAGCGGGCTGGACTAGACGACCTCCAGGGGTCCCTTCCGACTCTGAGTCTGTCCCGTTGTCCTGCTGGAGCAGCGGACTGGACTAGACGACCTCCAGGGCTCCCTTCTGACTCTGAGTCTGTCCCGTTCTCCTGCCGGAGCAGCGGGCTAGACTAGACGACCTCCAGGTCTCCCTTCCAACTCTGAGTCTGTCCCGTTCAGCGGGCTGGACTAGACAACCTCCAAGGGTCCCTTCCGACTCTCAATTCTGTCCCGTTCTGCTGCCGGAGCAGCGGGCTGGACTAGACAACCTCTAGGGATCCCTTCCAACTCTGAGTCTGTCCCGTTCTCCTGCTGGAGCAGCGGGCTGGACTAGATGACCTCTAGGGTCCCTTCCGACTCTTGTCATTCCGTGATTCTATATAAGGATGTCTTGCTCTAGCAGCGGGCTGGACTAGACGACCTCCAGGGCTCCCTTCCGACTCTGAGTCTGTAATGTTCTGCTGCTGGAGCAGCGGGCTGGACTAGATGACCTCCAGGGCTCCCTTCCGACTCTGAGTCTGTAATGTTCTGCTGCTGGAGCAGCGGGCTGGACTAGACAACCTCCAGGGCTCCCTTCCGACTCTGAGTCTGTAATGTTCTGCTGCTGGAGCAGCGGGCTGGACTAGATGACCTCCAGGGCTCCCTTTCGACTCTTGTCATTCCGTGATTCTATATAAGGATGTCTTGCTCTAGCAGCGGGCTGGACTAGATGACCTCCA
The DNA here is from genome assembly GCF_964194415.1 of Vipera berus. NCBI lineage: Eukaryota > Metazoa > Chordata > Lepidosauria > Squamata > Viperidae > Vipera > Vipera berus. The sequence continues at coordinate 132,697,892 of NC_138205.1, read as the reverse complement.
GGATCCCTTCCGACCCTGAGTCTGTAATGTTCTGCTGCTGGAGCAGCGGGCTGGACTAGATGACCTCCAGGGGTCCCTTCCGACTCTGAGTCTGTAATGTTCTGCTGCCGGAGCAGCGGGCTGGACTAGATGACCTCTAGAGTCCCGACTCTTGTCATTCCGTGATTCTATATAAGGATGTCTTGCTCTAGCAGCGGGCTGGACTAGACGACCTCTAGGGTCCCTTCCGACTCTGAGTCTGTCCCGTTCAGCGGGCTGGACTAGATGACCTCCAGGGATCCCTTCCGACTCTGAGTCTGTCCCGTTCAGCGGGCTGGACTAGACGACCTCCAGGGCTCCCTTCCGACTCTCGATTCTGTGCCGTTGTCCTGCTGGAGCAGCGGGCTGGACTAGACGACCTCTAGGGTCCCTTCCGACTCTGAGTCTGTCCCGTTCAGCGGGCTGGACTAGACGACCTCCAGGGATCCCTTCCGACTCTGAGTCTGTCCCGTTCAGCGGGCTGGACTAGACGACCTCCAGGGCTCCCTTCCGACTCTCGATTCTGTGCCGTTGTCCTGCTGGAGCAGCGGGCTGGACTAGATGACCTCTAGGGTCCCTTCCGACTCTTGTCATTCCGTGATTCTATATAAGGATGTCTTGCTCTAGCAGCGGGCTGGACTAGATGACCTCCAGGGCTCCCTTCCGACTCTGAGTCTGTCCCGTTCTCCTGCCGGAGCAGCGGACTGGACTAGACGACCTCCAGGGCTCCCTTCCGACTCTGAGTCTGTCCCGTTCAGCGGGCTGGACTAGACGACCTCCAGGGGTCCCTTCCGACTCTCAATTCTGTGCCGTTGTCCTGCTGGAGCAGCGGGCTGGACTAGACGACCTCCAGGGCTCCCTTCCGACTCTGAGTCTGTCCCGTTCAGCGGGCTGGACTAGACGACCTCCAGGGCTCCCTTCCGACTCTGAGTCTGTCCCGTTCAGCGGGCTGGACTAGACGACCTCCAGGGGTCCCTTCCGACTCTCAATTCTGTGCCGTTGTCCTGCTGGAGCAGCGGGCTGGACTAGACGACCTCCAGGGCTCCCTTCCGACTCTGAGTCTGTCCCGTTCAGCGGGCTGGACTAGACGACCTCCAGGGCTCCCTTCCGCCTGGTGGGCGCGGCGGCCTGGACTTTGCCCCCTCCCCGCGGTAAACAAGGCCGGCCGGGGCCCCGCCTCCGCCGGCCGCTAGGCGGAGGAACAGCCGCCTTGCGGGCCATAGACCGCCACGGACGACCGCGACCATGTTCCGCTGCGGCCTGGTGCTCTGCCTCGCCGGGCTGCTAGTCCTGAGTGAGGCCGCCGGCCGGCTGCCCGCCCTGCAGGCGGCGCTGGACCAGGTGCTGGAGGATTTCCACGGGCGGAGCCTGGTCCAGGCGGCTTTCCTGGGGGAGACGGCCCGAGAATTGGTGGAGGTGCGTGCGTGTGCGCACGTGTGCACGCGTGTTTCTGGACACGCGTTGGAGGGGGCTGGAGGATTCCCACCGGGGAGGGGGAGGAACGGGAGGGGGTGTGTGTGTGCGTGTGGAGGGGCGTCTTGTCCGTGGGGAAGGGGAGGACCGCCAAGGAGCTGGGCGAGGGGAAACACGCGTGTCGGAAGCCCGGAGGATTCCCACGTGCCAGGGGAGAAAACCTGGAGGATGCCCACGCGGGGGCGGGGTGTGTGTGTCAGAAGCCCGGAGGCTTTCCGAGAGGGGATCGCCAAGGATCTGGCTGGAGGACCGTCCACGGGGTCTTTGTGTGGGTGTGTGTTGCGTGTTGCGCGTGTTGTGTGTATGTGTGTAGGTGGGGGGGGGGTTAGGGTTGGCGGCGGAGTCTTTTTTTTCCCCCAGCTGCGCTTCGTGGGAACGCGCGTGGTTTCGCTTTCGCCGAAGCGCCGCCGCCGCCGCCTTTGCTTGGCTGCTCGGAAAGGAGGGAGGGAGTTGGGTGGGACCTTGGGAGGCCATCTAGTCCGACCCTAACGCTTCCTTCCTTCCTTCCTTCCTTCCTTCCTTCCTTCCTTCCTTCCTTCCTTCCTTCCTTCCTTCCTTCCTTTCTCTTTCTTTCTTTCTTTCTTTCTTTCTTTCTTCCTCTTTTCTTTTTCTTCCTTCCTCTTTCCTTCCTCCCTCTCTCTCCCTCCCTCCCTCCCTCCCTCTCTTTTTCTTTCTTTCTTTCGCTCCTTTCTCTTTCCTTCCTCCTTTCCCTTTTTCTTTCCTTCCCTCCTCTTTCTTTCCTTTCCCTTTCTCTTTCCCTTTCTTTTTTCTTTTTCTTCCTTCCTTCCTTCTCTCTCCCTCCCTCCCTCTTTCTTTCTTTCTTTCTTTCTTTCTTTCTTTCTTTCTTTCTTTCTTTCTCTTTCCTTCTTTCTCTTTCTCTTTCCTTCCTCCTTTCTCTTTTTCTTCCTTCCTTCCTTCTCTCTCCCTCCCTTCCTCTTTCTTTCTTTCTTTCTTTCTTTCTTTCTTTCTTTCTCTTTCTTTCTCTTTCCCTTTCCTTCCTCCTTTCTCTTTTTCTTCCTTCCCTCCTCTTTCTTTCTTTTTCTTTTTTCTGTCTTTCTTCCTCTCTTTTTTCTTTCCCTCTCTCTCTCTCTTTCTTTCTTTCTTTCTCTCTTTCTTTCTTTCTTTCTTTCTTTCTTTCTTTCTTTCTTTCTTTCTTTCTTTCTTTCTTTCTCTTTCTTTGTCTTTCTTTCTTTCTCTCTTTCTTTCTCTTTCTCTTTCTCTTTCCTTCCTCCTTCCTCTTTTTCTTCCTTCCCTCCTCTTTCTTTCTTTTTCTTTTCTTCCTTCCTCTCTTTTTTCTTTCTCTCTCTCTCTTTCTTTCTTTCTTTCTTCATTATTGGCCAAGTGTAATTGGACCCACAAGGAATTTGTACAGAATCTTTCCTTCCTTCCTTCCTTTTCTTTCTTTCTTTCTTTCTTTCTTTCTTTCTTTCTTTCTTTCTTTCTTTCTCTCTCTCTCTCTCTCTCTGTTTCTTTCTTTCTTTCTTTCTTTCTTTCTTTCTTTCTTTCTTTCTTTCTTTCTTTCTTTCTTTCTTTCTTTCTTTCTTTCTTTCTTTCATTATTGGCCAAGTGTAATTGGACCCACAAGAAATTTGTACAGAATTCTTCTTTCCTCTGTCTGCCTTCCTTCCTTCCTTCCTTCCTTCCTTCCTTCCTTCCTTCCTTCCTTCCTTCCTTCCTTCCTGCCTGCCTGCCTGCCTGCCTTCCTTCCTTCCTTCCTTCCTTCCTTCCTTCCTTCCTTCCTTCCTTCCATTCATCCATCCTTCCATCCCTCTGTCTCTTTCTCCTGCCTTATAGCATCCTAGGGCTGGAAGGGGCCCGCGAGGTCATCCAGTCCAACCCTCCCTCCCCTTGCACCAAAGCTAAAGTTCGATTTTTTTTCCCCCCACGCAGGTGTTACCGAGGGGGACCTACGTCCAGTTGGATGTCGACCTGGTGCAGACGGTCTGCAGGAAGCACCAGTGGAGGAGCCAGAATTGCCAGATCAAAGCGGGCGGCGTGAGTGCAAACCAGACACACAAAGACACACAAAGACACACACACACAACGCTAGGCACTGCCCCCTTCCCCTCTGGGCCGAATCCGTTTTTTTTTTTTTTTGCAAGCCAAGCCTCTAAAAGGGAAGCAGGAATGGATTCTCTCTCTCTCTCTCGGAATCACAGTGTTGGGAGGGACCTCGGAGGTCATCTAGTCTGACCCCCTGCTGGAGCAGGAGACCCTTAGGGAATGACAGAACCATGGAGTGGGGAGGGACCTGGGAGGTCATCTAGTCTGACCCCCTGCTTCAGCAGGAGACCCTTAGGGAATGACAGAACCATGGAGTGGGGAGGGACCTGGGAGGTCATCTAGTCTGACCCCCTGCTTCAGCAGGAGACCCTTAGGGAATGACAGAACCATGGAGTGGGGAGGGACCTGGGAGGTCATCTAGTCCGACCCCCTGCTCGAGCAGGAGACCCTTAGGGAATGACAGAACCATGGAGTGGGGAGGGACCTGGGAGGTCATCTAGTCCGACCCCCTGCTTCAGCAGGAGACCCTTAGGGAATGACAGAACCATGGAGTGGGGAGGGACCTGGGAGGTCATCTAGTCCGACCCCCTGCTTCAGCAGGAGACCCTTAGGGAATGACAGAACCATGGAGTGGGGAGGGACCTCGGAGGTCATCTAGTCCGACCCCCTGCTCGAGCAGGAGACCCTTAGGGAATGACAGAACCATGGAGTGGGGAGGGACCTCGGAGGTCATCTAGTCCGACCCCCTGCTCGAGCAGGAGACCCTCTTAGAGAATCATAGAAGAGTAGAAGTTACTACGGAAAAATCTCTTTCGTTTCCTTTCTTTCTCTTTCCCTTTCCCTCTTTCTGTCTCTCTTCTTCTGTCTCCTGTTTCTTTCTGTTTCTCTCTGTGTCTGTCTTTCTCTCTTTTTCTTTTTCTTTTTCTCTTTCTTTCTCTTTCTTTTTCTGTCTCCCGTTTCTTTCTCTTCCTTTCCCATTTTCTCTTTTTTCTTTCTCTCGGTCTTTCTCTTTTTTCTTTTCTTTTACTTTCTCTTTCTTTCCCTCTTTCTCTTTTTCTGTCTCCTCTTTCTGCCCTTCTCTCTCTCTCTCTCTCTCTCTCTCTCTCTCTCTTTCTTTTTGTCTCCCGTCTTTCTCTTTCTTTCTTTCTTTCTTTCTTTCTTTCTTTCTTTCTTTCTTTCTTTCTTTCTTTCTTTCTTTCTTTCTTTCTTTCTTTTTCTTTCTTTCTCTTTTTCTGTCTCCTGTTTCTGCCCTTCTCTCTCTCTCTCTTTCTCTTTCTTTTTCTGTCTCCCGTCTTTTTCTTTCTTTCTTTCTTTCTTTCTTTCTTTCTTTCTTTCTTTCTTTCTTTCTTTCTTTCTTTTTCTCTTTCTCTCTCCCATTTCTTTCTTTTTCTTTCTTTCTTTCTTTCTTTCTTTCTTTCTTTCTTTCTTTCTTTCTTTCTTTTTCTTTTCTCGTTTTCGGTCTCCTGTTTCTCTCTGCCCTTCTCTCTCTCTCTTTCTTTTTCTGTCTCCCATTTATTTCTCTTTCTCTTTCTTTTTCTCTCCCATCTTTCTTTCTTTCTTTCTTTCTTTCTTTCTTTCTTTCTTTCTTTCTTTCTCTTTCTTTCTTTCTTTCCCTCTTTCTCTTTTTCTGTCTCCTCTTTCTGCCCTTCTCTCTCTCTCTCTCTCTCTCTCTCTTTCTGTCTCCCATTTATTTCTCTTTCTCTTTCTTTTTCTCTCCCATCTTTTTCTTTCTTTCTTTCTTTCTTTCTTTCTTTCTTTCTTTCTTTCTTTCTTTCTTTCTTCCTTCCTTCCTTTCTTTCTCTTTCTTTCTTTCTTTCTTTCTTTCTTTCTTTCTTTCTTTCTTTCTTTCTTTCTTTCTTTCTTTCTTTTTTTCTCTTTTTCTGTCTCCCGTTTCTTTCTCTGTTTTTCTGTCTCTTTTTCTCTCTCCTTTCTCTTTCTTTTTCTGTCTCCCCTGTTTCTTTCTCTTTCCCTCCCTCCCTCCCTCCCTCCCTCTTTCTCCCTCTTTCCCTCCCTCCTTCCACCTTTCTCTCGCCAGAGGAGGCAGAAATGCCTGGCCTGCTTCAAGTTTGACGACAACGACAATAATCCCGGAAGACTGCTGAACAAATCCCTCCGCTGTTTATCCGAGCAGAATCCCCTTTTCCAGGTGGGTCGGCCTCCTCCTCCTCAGAGGTCATCTAGCCCACCCCACCCCACCCCCTCCCATTGCTGGAGGAGGAGGAGGAGGAGGAGAACGTGACGGGATCGCAGAATGACAAAGAGTCGGAAGGGACTCCAGAGGTCGTCTAGTCCATCCCCCTGCTGCAGCAGGAGAACGTTGCGGGATCGCAGAATGACAAAGAGTCGGAAGGGACTCTGGAGGTCATCTAGTCCAACCCCCTCCCTCCCCACCCCCACCCGAGCAGGAGAACCTGACAGAAGGCACGGAATCGCAGGCCGACATCCGGAGGCGAACCTCCCAGAATCCCCGTCGAGGTCTCACGGGAGGGGGTCTGGGGTCTCCCAGAAGCCACCCCCCCCACCCCCCCCCGGGGAAAAAATAATAGGCCCGGGCGGAACTTCGTTGTGGATCCCCCCACGTTCCTCTTGGAATAGCCGGGTTGGTGGGGGAGGGGGGGGCAGAGGGGGGAGTAGAGAAGGGAAGGTCCGGGAGAAAAAGCTGGAAAAATTGGGGGGTGGGGGTGGGGAAACGGGGTTGCCTTGAACGTAGAATAGAAACGAGCAGAAACGAGAAGAGAAATAAGAATAGAATATAGAATAGGATGGAAAACATAGAATGTAGAATAGAATAGAATAGAATAGAATAGAATAGAATAGAATAGAATAGAAAATATGGAATAGAATAGAATAGAATAGAATAGAATAGAATAGAATAGAATAGAATAGAATAGAATAGAATAGAATAGAAAATATGGAATGGAATAGAATAGAATAGAATAGAATAGAATAGAATAGAATAGAATAGAATAGAATAGAAAATATAGAATAGAATAGAATAGAATAGAATAGAATGTAGAATAGAATAGAATAGAATAGAATAGAATAGAATAGAATAGAAAATATGGAATAGAATAGAATAGAATAGAATAGAATAGAATAGAAAATATGGAATAGAATAGAATAGAATAGAATAGAATAGAATAGAATAGAATAGAATAGAATAGAATAGAAAATATGGAATGGAATAGAATAGAATAGAATAGAATAGAATAGAATAGAATAGAATAGAATAGAATAGAATAGAATAGAAAATATAGAATAGAATAGAATAGAATAGAATAGAATAGAATGTAGAATAGAATAGAATAGAATAGAATAGAATAGAATAGAATAGAAAATATGGAATAGAATAGAATAGAATAGAATAGAATAGAATAGAATAGAATAGAATAGAAAATATAGAATAGAATAGAATAGAATAGAATAGAATAGAATAGAATAGAATAGAAAATATGGAATGGAATAGAATAGAATAAGAATAGAATAGAATAGAATAGAATAGAATAGAATAGAATAGAATAGAAAATATGGAATAGAATAGAATAGAATAGAATAGAATAGAATAGAATAGAAAATATGGAATGGAATAGAATAGAATAGAATAGAATAGAATAGAATAGAATAGAATAGAATAGAATAGAATGTAGAATAGAATAGAATAGAATAGAATAGAATAGAATAGAATAGAAAATATGGAATGGAATAGAATAGAATAGAATAGAATAGAATAGAAAATATAGAATAGAATAGAATAGAATAGAATAGAATAGAATAGAATAGAATAGAATGTAGAATAGAATAGAATAGAATAGAATAGAATAGAATAGAAAATATGGAATAGAATAGAATAGAATAGAATAGAATAGAATAGAATAGAAAATATGGAATGGAATAGAATAGAATAGAATAGAATAGAATAGAATAGAATAGAATAGAATAGAATAGAATAGAATAGAATAGAATAGAATAGAAAATATAGAATAGAATAGAATAGAATAGAATAGAATAGAATAGAATAGAAAATATGGAATGGAATAGAATAGAATAAGAATAGAATAGAATAGAATAGAATAGAATAGAAAATATGGAATGGAATAGAATAGAATAGAATAGAATAGAATAGAATAGAAAATATGGAATGGAATAGAATAGAATAGAATAGAATAGAATAGAATAGAATAGAATAGAATAGAAAATATGGAATAGAATAGAATAGAATAGAATAGAATAGAATAGAATAGAATAGAATACAGAATAGAAAATATACAGTAGAATAGGAAAAAAATTAGAATAGAGAATAGAGAATAGAATAGAGAATAGGAAATAAGACTAGAATATAGAATAGAACAGAACAGAATAGAATAGAATAATAGAATAGAGGAGAATAGAATAAAATATAGAATAGGAAATATAGAATAGGAAAAATATAGAATAGAATAAAATAGAAAATAGAATAGAAAATATAGAATATAGAATAGAAACAAGAATAGAAATAAGAATAGAATATAGAATATAGAGTAGAATAGAATAGAATAGAATGTGAATAGAATAAAATATAGAATAGAAAATATAGAATATAGAATAGGAAAAAATTAGAATAGAAAATAGAATAGAATAGGAAATAAGACTAGAAATAAGAACAGAATGGAATAGAATATCAAGAAAATAAAATATAGAATAGAATAGAAAATATAGAATAGGAAAAAATTAGAATAGAATAAAGAAAATAGAATAGAATAGAATCAGAAATATAGGATACAATATAGAATAGAATAAAAATAAGACCAGAATATAGAATAGAATGAAATATAGAATAGAAAATATAGAATAGGAAAAATATAGAATAGAATAAAATAGGAAAGAGAATAGGAAAGAGAACAGAATAGGAATATAGAATATAGAATAGGAAAAAAATTAGAGAATAGAAAATAGAATAGGAAATAAGACTAGACTAGACTAGAATAGAATAGAATAAAATAAAATATAGAATAGAATAGACAATATGGAATATAGAATAGGAAAAAATAGAACAGAATAGAAAATGAATAGAATAGAAAATATAGAATATAGAATAGAAACAAGAATAGAAATAAGAATAGGAAATAAAATAGGAGAAAAGCAGAATAGAATAGAGAATTGAAAATAGATTAGAATACGATAGAATAGAATAGAGAAAGAAAGTAGAATAGAACAGAATAGAATAGAATCGGAAATATAGGATACAATATAGAATAGAATAGCAATAAGACTAGAAAATAGAATAGAATAGAAAATATAGAATATAGAATAGGAAAAATCTAGAATAGAATAAAATAGGAAAGAGAATAGGAAAGAGAACAGAATAGGAATATAGAATATAGAATAGGAAAAAAATTAGAGAATAGAAAATAGAATAGGAAATAAGACTAGACTAGACTAGAATAGAATAGAATAAAATAAAATATAGAATAGAATAGACAATATGGAATATAGAATAGGAAAAAATAGAACAGAATAGAAAATGAATAGAATAGAAAATATAGAATATAGAATAGAAACAAGAATAGAAATAAGAATAGGAAATAAAATAGGAGAAAAGCAGAATAGAATAGAGAATTGAAAATAGATTAGAATACGATAGAATAGAATAGAGAAAGAAAGTAGAATAGAACAGAATAGAATAGAATCGGAAATATAGGATACAATATAGAATAGAATAGCAATAAGACTAGAAAATAGAATAGAATAGAAAATATAGAATATAGAATAGGAAAAATCTAGAATAGAATAAAATAGGAAAGAGAATAGGAAAGAATAGAATAGGAAATAGAGAATAGGAAAAAAATAGAACAGAATAGAATGGAAAATATAGGATACAATATAGAATAGAATAAGGGACGCGGTGGCTCAGTGGGTTAGGACGCTGAGCTTGTCGATCAGAAGGTTGGCAGTTTGGCGGGTCGAATCCCGAGTGCCGCGTAGCAGAGTGAGCGCCTGTTACTCATCCCAGCTTCTGCCAACCTAGCAGTTCGAAAGCACGTAAAAATGCAAGTAGAAAAATAGGGACCACTCCGGTGGGAAGGTAACAGCGTTCCGTGCGCCTTTGGCGTCTAGTCATGCCGGCCACATGACCACGGAGACGTCCTCGGACAAGCGCTGGCTCTTCGGCTTTGAAACGGAGATGAGCACCGGCCCCTAGAGTCGGAAACGACTAGCACGCATGTGCAGGGGAACCTTTACCTTTACCTTATAGAATAGAATAGAAATAAGACTATAGAATAGAAACAGAACAGAGAATAGAATAGAAATAAGAATAAAACGGAATTAATAATAGAACGTAGAATAGGATGTAGAACAAAACAGAACAGAACAGAAAAGGATTTCCCCCCCCCTCGGTTCCTTCCTATTTCCCCCCCCAAAGCGATTCCCATCGCAGCCCCCCCCCCTCTTCCCCACAAAGCTGACGAAGTGTGTGTGTGGGGGGAGCAGGTGTCTCTCCCAGCACCGGTTGGCATTCCTCTTTCTCCCCCCCCACTCCTTGGAGATGCCAACTCCCCCCCCCATATCTCCCCATCTCTGTGTTTCCCCCCCCCCCGCCCCGGCAGGAGGCGAGAAGGCGGCAAGAAGCCGAGTGCCAGGCCATCAAAGCCGCCAACGAGGACCGGTACCTGCCCGGGAAATTTGCTTTTTCGGTGGGGCTCCCTTCCTGACCCTCCCCGGCAAAGGCCAGCCAGGTAGGTAGCCGGTCTTCACCTGTGGGGAGCCAGACACACACCCCCTCTGCACCCCCCCCTCCCCAGCCTCAGAGGAGAGGAGGAAGAGGAGGAGGAGGGGGGACCCATCCGGGATGGAAGGATGTTGTTCGAAAAGGGCTTCCGGAGGATGCTCGAAGCCGGGATAGGGAGCGGGGATGTTAGGAGGAGTCTGCAGGCAGGATTGATTTGAGGCGCTCCGCGGTGGTCTCCGAGCGCAGTGGTGGATTTACACACACACACACACACACACACACACACACACACACACAGACCGCGGTGGGACCTTTCGTCACCCAGCTGGGGAACAGCGTCAGTGCGTCGAGCGGGTGATCTGGTTGGGATCAGGAAAAGTTTGTAAGGAAACAGCCCAGCTGGGGGAATGCTAAGGAAAGGTCACTCTTTCTTTCTTTTTCTTTCTTTCTTTCTTTCTTTCTTTCTTTCTTTCTTTCTTTCTTTCTTTCTTTCTTTCTTTCTTTCTTTCTCTTTCTTTCTTTCTTTCTTTTTCTTTCTTTTTCTTTCTTTCTTCTTTCTTTCTTTCTTTCTTTTTCTTTCTTTCTTTCTCTCTTTCTCTCTTTCTTTTCTTTCTTTCTTTATTATTCGCCAAGTGTAATTGGACCCACAAGGAATTTGTACAGAATCTTTCTTTCCTCTGTCTTCCTTCATTTCTTTCTTTCTTTCTTTCTTTCTTTCTTTCTTTCTTTCTTTCTTTCTTTCTTTCTTCTTTCTTTCTTTCTTTCCTTCCTTTTTCTTTCTTTCTTCTTTCTCTTTTTCTTTCTTCTTTCTTTTTCCTTTCATTCATTCATTCATTCCTTCCTTCCTTCCTGTTTCCTTCTTGTCTCCCTTTTCTCTCCCTCTTTCTTCTCTCCCTTTTCACTCTCCCTCTCCCTCCCTTCGTCCCTTTCTTTTTCCTTCTTTCTTTCTGATTCTTTCTTTCCTTTCTTCTTTTCTCTCTCCCTCTTTCTTGTCTCTCCCTTTTCACTCTCCCTCTCCCTCATTTCTTTCTTTCTTTCTCTTTCTGTTTTTCTTTCCTCTTTTCCTCTTTCTGGTCTCTCTTTTCACTCTCCTTCTCCCTCCCTTCATCTCTCTTTTTCTTCGATTCTTTATTTCTCTTTTTCCCTTCTCTTTTCTCTCTCCCTCTCTCTCTTTCTTGTCTCTCCCTTTTGACTCTCTCCCTCCCTCCCTTCACCTTTTTCTTTTTCTCGCTTTTTTCTTTCTTTCTTCTCCTGCTCTTTTCATCCCCTTCTCCCCCTCCTCCTCCTCCTCCTCCTCCTCCTCCTCCTCCTCTTCCTTTCTCCTCCTCCTCCTCTTCTTCCTTTTTCCTTTTCTTCCCCCTTTCTCCTCCCCCCCATTTCAACCCCAAGCTACAAAGGTCTTCTCTTCGTTTGTTTAAAGCACGCAGACAGGCCCTTTCTCCCTCTTACCACCACCTCTAAGTCGCTTTCCAAGGGGCTTCATCCTCAGTGGGGCTTTTGGGGACCCCCCCTCGCTCCCCGGAAAGGACGTTGAAGCTCTCCCCTTTTCTCTCTCTCCCTCTCTCTTTCCCTCCCCCCAAAAAAACAACAGAGCGGCACGGACCGAGCTGACTGGCATCCATAGGCGGTTACCCCCCGGGCATCGGCCCCCCCTCAGATGGAAGGGCAGCTTCCCGAAGCATCCTCGCCCCCAAACCCCATCTCGATTTCTCCCCTCCCCGAATAAAATCGCAAGCCGAGTTTTCACCCCGCCCATCCTTTCTGCTCCCGGGGAATTGGCGGGGCGCCCACCGTGGGCAGCGACGCCGGACGCAAAGACAAGGCGGCACGATTTGGGGGTGGGAGGGCGGGGTGTTACCTCTACGAACGGAGGGTGTCGAGACGCCCCCCCTCCCTGACATGCAACCGAGCCGGGCAGAGATAGCGAGGATTGCGGGGAGCGTTCCCCTACGGGGTGGTGGTGGAAGGTGGCGCTGTGCCGATTCTGCTTCCTGGGGGGTTGCCCTCCTGGCAACGGCAGGGATTCCCGGTTGCAAAGTTGAGCCCGGCTTTTTGTTTTACGGACGCGCCCCCCCCCAAAAAAAAACTGCAGAATTGCCAAGGTGCCAAGTTTTGTTGTTGTTTTAATGGGTTGTCGTGTCTCCGCTTTGTGAAATGTCTAGCTCCGAAGAACGGGGAGGGGGGGATATCTGTTGCTGAAGCAGCTGTGCCGAGCAGGCTGAGATTCCTCAAACGCTTGCTTAACGGAGAAACCGGGGTGTTAAACTGGGAGAGAATTGTGGTTACCTTGCTAAGCAACATCAGTGTGTGTGTGTGTTTGTGTGTGTGTGTGTGTGTGTGTGTGAGAGAGAGATCCCTGTGTCCCTTCTCTAGTGGATGTGGCCAACTCAGTACAGCCAACTAGGCATGACCAACTGAGTGTGGCCAACTTGGCAGGGCCAACTCAACGTGGCCAACTTGACACAGGCAACTCGGTGTGGCCAACCTGACATGGCCAAATCAACGTGGCCAACCCAGCACGGCCAACTCAGTGTGGCCACCTCGGCACAACCAACTTGGCATGGCCAACTCAACGTGGCCAACTTAACTTGGCCAACTTGGCACAGCCAACTCGGCGTGGCCAACTCAACTTGGACAACTTGGCACGGCCAACTCGGCGTGGCCAACTTGACATGGCCAACTCAACGTGGCCAACTCGGCGTGGCCAACTTGGCGAGTTGGCTAGGCCGAGTTCGTCGCCAGGAGTCAACACTGAGCTGGTGGCGGTGAGTTGGCCATGGCGATTTCTCCCACGGTGTATTGGCCATCTCAAGTGGGCCACGGCACGTTGGTTCCAGTGAGCCGTCCATGGCAAGTGGTCCTCGACCCTTTCCCGGCCTGTCTGGCGCCGAGTAGCCGGGGCTGGGGTTCAAAAGAGATACGAGTTGGCCTCGAGACGTCCGCCCCCGAGGGCCCGCTCGGCCTGGCTGATGCCGTGGTCCGCCTGCTTGCTCAGTTCCCGGCATTCCAGCAACGTCTCGTTGAACTGCTTGTAAGCTTCTTCCACGATGGAGCTTCTCCGGGCCGGCTGGACCTCCCAGTAGCCTTCTTCCACCCAGGGCTGGGCCCGGCCGGCAATCTCCGACGGAGCCCCGCCGTTCCCGCAACGTTGCAACGAGCGATCCAGATCCTTGCACAAGTGGTAAAGCTCGCTCCCCCGTCCAGACACCCTCTCGCCGTCGATGACCTTCAGCCGCGGGAACATTTCCGCCAGGGCGGCCGGATAGCCGGCGGCCGCGCACAAGGGGTTGCTGAGGCGGGCCGGGCCGTTGCGGAAGCGCAAGCTATCCAGATGCCGCAAGCCGAGGAGGCACCGCAGCTGCTCCAGGTCGCGCAGCTGGTTGCCGGCGGCGTTGAGGCTCTGCAAGTTCTCGCAGCCGCTGAGGGGGTCCAGGCGGGAGATGCGGTTGGCCGAGACGTTGAGCACGGTTAACGCTTTGAGCGAAGCCAGCGGGCCTAAGTGGGTCAGGCCGTTGCCCGACAGGTCCAGCCACTCCAGGCTGGCGCACTCTCCGAGGCAGCCCAAATCCAGAATCCCGAGGCCTCTGAGCTTGAGCAGAAGGATGGAGCCCAAGTCGAATTCTCCCGTCCGGCTTTTCAGCAACTGGACGGTAATCTTCCCGTTCTCCAGATCGTCGCCTTTCTCGCTCCGGAAGTCCATTTCGGTCTCTAGCTGGATGGTAGAGAGAAGAGAATAGATCTGGAAGGGGCCTCGGAGGTCATCTAGTCCAGCCCCCCTGCTGAAACAGGAGACCCTTACAGAATTGTCAAATCACAGAGTTGGATGGGGACCTCGGAGGTCATCTAGTCCTACCCCCTTCTCAGGCAGGAGACCCTTACAGAATCACAGAGTTGGATGGGACCTCGGAGGTCATCTAGTCCAACCCCCTGCTCAGGCAGGAGACCCTTACAGAATCACAGAGTTGGAAGGGACCTCGGAGGTCATCTAGTCCAACCCCCTGCTCAAGCAGGAGACCCTTACAGAATCACAAGAGTTGGAAGGGACCTCGGAGGTCATCTAGTCCACCCCCCTGCTCAGGCAGGAGACCCTTACAGAATCACAGGGTTGGAAGGGACATCGGAGGTCATCTAGTCCACCCCCCTGCTCAGGCAGGAGACCCTTACAGAATCACAGAGTTGAAAGGGACCTCGGAGGTCATCTAGTCCACCCCCCTGCTCAAGCAGGAGACCCTTACAGAATCACAGAGTTGGAAGGGACCTCGGAGGTCATCTAGTCCACCCCCCTGCTCAGGCAGGAGACCCTTACAGAATCACAAGAGTTGGAAGGGACCTCGGAGGTCATCTAGTCCACCCCCCTGCTCAGGCAGGAGACCCTTACAGAATCACAGAGTTGGAAGGGACCTCCGAGGTCATCTAGTCCACCCCCCCTGCTCAGGCAGGAGACCCTTACAGAATCACAGAGTTGGAAGGGACCTCGGAGGTCATCTAGTCCACACCCCCTGCTCAGGCAGGATTCCCTTACAGAATCACAAGAGTTGGAAGGGACCTCGGAGGTCATCTAGTCCACCCCCCTGCTCAGGCAGGAGACCCTTACAGAATCACAAGAGTTGGAAGGGACCTCGGAGGTCATCTAGTCCACCCCCCTGCTCAGGCAGGAGACCCTTACAGAATCACAAGAGTTGGAAGGGACCTCGGAGGTCATCTAGTCCAACCCCCTGCTCAGGCAGGAGACCCTTACAGAATCACAAGAGTTGGAAGGGACCTCGGAGGTCATCTAGTCCACCCCCCTGCTCAGGCAGGAGACCCTTACAGAATCACAAGAGTTGGAAGGGACCTCGGAGGTCATCTAGTCCACCCCCCTGCTCAGGCAGGAGACCCTTACAGAATCACAGGGTTGGAAGGGACCTCGGAGGTCATCTAGTCCAACCCCCTGCTCAAGCAGGAGACCCTTACAGAATCACAAGAGTTGGAAGGGACCTCGGAGGTCATCTAGTCCAACCCCCTGCTCAGGCAGGAGACCCTTACAGAATCACAGGGTTGGAAGGGACCTCGGAGGTCATCTAGTCCACCCCCCTGCTCAGGCAGGAGACCCTTACAGAATCACAGAGTTGGAAGGGACCTCGGAGGTCATCTAGTCCACCCCCCTGCTCAGGCAGGTGACCCTGACAGAATCACAGAGCTGGGAGGCACCTCGGAGGTCATCTAGTCCACCCCCCTGCTCAGGCAGGAGACCCTTACAGAATCACAGAGTTGGAAGGGATCCCGGAGGTCATCTAGTCCACCCCCCCTGCTCAGGCAGGAGACCCTTACAGAATCACAGAGTTGGAAGGGACCTCCGAGGTCATCTAGTCCAATCCCCTGCTCAGGCAGGAGTCCCTTACAGAATCACAGAGTTGGAAGGGACCTCGGAGGTCATCTAGTCCACCCCCCTGCTCAGGCAGGAGACCCTTACAGAATCACAGATTTGGAAGGGACCTCCGAGGTCATCTAGTCCAACCCTCTGCCTGAGCAGGTGACCCTGACAGAATCACAGAGCTGGGAGGCACCTCGGAGGTCATCTAGTCTGACCCGCTGTCCGAGCAGGTAACCCTGACAGAATCACAGAGCTGGGAGGCACCTCGGAGGTCATCTAGTCTGACCCGTTGTCCGAACAGGTGACCCTTACAGAATCACAGAGTTGGAAGGGACCTTGGAGGTCATCTAGTCCACCCCCCTGCTCAGGCAGGAGACCCTTACAGAATCACAGAGTTGAAAGGGACCTCGGAGGTCATCTAGTCCAACCCTCTGCCCGAGCAGGTGACCCTGACAGAATCACAGAGCTGGGAGGCACCTCGGAGGTCATCTAGTCTGACCCGCTGTCCGAGCAGGTGACCCTGACAGAATCACAGAGCTGGGAGGCACCTCGGAGGTCATCTAGTCTGACCCGCTGTCCGAGCAGGTGACCCTTACAGAATCACAGAGTTGGAAGGGGCCTTGGAGGTTTAGTTTAGTTTTAGTTTTATTAAATTTTTATACCGCCCTTCTCCCGAAGGACTCAGGGCGGTGAACAGGGCATATAATAAAAATACAAAAATACAAAAGTTAAAATAGAATTAAATTAATGCCCAAAATAAAACAATAAAATATACAAATATTTAAAACCCTAAATTAACTCCCCATCAGGCCAGGCCAGCTTGTTCGAATAAGTGGGTCTTTAACCCGCGCCGGAAGGAGCGGAGATCCGGTGCCATCCGGAGCTCAACCGGCAGTTGATTCCACAGAGCCGGGGCGCCCACAGAGAAGGCCCTCCCCCTGGGGGCCGCCAGTCGGCATTCCCTGACCGGAGGCACCCTGAGGAGGCCCTCTCTGTGGGAACGCACGGGGCGGAGGGGAGTCGACGCCGGCAGCAGGTGGTCCCCGAGGTATCCCGGACCCCTGCCACGTAAGGACTTA
Organism: Vipera berus; assembly: GCF_964194415.1. Taxonomy (NCBI): domain Eukaryota; kingdom Metazoa; phylum Chordata; class Lepidosauria; order Squamata; family Viperidae; genus Vipera; species Vipera berus. The sequence continues at coordinate 132,681,259 of NC_138205.1, read as the reverse complement.
AAAACCATCACTAAGACCTTGAACCTCACCCGGAAGACAACCGGTAACCAATGCAGCTCGCGGAGCAAAGGTGTAACATGGGAGTACCGGGAAACTCCCAAGACAACTCTCGCGGCCGCATTCTGTACCAGTTGGAGCCTCCGAGTGGTCTTCAAGGGAAGCCCCATGTAGAGAGCATTGCAGTAGTCAAGACGAGAGGTCACGAGCGCATGAGTGACCGTACACAAGGCCTCCCGGTCTAGATAGGGCCGCAACTGACGCACCAGGCGAACCTGAGCGAAAGCCCCCCTAGTCACGGCTACTATATGATCTTCTAAGGTAAGCCGCGAATCTAGGAGGACTCCCAAGTTGCGAGCCCTATCCACGGGGGGTAAAGACTCACCCCCCATAAAAAGAGATGGAACATTTTGAATGTCCCGGGATGCCGGTACGCACAGCCACTCAGTCTTGTCCGGGTTGAGTTGAAGTCTGTTCCTCCCCATCCAGACCCGAACCGCCTCCAGGCAACGGGACATCACAGCGAGGGCATCACTGGGGTGGTTTGGGGTCGAAATAAAAAGTTGGGTATCATCAGCATATTGATGTCCAACCCCCTGCTCAAGGAGGAGACCCTGACAGAATCATAGAATGACAAGAGTTGGAAGGGACCTCGGAGGTCATCTAGTCCAACCCTCTGCCCGAGCAGGTGACCCTGACAGAATCACAGAGCTGGGAGGCACCTCGGATGTCATCTAGTCCAACCCCCTGCTCAAGGAGGAGACCCTGACAGAATCATAGAATGACAAGAGTTGGAAGGGACCTCGGAGGTCATCTAGTCCAGCCCTAAAGCGGGACTAGAACTCACTGTCTCCTGGTGATAGGCCCAAACCCACCCAGCTGACTTGCCTGCCTAAGGTGGGACTAGAACTCATCGACTCCTGGTGATTGGCACAGCCTGACCCATAAAACAAAACATGAAACAAAAATAAAAGGAGACAAACAGTGAAAGTAAAATAAATAAAATTTAAAATAAAACAATATGAAATAAAAATTAAAATAAAACAAAGTGAAAACAAAGTAACCTCAAATCATCAAATGAAACAAAAAATGACATAAAAATAACCTCCAATAATATGAAATAAATAAAATCACATTTTCAAATAAAAAATAAAAATAAAAACATTAAAATGAGATGAAATAAAATAAATAAATCACATAAAATAAAATCAAAATGAAAGAAATCGGGAAAGTTAAATAAAATAAAATAAAACGAAAGGGAAAAGAAAAGAACACCAGTAATGAAATAAAATTTAAAAAAATGAAATAAAAAAATAACCTCCAATAGTAATATGAAATAAAATTGCATTTTAAAATAACAAAATAAAATAAAAAATGTAAAATAAAATAAACCAAATCAAATAAAAAATAAATAACCTAAATATAAAAACCAAAGGAAAGAAATCAGGAAAGTAACATAAACATAAAGGGAAAACGAAAGAACACCAAACAATGAAATAAAATAAAAAATGAAATGAAATAAAAATAAAGGGAAAATAAAAGAACACCAAACAATGAAATGAAATCAAGAATGAAATAAAAAAAAATCACCTCAGGTAATAAATGATATTTATTTTTATTTTATTTATTTTATTTAATTAGTTTTCTATACCGCCCTATTCCCGAAGGACTCGGGGAGGTTTACAGGGCAATATTTAAAAGACAATATAAATTAAGATAAAAATAGAATTAAAAAGAATTAAATTAATAATAGCCCAACAATAAAACAATGTTAAAATTTAAAACCAGAACCCCCCTCAGTCCGGGCCGGATAAATCGAAAAGCCAGGTGTTCAGGTCCTGGCGAAACGAGCGGTCAAATAAATAAAAATAAAATACAAATATATATATATATATATATATATATATATATATATATATATATATATATATATATATATATATATATATATATATATATATATATATATATATATATATATATTCCCACCGGAGTGGTCCCTATTTTTCTACTTGCATTTTTACGTGCTTTCAAACTGCTAGGTTGGCAGAAGCTGGGACGAGTAACAGGCGCTCACTCTGCTACGTGGCACTCGGGATTCGACCCGCCAAACTGCCGACCTTCTGATCGACAAGCTCAGCGCCCTAACCCGCTGAGCCACTGCGTCCCTCGTATTATTATTATATTCGTATTATTATTATTAATATATATATATATATATATATATATATATATATATATATATATATATATATAATTAGTGAATTAGTGCAGGTTCGCCTCCCACCAGGCTCAAGGTTGACTCAGCCTTCCATCCTTCCGAGGTAGGTAAAGTGAGGACCCAGATTGTTGGGGGCAATTAAGCTGACTTTGTAATAATGCCGCTTGGGGGGGAGGGTGAAAGCCCTAACAAGCAGGCATATGTAATAAAAATAAAATAAATAAATAAATAAATATACACAGAATGAAGGCTACTGCTAAGCTTGTAAGCCGCCCTGAGTCTTTGGAGAAGGGCGGGATATAAATGGAATTAAAATAAATATAAATATAAATATAAAGTGTTAACAAGCATTTGTCATAAATATATCTGTGTGTGTGTGTGTGTGTGTGTGTGTTAAATGCTTGTTAACTATTTAGATTACCTTGCTAGGCCCCAAACATGGGACAAATCTTTATTTCCTGTTCGAATCTCAGAAGGGTATGGCTGACTGATGAAAACAAATAAGTTTGAAATGCATATCACTCTCCCATTTAATTCTTTGTTAGCAATCCATATATATACACACACACACACACACACACACATACATACATACATATATATATATATATATATATATATATATATATATATATATATATATATATATATATATATATATACGCATTTATATATACGCATTTATATATACACATTTATATATACGCATTTATATATACGCATTTATATATACATATATATATACATACATACACACAGACACACACACACATCAAAGGACAAGCCCCCCCCCCGCCGCTCCACTCTGGGTCCCCCAAATCTATCTGGATCCCTTTCAGCATCTTCTCCTGGGACACAGCCCCGGGCCCAAGGCGCTAGTCCTCAAGCACCCAGTTGGCTTTTTCTGAGCTCTTGCTGCAGAGTTCTCAAACGAGGAGAAGGGGGGGGGAAGGCTCTCTTTTTTAAGCTCTGTGTTTATGTGAGTGTGTGTGTGTGCGTGTGTGTGTGGGGTTGCTGCTGGTGCCCCCCCCATCTCCCCTCCCTACCTGGCAGGCCTGTCGCAGAGAGAGAGAGAGAGAGAAAAAAAATCCCAGCCTTCTTAATAAGCTCCAGAGAGCGTCTTTCACCCCCCCCACCACCAACAACAAAACACACAGACACACACACATCGCTGCATGCCAGGCGCTGCGGCAACCAGCCACAAAACAAACAAACAAACACACATACGCACACAGAGAGAGAGAGAGAGTTGCCGGGGAGGGTTGCTAAGGATGGGAACCGACCAGGCTGCCGTGTGTGCGTGTGTGTGTGTGTGTGTGTGTGTGTGTGTGTTTGTTTGTGTGTGTGTGTGTGAGAGAGAGAGAGAGAGAGAATAGCAGAGGGTCTGTTGTATCTGTCTGTGTGTGTGTCTGTGTGTGAGTGTGTGTGTGTGAGAGAGAGAGAGAGAATAGCAGAGGGTCTGTTGTATGTGTGTGTGTGTGTCTGTGTGTGTGTGTCAGAGAGAGAGAGAATAGCAGAGGGTCTGGTGTGTGAGTGTGTGTGTGTGTGAGAGAGAGAGAATAGCAGAGGGTCTGTTGTATGTGTGTGTGTGTCTGTGTGTGTGTGTTTGTGTGTGTCAGAGAGAGAGAGAGAGAGAGAGAGAATAGCAGAGGGTCTGTTGTATCTGTGTGTGTGTGTGTGTCTGTGTGTGTGTTTGTGTGTGTCAGAGAGAGAGAGAGAGAGAATAGCAGAGGGTCTGGTGTGTGTGTGTGTGTGAGAGAGAGAGAATAGCAGAGGGTCTGTTGTATCTGTGTGTGTGTGTCTGTGTGTGTTTGTGTGTGTCAGAGAGAGAGAGAGAGAGAGAGAGAGAGAGAGAGAGAATAGCAGAGGGTCTGTTGTATCTGTGTGTGTGTGTTTGTGTGTGTCAGAGAGAGAGAGAGAGAGAGAGAGAGAGAGAGAGAGAGAATAGCAGAGGGTCTGTTGTATCTGTGTGTGTGTGTATCTGTGTGTGTGTCTGTGTGTGTCAGAGAGAGAGAGAGAGAGAGAGAGAGAATAGCAGAGGGTCTGTTGTATCTGTGTGTGTGTGTGTCTGTGTGTGTGTTTGTGTGTGTCAGAGAGAGAGAGAGAGAGAATAGCAGAGGGTCTGGTGTGTGTGTGTGTGTGAGAGAGAGAGAATAGCAGAGGGTCTGTTGTATCTGTGTGTGTGTGTCTGTGTGTGTTTGTGTGTGTCAGAGAGAGAGAGAGAGAGAGAGAGAGAATAGCAGAGGGTCTGTTGTATCTGTGTGTGTGTGTTTGTGTGTGTCAGAGAGAGAGAGAGAGAGAGAGAGAGAGAGAGAGAATAGCAGAGGGTCTGTTGTATCTGTGTGTGTGTGTATCTGTGTGTGTGTCTGTGTGTGTCAGAGAGAGAGAGAGAGAGAGAGAGAGAGAGAGAGAGAGAGAGAGAATAGCAGAGGGTCTGTTGTATCTGTGTGTGTGTGTGTCTGTGTGTGTGTTTGTGTGTGTCAGAGAGAGAGAGAGAATAGCAGAGGGTCTGGTGTGTGAGTGTGTGTGAGAGAGAGAGAGAATAGCAGAGGGTCTGTTGTATCTGTGTGTGTGTGTCTCTGTGTGTGTTTGTGTGTGTCAGAGAGAGAGAGAGAGAGAGAGAGAATAGCAGAGGGTCTGGTGTGTGTGTCTGTGTGTGTCAGAGAGAGAGAGAGAATAGCAGAGGGCCTGGTGTGTGTGTGTGTGTGAGAGAGAGAGAGAGAATAGCAGAGGGTCTGTTGTATCTCTGTGTGTGTTTGTGTATCTGTGTGTGTGTTTGTGTGTGTCAGAGAGAGAGAGAGAGAGAGAGAGAGAGAGAGAGAGAGAGAATAGCAGAGGGTCTGGTGTGTGTGTCTGTGTGTGTGTCTGTGTGTGTCAGAGAGAGAGAGAGAATAGCAGAGGGCCTGGTGTGTGTGTGTGTGTGTGAGAGAGAGAGAGAATAGCAGAGGGTCTGTTGTATCTCTGTGTGTGTGTGTGTTTGTGTGTGTCAGAGAGAGAGAGAGAATAGCAGAGGGTCTGGTGTGTGAGTGTGTGTGTGTGTGTGAGAGAGAGAGAATAGCAGAGGGTCTGTTGTATCTGTGTGTGTGTGTCTGTGTGTGTGTTTGTGTGTGTCAGAGAGAGAGAGAGAGAGAGAGAGAGAGAGAGAGAGAATAGCAGAGGGTCTGGTGTGTGTGTCTGTGTGTGTCAGAGAGAGAGAGAGAATAGCAGAGGGTCTGTTGTATCTCTGTGTGTGTGTTTGTGTGTCTGTGTGTGTGTTTGTGTGTGTCAGAGAGAGAGAGAGAGAGAGAGAGAGAGAGAGAGAGAGAGAGAGAGAGAGAGAGAGAGAGAGAGAATAGCAGAGGGTCTGGTGTGTGTGTCTGTGTGTGTGTCTGTGTGTGTCAGAGAGAGAGAGAGAATAGCAGAGGGCCTGGTGTGTGTGTGTGTGTGTGATAGAGAGAGAGAATAGCAGAGGGTCTGTTGTATCTCTGTGTGTGTTTGTGTGTCTGTGTGTGTGTTTGTGTGTGTCAGAGAGAGAGAGAGAGAGAGAGAGAGCTACCCTAAAGGATGGAGGGCTTGGGGTCCCAGCATCCTTCCTCCCCTGCTTCTGTCTCCATGGCAACCCTCTTGCCTCCTCAGCATCCCTCCAGCGGGGGCCTTGGCTCTTGGGGGGATGTGGGGGGGGAGAAAAGCCCCCCCACCACCATTTTTCTCCTTACCCCACCCCCCTCTGCCCCCGGGTGGGCCCCGCACCCCCCCCTTACCCTTCCTCCTCTTCTTCCTCTTCCTCCTCTTGCCGGCCTTTGGCTGTTCCGGGCCCCTCCCTGCCCAAATTGCCATGGCAACGTGCCATTGGGCGTGGGGGGGCCGGTTTAAAGGCGCAGCTGCTTCCCAGCGAGGCTGGATTTCTTCCAGCCCCCCCCCCCAAAGAAAGAGGGGGGACAAAAAAAAGATGGGAGAGGGAGGGCGGGGGGGGGGGGAAATCGCAGCTCCGCCGGCCTGGCTTAGCCCACCCCCCCCACCCCACCCCAGAGGCCGGTGGGGATGATGGGAAGGGCAGTCCCAGCCGGCTCTTCCCAATCCGGCTTTCCCCCCCGCGAAGAAAGAAAGAGAGAGAGGAAGGGAAGGAAGAAAAAGGAAAACAAAACAAATAAATTAACAAATGGAAGAAAGGAAAATAGGGAGAGAGAGAGAGAGAAGGAAGAAGGGAGGAAGGAAAGGAAAAGAAAGAGAAAGAAGGAAAGAAGAAAAAGAAAGTAAGAAAGGAAAGAAGGAAGGAGGGGGGAGGGGGGAAGAAGGGAGGAAGGAAAGAGAAGGGGGAAAAGAGGAAGGGAAGGGAAGAAAGGAGATAGGAAGGAAAGAAAGAAAGAAAGAGAAAGAAAGAAAGAAAGAAAGAAAGAAAGA
>NC_138205.1:132659661-132672161 GCF_964194415.1 Vipera berus | reverse complement strand
GCATTGATGACGTTCCCTAGTTGGGTCACGAGACGTCTGCAAGAAACCACCCAGCTCAGAGTGTATCATGGACCCCACAATCCTTTCTTTCTTTCTCTTTCTTTCTTTCTTTCTTTCTTTCTTTCTTTCTTTCTTTCTTTCTTTCTTTCTTTCTTTCTTTCTTTCTCTCCTCCTCCTCCTCCCTTCTAGCCCTGATGATATTCCCCAGTTGGGTCACGAAAGGTCTGCAATGAAAAAAAAAATCAATAAAATTTGAAAATCCTGGCTAATTCTGCCGACAGGTTGCAGAGCCGAGACGACTAAACTGCACGCTATTGTAGTAGACTTACTTCGTACACAAAACCCGAGAGCTAAGGCAACGAACCCTTTGCCAGAAAACCAGCAAGCATCAAGGAGCGCTCAAACGCAGAGACAGCCGAGCTATACTATTGATACCGGATAACAACCAAAACAGCAGCAATAATAATAATAATAATAATAATAATAATAATAATAATAATAATAATAATAATAATAATGATAGAAAAATAATAAAGAGTGTAAGATAATAGGCCAGCTTTGGAACTCATGTTTGAATCCTTTTCTAGCATTTTGGGGTGGTTTTTTTTTTTGGAAGCATTCTAAAAAATCGAACGTACTCAGAAATGGTAAGAACTTTATTTCTTCATACATATACATATACATATATATATACACATATACACAGGGCTTTTTTTCTCATAGAACGCTCAGAACGGAGTTCCGGCGCCTTTTTTTGGATAAAACCTTGTAGGGTAGGCAAGGCGGGTTGTATGACGTGTGTGAGTTGTTCTGGCACCTTTTTCTTTTACAAAAAAGCACTGTATATACATATACATATGTGTATGTATATGTGTATGTATGCATGTGTATATATATAAATTTTTTTGGATTGCTAACAAAGAATTAAGGGAGACTGATATGCATTTCAAACTTATTTGTTCTCATCAGTCAGCCATACCCTTCTGAGATTCGAACCTGGGCTGATTGCACATTAGGCCGTTGTTTTCACCTCTGGGCCACAGGCTCTTTCTCGCTTTGTTAGCTGAGAAGCAAGGGGAGATATGTGTTAAATGTTTGTTAAGTGTTTAGATTACCTTGCTAGGCCCCAAACATGGGACAAATCTTTATTTCCTGTTTCAGCCTAACCCAAAGCCATTTAACTTTGTATTTTATATTGATGTGATTTTAAAATGCCCTGTAAACCGCCCCGAGTCCTTCGGGAAAGGGCGGTATATAAATCTAATAAAATCTAAATCTATCTATCTATATATATATATACACATACACACACAAATATATACAAATATATATATACATACAAATATATGTGTGTGTGTGTATGTATATATATATATATAATGTATGTATGTGTGTATGTATGTATATGTATATATGTATATATATATATGTATAAAGGTATATATGTATATATATGTACGCATACATATATATATGTATATGTATGTGTATACATAAGTATGTATATATATGTATATACGTATGTATATATACACACACAAACACACATATATGTATGCACACACATATAGCATATACATACACACACACATATATATATGTATACACACACATATACATATTATTTATACACACACACACACACTTTGGTCTATTTTTATTTTTAAAAACACGAGCCCCCCCACCTCGCCATTTCACTCTGAAAAACAATAAAAAAATAAGAGAGAATAAAATGAGGATCGGAGGCAGAAGCCAAACTCCCCCCCCTTTTATTGTTTATATCAAGAGAAAGGATTACAAAACGTAATTTATACTTTGCCTCGTGACGCTACTAAAATGATTTGTCTACTCTTTTTATTTTCCACACCCCCCCAAACCCTCCCCCACCAGCGTTTCCGTTATTATTTAAAACTAAAGTCATCCCAATAATTTGGTATTTCGCCAAAAGAGACCGAGGTCCAGGCGGGGACACCGCCCCCCCCACTCTCCAATGTCTGGGCCCTTCTGAGGCTCTGTGGATCGCGGCCTTTCACACACAAAAAAAGCATTGTGGGTCTTTGTGACGCTTGTGAACAAGGATCGGGGTGTGCGTTGGGCACAGCCGAAAAAGCCTTGAAAGGAACAAGGAGAGCCAGGCCTTCCGAGACGGCAATCGGAGTAAATTAGGTGTCGTTGGCTGCAGCCCGGGGGGGGGGGCGGCATGAACCGTTCAGAACCAGGTCACAGACACGAGCGGCAGGTGAGAGCGCGTGCGCGCCATTTGTGCGAACGGCATGCAGGAGTGCCTGTTGCTCGCTCAAACGGAGCTGCATGCGCTCGTACGGGACCATCCCTTCTCCCTGCTCGCCGTGCCAGTCAGGAAAACACTGGTGTGGGTGCGCGTGTGGCGCCAGATATGGGTCTTGCAGCCAAAGCTACGGGTGCCAGTGGGTGCAGATGTACAGGCACAGCCTGGTATGAACCTCCTGGCGCTGTTCGGGAAGGGGCTGCAGAAGCGGCGGACGAGCAGCGGGTGAGAGCGCGCACATTTGCCCGAGTGGCGTACACGAGTGCCTACCGCTCGCTCAAACGGAGCTGCATGTGCTCGTACGGGACCATCCCTTCTCCCCACTCGCTGCGCCGGTCACCCAATCGGTGAAACCGGGCAAGGGTGCACTGGTGTGGGTGCGCTCGTGGCGCCAGAGGTGGGCCTTGCGGCCGAAGCTGTGGTGGATGCAGATGTACAGGTGCAGCACAGCCCTGAACCACCCGGTGCAGTTTCGAAAGGGGCTGCGGAAGCGGTGGGCGAGAGCGCGCACCATCTGTGCGAGCGGCGTGCACGAGTGCCTGCCGCTCACTCAACTGGAGCGCCGGGCGAGCAAACGCTCTCGCCTGGCCAATCGCACAGGCTCATCCTCTCTCCCTGCTCACCGCACCAGTCCGCAAAGTTGGAAAACTTGGGGAGTTCTGCTCTCAAGGTCGAAACGTTGTAAATTGCCAGGAAGTAAAAATGTCCTTTTCAGCTCGCAAGATTGGCCTTTTTCCCGCCACCCCCAGGCTTCTGAAATGTTCCGTGCTGGATCAATGGCTGCTCGAAAGGACGAAGGGCACCTCAAGCTACGTTGATGACGGCATAAAGCGGGAGAGGATTTTGGGGGGCAGGGTCCTCACTGCCAAGGAGACTCCAGAGCCATGGGTAACAGGAGAGGCGGGCGCTGCTCGACCGGCTGCAGCAGGGAATTCTGCGGCAAGGCGGTCACCCAACCGGTGGAGGTGGGCAAGGGTGCGCTGGTGTGGGTGCGCTCGTGGCGCAAGAGATGGGTCTTGCGGCTGAAGCTGCGGGCGCAGTGGGTGCAGATGTACGGGCGCAGACCGGTGTGAACCGCTTGGTGCCGCACCAGGTTGGTCTTGGAGCTGAAACGCCGGGGACACTGGGTGCAGGCGTGGGGGCGCAACCCCGTGTGCACGGCCTCGTGGCGGGCCAGGTGCGATTTGCGGCTGAAGGCGCGCCCGCACAGAGGGCAGGCAAAGGGGCGCTGACCAGCGTGGGATTTGACGTGCGCCAGCAGGCTGGCTCGGGTGCTGAAGGCCCGCCCGCACTGGGCGCAGGCATAGGGGCGCTCGGCCGAGTGCTGGTTGCGCCAGTGTCTCTGCAGGTGGCGTTTGTGAGCAAAGCAACGGCCACACTCGTTGCAGGGGAAGGGGCGCTGCCCCGTGTGCCCCCCGCACTGGTGGGCGGCTAGCCCGGCCCGGTGCGCAAAGCTGCGCTCGCAGTGGGGGCAGGCGTAGGGGAGCAGGCCCATGTGACCACGCAGGTGGGCTGTCAGGTGACGCTTGTCGCTGAAACCCCGGCCGCATTCGGCGCAGGAGAAGGGGCGCCCACCCTCGGCGTGCAGCCGCTGGTGGGACGCCAGGTTCTTCCGCCAGGCGAAGGCTTTCCCACAATCGGAACACAGGAACGGCTTCTCTTCGGGTTGCTGACTGGCCCCCGCGTCCTCCTCAGATTCGACCTTGCCCACCTGCTCCAGATATGGGGGACCGTCCGAGATCGGCACCCCGCACAGGGCTCTACAACTTGCTGGGTCCAGAAAGGCTTCTCCCATGGGCCGGTCCTCCCTCTCCGCACCCGGCATCCCACCCAGCTCGGGTTCAGACTCCGCCTTAAACAGGAGGGGGCCCGGATGGGGCTCCGTATGCCCTGCGCAGGAGGGGGGGAACTTCCCCAGCTCCATCCCGGGCCCGTACGGGAAGCTGACTTGCGGGTGGTCACCCTGAACCCTACAGCTCTGTCCCAGGACAGCGGAGGTGGCCAGGGTGTCTCCAGAAAGGGCTACGTTCCCCGCAAGGCCGAGCTCGAGGCTGTTCCCGCACGAAGGGGCGGCTTGGCCCAACGCTGCCAGGTCTCCGACGCGGGCCGCCTCCTCTTCGTGCAGCCGTTGATGGCGCAGCAGGTGTCGGCGGTGAACAAAGTTGCGGGGGCAGAGCGCACAGGCGTGGGGCCGCTCGCCGGTGTGGGTGAGCTGGTGGCGCACCAGGTGGGTCTTCTTGCGGAAGCTCTTGGGGCACCGGTCGCAAGGGAAGGGGCGCTCGCCGGTGTGCACCCGCTCGTGGGAACCCAGGTGGATCTTTTGAGAGAAACGCCGGCCGCAGTGGGTGCAGGCGAAGGGGCGCTCACCGGTGTGGACCCGGGCGTGGCGGGTCAGGTGCGCCTTCTTGCCAAAGGCCTTGCCGCACTGCAGGCAGGCGAAGGGGCGTGGGCGGGGGTCCCCAAGGCTGCCGCCGAGCGGGGCGGCGGGATGCTCGCAGCGGGGGCAGCCCAGCGACTTATCCTCGCTCAACATTTGCCACTGTTGCAAGGCCAGCCCGGAAAGTTCTCCCAGCCCGGCTGCGTCCTTGTACTCTGATCCGGGGATGCGGCCTTCCGACTTGCAGGCACTGGCCAGGGGCAGTCCTGACAGCATCGCCTCCGTGCTCAGCCCGGCCGGCCACTCGGCGTAGTCGTCGGCTTCCACTTTCACCGTCCGGATGAGCCAGTCTCCTGTGGGACGGGGTTCAAGGTCAGAAGGCGCGAATGTTAAGAAGAGACTAGGCCACCATTTGTCTGAGATGGTGTAGGTTCTCCTGCCTGAGCAGGGGGAGGGTTGGACTAGAAGACCTCCAAGGTCCCTTCCAATAATTGCTATTCTTATTATTACATGGAATCGGTCCGAATAAATTAGAATTGGGGGTCAATCTGAGGTTAAAATCCTTGTGAGCCCAGGGCGGGGGGACTCTAGATTGGCGGCTCGGAGGAAAAGGAAGGGGGAGGCAGGGGGGCTGCGTGCACGCACATACGATGCAAATGTGTGCGGCGCGCGTTCGCACGCAACGCGGAGCACGGGCCTAGCCTCCGCGCGACCGCTGGGCACGGGCCTAGCCTCCGCTCGGCCGCTGGGCACGGGCCTAGCCTCCGCGCGGCCGCTGGGCACGGGCCTAGCCTCCGCGCGGCCGCTGGGCACGGGCCTAGCCTCCGCGCGACCGCTGGGCACGGGCCTAGCCTCCGCGCGACCGCTGGGCACGGGCCTAGCCTCCGCGCGGACGCTGGGCACGGGCCTAGCCTCCGCGCGGACGCTGGGCACGGGCCTAGCCTCCGCGCGGACGCTGGGCACGGGCCTAGCCTCCGCGCGGATGCTGGGCACGGGCCTAGCGCTTGCGCGACACTCGGGGTGAGCCTAGCATTTGTGTGACCCTCAGGGTGTGTTTAGCACCCGCGCGATGCTGGGGCGGGGGTAGCGGCCACACGACGCTCAGGGCTGCGCTAGCGCGAATGAGGGGAGCGCGCGCGCGCGCACACACACACACACACATGTGCACGCCCTGGCCAGCCATTCACATGGCCTAGTGGCCCTCCACGTTCCGGTCCTGGCCCACAGAGGTTGGGGATCCCTGCTCTTGGCTGCTCTGTAGCTCAGCCTGGCCTACCTCGCAGGGTGATGGTTGGGAGACGTAACAAAGAAGGGATTACCCGCGGCTCCAGCATGGTAGGCTGGTTGCCAAACGGAAGAGGCGAGGACCGACCGACTTTCTTCCAGAGCCACTGAGGTGAGATACGAGAGCACTCTGCGTAAACTCAGAGGCACCCTCCCACGGGATCGACAAGGCGCGGGTTCTGGATTTCTCCGGCGTGACGCCATACCTCACCTGGACAGCTCTTGGTGGGGTCCTTTGGGTCTTCGGGCCCACCGGGCTTCTCGGCTGCCTCCTGGAACCGCTGGTCCCCCTTGACGGCTGGTTCGAAACCGGGAGGGCCTGAATCTGGCAAAGGAGGCAAAATCAAGAGAGAAGATACAAGTAAATCAAAAGTATATTAAAAAAAAACATAAAATAAAACCAGCAGTTAAAAGTAAAATAAAATAAAATAATAATAAAAAAATGAAATGTCCAAATCGAATAAAACCCAAAATAAGAAAAAAGAATCAAAAATAAAATAAGGATACCATCATAAAATAAAACAAAATCGCACTCCAACGAAGTAAAACTAAAATAATAAAAGAGGTGAAAGTGACATGAGGTAAAAATAAAAGAAAATAAATCAAAACGAAACCAACACAATAATAATAATAATAATAATAATAATAATAATAATAATAATGATAATAATAATAATAATAATAAGTTGGAAGGGACCTTGGAGGTCATCTAGTCCAACCCCCTGCTCAGGCAGGAAACCCTATACCATTTCAGGCAAATGGTAATAAATATAAACAATCAAATAGAAATAAAATAAAAAAATAAAACAACGGAATCAAATCAAATCAAAACCAAAAAAAGCCAAACAATAAAAAAAATGGAATAAACTAAACTAAACTAAGGTAAAATAAAATAACAAAATAAAATAATGATGAAATGAAACTAATAAAATAAATGATTCAAATCAAAACAATAAAAGAAAATAGATTCAAAATAGATTCATATCAAAATAAAATTGAAATAAAATACAAAATCAGATTAAATTAAATTAAAATAAAATATGAAATAAAAATAAAAAACAAAAAATAAAATAAAACAAATAAATCAAATCAAACAAAATAAAATTGAAATAAAGTATAATAAAATAAAATTAACATTAGATTAAATTAAAATAAAATAAATAGAATATGAAATAAAAATTAATTAATTAAATCAAAATAAAGTAAAATAAAACAAAATTAAAATAAAATAAAATATAATAAAATTAAAATAAAATTAAATAAATAAAATTAAAATAAAATATGAAATAAAAATAAAATAAAATAAATAAAATAAAATAAATAAAATAAATAAAATAAAACACAAAATAAAATTAAAATTAAATATAATGAAATAAAAATAAAATAAAATAAAGAACAATAAAATAAAATAAGATAAAATAAATAAATTAAATCAAAATAAAATAAAAATGATATATAAATAAAAATAAAATAAATCAAATCAAAATAAAATTGAAAAAATATAAAATTAGATTAAATTAAAATAAATAAAATATGAAATAAAAATAAAAAACAAAAAATAAAATAAAATAAATCAAATGAAATCAAGCAAAATAAAATTGAAATAAAATATAATAAAATAAAATTAAAATTAGATTAAATTAAATTGAAATAAAAATATGAAATAAAAATAAAAAACAATAAATAAATCAAAATAAAGTAAAATAAAACAAAATAAAATAAAAATAAAATATAAGATTAAAATAAAATGAAATAAATAAAATTAAAATAAAATAGGAAATAAAAATAAAATAAATAATAAAATAAAGCACAAGATAATAAAATTAAATGAAATAAATAAAATTAAAAATAAATATAATGAAGTAAATAAATATAATGAAGTAAAAATAAATCCCTAAGGCGGGACTAGAACTCCCCGTCGCCTGGTGATTGGCCCCAAGTCTCCCAGCCGGCTTTCCGGCCTAAGGCGGGACTAGAACTCCCCGTCGCCTGATGATTGGCCCCAAGTCTCCCAGCCGGCTTTCCTGCCTAAGGCGGGACTAGAACTCCCCGTCGCCTGGTGATTGGCCCCAAGTCTCCCAGCCGGCTTTCCTGCCTAAGGCGGGACTAGAACTCCCCGTCGCCTGGTGATTGGCCCCAAGTCTCCCAGCCGGCTTTCCTGCCTAAGGCGGGACTAGAACTCCCCGTCGCCTGGTGATTGGCCCCAAGTCTCCCAGCCGGCTTTCCTGCCTAAGGCGGGACTAGAACTCCCCGTCGCCTGGTGATTGGCCCCAAGTCTCCCAGCCGGCTTTCCGGCCTAAGGCGGGACTAGAACTCCCCGTCGCCTGGTGATTGGCCCCAAGTCTCCCAGCCGGCTTTCCGGCCTAAGGCGGGACTAGAACTCCCCGTCGCCTGGTGATTGGCCCCAAGTCTCCCAGCCGGCTTTCCGGCCTAAGGCGGGACTAGAACTCCCCGTCGCCTGGTGATTGGCCCCAAGTCTCCCAGGCCGGCTTTCCTGCCTAAGGCGGGACTAGAACTCCCCGTCTCCCGCTTTCTAATCTGTTGCCTTAACCAGTAGCCCCCTAGGATCTAGCTGACAAGCTCCTGTCACCCAGAATTCGCCCTCGGAACCCCAGACACCCCGCCCCCCCCCCGGTTGGTGTACAGACCTGCATCAGGGGTGTGCCGGGCCTCCGCTGCCCCCTGCCCCTTGCCTGGCAAGAGACCCCCTTCGTGGGGGGGCATCTCCGGTTTGCCGAGCGGTGCGCCTGCGAAAGGAGGAGAACCAAAAGGGGGAACCGTTGGAAGGGACCTCGGAGGTCATCTAGCCCGACCCCATGACGGAGCAGGAGATCCTTACAGAATCAGAGATTTGGAAGGCACCTCGGAGGTCATCTAGCCCAACCCTCTGCTCGAGCAGGAGATCCTTACAGAATCACAGATTTGGAAGGGACCTCGGAGGTCATCTAGCCCGACCCCCTGACGGAGCAGGAGATCCTTACAGAATGACAGGGATGGAAGGCACCTCGGAGGTCATCTAGCCCAACCCTCTGCTCGAGCAGGAGATCCTTACAGAATCACAGATTTGGAAGGGACCTCGGAGGTCATCTAGCCCGACCCCCTGACGGAGCAGGAGATCCTTACAGAATGACAGGGATGGAAGGCACCTCGGAGGTCATCTAGCCCAACCCTCTGCTCGAGCAGGAGATCCTTACAGAATCACAGATTTGGAAGGGACCTCGGAGGTCATCTAGCCCGACCCCCTGACGGAGCAGGAGATCCTTACAGAATGACAGGGATGGAAGGCACCTCGGAGGTCATCTAGCCCAACCCTCTGCTCGAGCAGGAGATCCTTACAGAATCACAGATTTGGAAGGGACCTCGGAGGTCATCTAGCCCGACCCCCTGACGGAGCAGGAGATCCTTACAGAATGACAGGGATGGAAGGCACCTCGGAGGTCATCTAGCCCAACCCCATGATCGAGCAGGAGATCCTTCCAGAATGACAAGAGATGGAAGGGACCTCGGAGGTCATCTAGCCCAACCCTCTGCTCGAGCAGCAGATTCTTACAGAATGACAGGGATGGAAGAGACCTCGGAGGTCATCTAGCCTGACCCCCTGACGGAGCAGGAGACCCCTTACAGAATCAGTGATAGAGATGGAAGGGACCTCGGAGGTCATCTAGCCCAACCCTCTGCTCGAGCAGGAGATCCTTACAGAATCACAGATTTGGAAGGGACCTCGGAGGTCATCTAGCCCGACCCCCTGACGGAGCAGGAGATCCTTACAGAATGACAGGGATGGAAGGCACCTCGGAGGTCATCTAGCCCAACCCCATGATCGAGCAGGAGATCCTTCCAGAATGACAAGAGATGGAAGGGACCTCGGAGGTCATCTAGCCCAACCCTCTGCTCGAGCAGCAGATTCTTACAGAATGACAGGGATGGAAGAGACCTCGGAGGTCATCTAGCCTGACCCCCTGACGGAGCAGGAGACCCCTTACAGAATCAGTGATAGAGATGGAAGGGACCTCGGAGGTCATCTAGCCCAACCCTCTGCTCGAGTAGGAGACCCCTTAAGGAATCACAGTGACAGAGATGGAAGGGACCTCGGAGGTCACCTAGCCCGACCCCCTGACGGAGCAGGAGATCCTTACAGAATGACAGGGATGGAAGGGATCTCGGAGGTCATCTAGCCCAACCCCATGATCGAGCAGGAGATCCTTCCAGAATGACAAGAGATGGAAGGGACCTCGGAGGTCATCTAGCCCAACCCCATGATCGAGCAGGAGATCCTTCCAGAATGACAAGAGATGGAAGGGACCTCGGAGGTCATCTAGCCCAACCCTCTGCTCGAGCAGCAGATTCTTACAGAATGACAGGGATGGAAGAGACCTCGGAGGTCATCTAGCCTGACCCCCTGACGGAGCAGGAGACCCCTTACAGAATCAGTGATAGAGATGGAAGGGACCTCGGAGGTCATCTAGCCCAACCCTCTGCTCGAGTAGGAGACCCCTTACGGAATCACAGTGACAGAGATGGAAGGGACCTCGGAGGTCACCTAGCCCGACCCCCTGACGGAGCAGGAGATCCTTACAGAATGACAGGGATGGAAGGGACCTCGGAGGTCATCTAGCCCAACCCCATGATCGAGCAGGAGATCCTTCCAGAATGACAAGAGATGGAAGGGACCTCGGAGGTCATCTAGCCCAACCCTCTGCTCGAGCAGCAGATTCTTACAGAATGACAGGGATGGAAGAGACCTCGGAGGTCATCTAGCCTGACCCCCTGACGGAGCAGGAGACCCCTTACAGAATCAGTGATAGAGATGGAAGGGACCTCGGAGGTCATCTAGCCCAACCCTCTGCTCGAGTAGGAGACCCCTTACGGAATCACAGTGACAGAGATGGAAGGGACCTCGGAGGTCACCTAGCCCGACCCCATGATCGAGCAGGAGATCCTTCCAGAATGACAAGAGATGGAAGGGACCTCGGAGGTCATCTAGCCCAACCCTCTGCTCGAGCAGCAGATTCTTACAGAATGACAGGGATGGAAGAGACCTCGGAGGTCATCTAGCCTGACCCCCTGACGGAGCAGGAGACCCCTTACAGAATCAGTGACAGAGATGGAAGGGACCTCGGAGGTCATCTAGCCCAACCCTCTGCTTGAGCAGGAGACCCCTTACGGAATCACAGATTGACAGAGATGGAAGGGACCTCGGAGGTCATCTAGCCCGACCCCCTGATCGAGCAGGAGATCCTTACAGAATGACAGAGATGGAAGGGACCTCGAAGGTCATCTAGCCCAACCCTCTGCTCGAGCAGAAGACCCCTTACGGAATCACAGAATTACAGATTTGGAAGGGACCTCGGAGGTCATCTAGCCCAACCCCCTGATCGATCAGGAGATCCTTCCAGAATGACAGAGATGGAAGGGACCTCGGCGGTCATCTAGCCCAACCCCCTGATCGATCAGGAGATCCTTCCAGAATGACAGAGATGGAAGGGACCTCGGAGGTCATCTAGCCCAACCCCCTTGCTTGCGCAGGAGACCCCTACAGAATCACAGAATTACAGATTTGGAAGGGACCTCGGAGGTCATCTAGCCCAACCCCCTGATCGATCAGGAGATCCTTCCAGAATGACAGAGATGGAAGGGACCTCGGGGGTCATCTAGCCCGACCCCCTGATCGAGCAGGGGACCCCTACAGAATCACAGAATGACAGGGATGGAAGGGACCTCGGAGGTCATCTAGCCCAACCCCTTGATCGAGCAGGAGATCCTTACAGAATTAGAGTTGGAAGGGACCTTGGAGGTCATCTAGTCCAACCCCCTGCTTCAGGCAGGAGTCCCTTACAGAATTACAGAGTTGGAAGGGACCTCGGAGGTCATCTAGCCCAACCCCCTGATCGATCAGGAGATCCTTCCAGAATGACAGAGATGGAAGGGACCTCGGAGGTCATCTAGCCCGACCCCCTGATCGAGCAGGGGACCCCTACAGAATCACAGAATGACAGGGATGGAAGGGACCTCGGAGGTCATCTAGCCCAACCCCCTGATCGAGCAGGGGACCCTTACAGAATCACAGAATGAGAAACGGACGGGACCTCGGAGGTCATCTAGCCCAACCCCCTGCTCGAGCAAAACCTTCGAGGTGAAAAAAAAAAAAAAGACGACTTACCCGGAGCCATCGCAGTGCCGTAATTCTCCCGCATGGCGGCGTGCCGTCCCGTCCAGCCTCGCCAGTGTCCGGGCACCGGATGAAAAGCCGGGTCCTCGGCCCGCACCGGCACCTAGGGAACCAAAGCCGGCTGGGGATTAGGATCCTGGGAGTACCCCCTCTTTACCTCAGCCCCCTCCCCAATCCAGCCCCGCCCACTTCTGGGGGGGAGGGTTGGCTGCTCCTCGCAAAAATGCCGGGTGATCGGCTACCCGTACGACCCCCGTAGTCCTCGACTTACGACTGCAATCGAAACTTCCATTTCCGTCGCTAAGTGAGACAAGCTCGCAAAGGGAGCTTCGCCCCCATTTGATGCCCTTCCTTGCCCCCAGCCCCTCCCAGTTGAGTGAATC
>NC_138205.1:132612161-132652161 GCF_964194415.1 Vipera berus | reverse complement strand
ATTATTATGTTACATTATTACATTATTATTATTATTTTATTACAATATTATTATTTAGATTATTATTATTATTATTATATTACAATATTATTATTATTACATTATTATTATTACATTATTATTATATTACAATATTATTATTATTACATTATTATTATTACATTACAATATTATCATTATTACATTATTATTATTATTATCATATTACAATATTATTATTACATTATTATTATTATATTACAATATTATTATTATATTATTATATAATTTTATTACACTATTATTATTATTTTATTACAATATTGTTACATTATTATTTTATTAGAACATTATTACATTATTATTACATTATTATTGTTATTATTATTATTATTATTATTATTATTATTATTATTATTATTATTATTATTAATAATAATAATAATAATAATGCCTTGTCTTCCCTTGACCCCCTTCCCCACAACCCCAGTAGCCAGACTGGCCCTCCCTTTGCCCCCCCCTCCGCCAAAAACCTCACTTCCTGCATCCCCTCCCCCTTCGGGCCCTCTCCCCCCTCTTATCCCCTCCCCTTCCTGCCTGCTGCCCCCCCTCCCCTCCGCCTGCCTTTCCCCACAAAGAGGAGGGGGCTGGCCCGGAGATCCCACCCCTCCCCCTACCCGCTTCCAAGTCTCTGAGCACGCACAAAGTGCGTCTCCCCCCCCCACTCTCCACTCGGATGGTCCCCCCAAGCAGCAGCTAGCAGGGGTCCTGGCCGGGGGGGGCAGCCCCCCCACCCAGCGAGCGTCACCCCCACCTAGTAGGCGAGGAGGGGTCCCCAAACCGGCTGGGACCCCCCCTGCACGCCTTCGCACCTCCAGTTTCGGCCCGGGAGGGGGGCGGAACCGGCACACGGAAAGAGGGGGGGGGGTTATCCAAGGGGCTGGGGACCCCCAAACCGCCCTCCCCCCCTCCCCGAGAGCCCCCCCTTCCCAAAGTGGGAATAATACAGCCCCTTCCCCAACAATAGAGCTGAGCCAAGTGTGTGCGGGGGGAAGGGGGGGAGGGAGGGAAAGCCGGGGTGGGTCTCCTGGTGGTCCCCCATCCGCGGATCGATTCGGTCCGATCCGGGCCCGGGCTCGAACCCTTCCCTTTCCCACCAGCAGCCCCGCTTTTCTGGAGGGGACCGGGGGGGGGGTGAGGGAAGGGGGGAGGTCTCGGTTCAGCGGGGTGGGGCAGGCCGCCCCCTCCCCTCCTTTGCTGCCCCCTCCTCAGTTTCTCGGTCCCCTCCCTAACCTTCCCCTCCTGTCTAGCCCCCTCCCCTCCCTTCCTTGCTTCCCTCCCCCCTCCCCTCCTTTCCTGCCCCCTCCCTTGCCTCCTCACCCCCTCCCCACTTTCTGTGCCCCCTCCCTTCCATTCCTGCCCTGCTTCCTGGCCCCTCCCCACTTTCTACGTCTCCTCCCCTCCATTCCTGCCCCCTCCCTTGCCTCCTCGCCCCCTCCCCACTTTCCGTGCCCCCTCCCCTCCCTTCCTGACCCCTCCCTTGCCTCCTTGCCCCCTCCCCACCATTCCTTCCCCTTCCTCTCCTTTCCTGCCCCCTCCCCACTTTTTGTGCCCCCTCCCCTGCTTCCCTGGACCCTCCCCTCCCTTCCTGACCCCTGCCATGGTTCCTTGCCCCCTCCCCAATTTCTATGCCCCCTCCCCTCCCTTCCTGCCCCCTCCCCACTTTCCATGCCCCCTCCCCTCCCTTCCTGACCCCTGCCCTGCTTCCTTGCCCCCTCCCCACTTTCCATGCCCCCTCCCCTCCCTTCCTGCCCCCTCCCCACTTTCCATGCCCCCTCCCCTCCCTTCCTGACCCCTGCCCTGCTTCCTTGCCCCCTCCCCACTTTCCATGCCCCCTCCCCTCCCTTCCTGCCCCCTCCCCACTTTCTATGCCCCCTGCCCTCCCTTCCTGCCCCCTCCCTTGCTTCCTTGCCCCCTCCCCACTTTACATGCCCCCCTCCCCTCCCTTCCTGCCCCTCCCCACTTTCTATGCCCCCTGCCCTCCCTTCCTGCCCCCTCCCTTGCTTCCTTGCCCCCTCCCCACTTTCCATGCCCCCTCCCCTCCCTTCCTGCCCCCTCCCCACTTTCTATGCCCCCTGCCCTCCCTTCCTGCCCCCTCCCTTGCCTCCTCGCCCCCTCCCCACTTTCCGTGCCCCCTCCCCTCCCTTCCTGACCCCTCCCTTGCCTCCTTGCCCCCTCCCCACCATTCCTTCCCCTTCCTCTCCTTTCCTGCCCCCTCCCCACTTTCCATGCCCCCTGCCCTCCCTTCCTGCCCCCTCCCCTGCTTCCTTGCCCCCTCCCCACTTTCCATGCCCCCTCCCCTCCCTTCCTGCCCCCTCCCCACTTTCTATGCCCCCTGCCCTCCCTTCCTGCCCCCTCCCTTGCCTCCTCGCCCCCTCCCCACTTTCCGTGCCCCCTCCCCTCCCTTCCTGACCCCTCCCTTGCCTCCTTGCCCCCTCCCCACCATTCCTTCCCCTTCCTCTCCTTTCCTGCCCCCTCCCCACTTTTTGTGCCCCCTCCCCTGCTTCCCTGGACCCTCCCCTCCCTTCCTGACCCCTGCCATGGTTCCTTGCCCCCTCCCCAATTTCTATGCCCCCTCCCCTCCCTTCCTGCCCCCTCCCCACTTTCCATGCCCCCTCCCCTCCCTTCCTGCCCCCTCCCCACTTTCTATGCCCCCTGCCCTCCCTTCCTGCCCCCTCCCTTGCCTCCTCGCCCCCTCCCCACTTTCCGTGCCCCCTCCCCTCCCTTCCTGACCCCTCCCTTGCCTCCTTGCCCCCTCCCCACCATTCCTTCCCCTTCCTCTCCTTTCCTGCCCCCTCCCCACTTTCCATGCCCCCTGCCCTCCCTTCCTGCCCCCTCCCCTGCTTCCTTGCCCCCTCCCCACTTTCCATGCCCCCTCCCCTCCCTTCCTGCCCCCTCCCCACTTTCTATGCCCCCTGCCCTCCCTTCCTGCCCCCTCCCTTGCCTCCTCGCCCCCTCCCCACTTTCCGTGCCCCCTCCCCTCCCTTCCTGACCCCTCCCTTGCCTCCTTGCCCCCTCCCCACCATTCCTTCCCCTTCCTCTCCTTTCCTGCCCCCTCCCCACTTTTTGTGCCCCCTCCCCTGCTTCCCTGGACCCTCCCCTCCCTTCCTGACCCCTGCCATGGTTCCTTGCCCCCTCCCCAATTTCTATGCCCCCTCCCCTCCCTTCCTGCCCCCTCCCCACTTTCCATGCCCCCTCCCCTCCCTTCCTGACCCCTGCCCTGCTTCCTTGCCCCCTCCCCACTTTCCATGCCCCCTCCCCTCCCTTCCTGCCCCCTCCCCACTTTCCATGCCCCCTCCCCTCCCTTCCTGACCCCTGCCCTGCTTCCTTGCCCCCTCCCCACTTTCCATGCCCCCTCCCCTCCCTTCCTGCCCCCTCCCCACTTTCTATGCCCCCTGCCCTCCCTTCCTGCCCCCTCCCTTGCTTCCTTGCCCCCTCCCCACTTTCCATGCCCCCTCCCCTCCCTTCCTGCCCCCTCCCCACTTTCTATGCCCCCTGCCCTCCCTTCCTGCCCCCTCCCTTGCTTCCTTGCCCCCTCCCCACTTTCCATGCCCCCTCCCCTCCCTTCCTGACCCCTGCCCTGCTTCCTTGCCCCCTCCCCACCATTCCTTCCCCTTCCTCTCCTTTCCTGCCCCCTCCCCACTTTTTGTGCCCCCTCCCCTCCCTTCCTGACCCCTGCCCTGCTTCCTTGCCCCCTCCCCACCATTCCTTCCCCTTCCTCTCCTTTCCTGCCCCCTCCCCACTTTCCATGCCCACTCCCCTCCCTTCCTGACCCCTGCCATGCTTCCTTGCCCCCTCCCCACCATTCCTTCCCCTTCCTCTCCTTTCCTGCCCCCTCCCCACTTTCCATGCCCCCTCCCCTGCCTCCCTCCCCCCTCCCCTCCCTTCCCCTCCCACCCCCCCCCTCCCCGCGAGCCTTACCATCCGCGGGAGGGGGGGAGGGAGACCCCGGCCAGCCCCTCCGAAGGGCGCGCGTGGACGGCGGCTTCGAAGCGGGAGGGGGGGGCGTTAGGAGGCTTGGTCCCCGCGGGGCAGGGTGGGCTCCTCCTCCGGGTCGGGAGACCCCCCCTCTCTCCTTCCTCCTCCTCCTCCTCCTCCCTCCTCCGCCGCCGCTCGACCCCCCCCCCCCGGCCGCCCGCCCGCCAGCCGCCCCGCCTCGGCCCGGTCGGAAGCAGCGGCGGCGGCGCCGAGCAGGAGGGCCGGGACTACAGCTCCCAGCAGGCAGCGGGGCCGGGGAGGGGGGCGGGGCGGGGCGGAGGAGGAGGGAGAGGGAGGAGCCCGGCGGCTCTTCCCGGCCCCGCTGCCTGCTGGGAGCTGTAGTCCGGGCCCTCACGCTCGGCGCGGCCTGAAGCCCCCTCCCCAAAAGGGGGAGAGCGGAGGGGAAGCCCCCCCTCCCCTCTGCCTGAAGCCCCCTCCCCAAAAGGGAGACCAAAGGGGAAGCCCCTCTGCCTGAAGCCCCCTCCCCAAAAGGGGGAGAGCCAAGGGGAAGCCCCCCTCCCCAAAAGGGAGACCAAAGGGGAAGCCCCCCTCCCCTCTGCCTGAAGCCCCCTCCCCAAAAGGGAGACCAAAGGGGAAGCCCCCTCCCCTGTGTCTGAAGCCCCCTCCCCAAAAGGGGGAGCAAAGGGGAAGCCCCCTCCCCAAAAGGGAGACCAAAGGGGAAGCCCCCTCCCCTCTGCCTGAAGCCCCCTCCCCAAAAGGGGGAGCAAAGGGGAAGCCCCCTCCCCAAAAGGGAGACCAAAGGGGAAGCCCCCCTCCCCTCTGCCTGAAGCCCCCTCCCCAAAAGGGGGAGAGCGGAGGGGAAGCCCCCCTCCCCAATCCGTGAAGCCCCTTTCTTTCTTTCTAAGTGTGATTGGACACACAAGGAAATTGTACAGAATCCTTCTTTCATCTCTTCTCTCTCCCTTCCTTCCTTCCTTCCTTCCTTCCTTTATTTTTTTTCTTTCTTTCTTTCTTTCTTTCTTTCTTTCTTTCTTTCTTTCTTTCTTTCTTTCTTTCTTTCTTTCTTTCTTTCTTTCTTTCTTTCCCTTCCTCCCTTCCTCTCTCTCTCTTTCTCTCTCTCTCTCTTTCTTTCTTTATTTCCAAGTGTGATTGGACACACAAGAAAATTGTACAGAATCATCCCTACAGTTGTACACAATCTTTCCTTTCTTCCTTCCTTCCTTCCTTCCCCCTCCCTCTTTCTTTCTTTCTTTCTTTCTTTTTTCTTTCTTTCTTTCTTTCTTTCTTTCTTTCTTCCTTCCTTCCTTTCTTCCTTCCCCTCCCTCCCTCTCTCTCTCTGTCTCTCTTTCTCCTTCCTTCCTTCCTTCCTTCCTTCCTTCCTTCCTTCCTTCCTTCCTTCCCCTCCCTGTCTGTCTCCCTCCCTCTCTTTTTTCTTTCTTTCTTTCTTTCCTTCCTCCTTCCCTCCCTCCCTCCCTCCTTCCTTCTTTCTTTCTTTCCTTTTTCCTTTCCTTCTTTCTCTCTCTCTTTCTTTCCTCCCTCCCTCCCTCCCTCCTTCCTTCTTTCTTTTTTCTTTCCTTCTTTCTCTCTCTTTCCTTCCTTCCTCCTTCCCTCCTTCCTTCGTTCTTTCTTTCCTTCTTTTTTCTTTCTTTCCTTCTTTTTTCTTTCCTTCTCTCTCTCTTTTCTTTCCTTCTTTCTCTCTCTCTTTCTTTCTTTTCTCCCTCCCTCCCTCCCTCCCTCCTTCCTTCTTTCTTTTTTCTTTCCTTCTCTCTCTTTCTTTTTCTTTCTCTCTCTCTTTCTTTCTTTCCTTCCTTCCTCCCTCCCTCCCTCCCTCCTTCCTTCTTTCTTTTTTCTTTCCTTCTCTCTCTCTCTTTCTTTTTCTTTCTCTCTCTCTCTTTCTTTCTTTCCTTCCTTCCTCCCTCCCTCCTTCCTTCCTTCTTTCTTTTCTTTTTTCCTTTCCTTCTTTCTCTCTTTCTTTCTTTTCTCCCTCCCTCCCTCCCTCCCTCCCTCCTTCCTTCTTTTTTCTTTCTTTCTTTCTTTCCTTCCTCCTTCCCTCCCTCCCTCCCTCCTTCCTTCTTTCTTTCTTTCCTTTTTTCCTTTCCTTCTTTCTCTCTTTCTTTCTTTTCTCCCTCCCTCCCTCCCTCCCTCCCTCCTTCCTTCTTTTTTCTTTCTTTCTTTCTCTCTCTCTCTTTCTTTTTCTTTCTCTCTCTCTTTCTTTCTTTCCTTCCTTCCTCCCTCCCTCCCTCCCTCCTTCCTTCTTTCTTTCTTTCCTTTTTTTTCTTTCTTTCTCTCTCTCTCTTTCCTTCCTCCCTCCCTCCCTCCTTCTTTCTTTCTTTCTTTCTTTCTTTCTTTCTTTCTTTCTTTCTTTCTTTCCTTTTTTTCTTTCTTTCTCTCTCTCTCTTTCTTTCCTTCCTTCCCTGTCCTTACCCCGGGTGGCAGGAGCCGCCAATCTCCGCTCTTGGTTAACCTGCGTCAGAGAGGCCTCGCATCCGTGATGCGCCGGGTTCGAGACCCCACGCCGGGCCCTCGAATTCTTTGCCGGGATAAGCCTGGTCCAGGAAGGGAGGCTTAGCCCAGGTCCGCCTGCGGCCCCCGGCAAAGAGAAGAAGGAGGGAGCATCCTCCCCCAGGGACAAAAGTGGGGAAGGGTCCCGCAGGGACAGATCCTGGTTACGATCAAGCCGCCTCCTGGATCAGCCGCCAAGAAGAAGAATTTGGGGCGCTAAGAATCAATCCCAAACCCGGATCCGGACAGCTGCGAGGAGAAGAGAGAAATATTCATGCCCCGAAAGCAAAAAAATAATCTGTTTGGGGTGTGTGTGTGTGTGTGTGTGTGTTTTTTTTCCCCAGGAAAAAAAAAGCAAAAAGGCAGGAAAATCTTTAGCGAAAAAGATCAAACACTCGACGACCATTGAATATAACCTGTTCTTTTCTTTTCTTTTCCTTTCTTTTTTCTTTCTTTCTTTCTTTCTTTTTTCTCTTTCTCTTTTTTCTCTTTCTCTTTCTCTTTTTTCTCTGTATTTCTTTCTTTCTTTTTTCTCTTTCTCTTTTTTCTCTTTCTCTTTCTCTCTTTTTTCTCTTTCTTTCTTTCTTTCTTTTTTCTCTTTCTCTTTTTTCTGTCTCTTTCTCCCTTTTTTCTCTTTCTTTCTTTCTCTTTCTTTTTCTTTCTTTCTTTTTTCTCTTTCTCTTTCTCTCTCTTTTTCTTTCTTTCTTTCTTTCTTTCTTTTTTCTCTTTCTCTTTTTTCTCTTTCTCTTTCTCTCTTTTTTCTCTTTCTTTCTTTCTTTCTTTTTTCTCTTTCTCTTTTTTCTGTCTCTTTCTCCCTTTTTTCTCTTTCTTTCTTTCTCTTTCTTTTTCTTTCTTTCTTTTTTCTCTTTCTCTTTCTCTCTCTTTTTCTTTCTTTCTTTCTTTCTTTCTTTTTTCTCTTTCTCTTTTTTCTCTTTCTCTTTCTCTCTTTTTTCTCTTTCTTTCTTTCTTTCTTTTTTCTCTTTCTCTTTTTTCTGTCTCTTTCTCCCTTTTTTCTCTTTCTTTCTTTCTCTTTCTTTTTCTTTCTTTCTTTTTTCTCTTTCTCTTTCTCTCTTTTTTCTCTTTCTTTCTTTCTTTCTTTTTTCTCTTTCTCTTTCTCTCTCTTTTTCTTTCTTTCTTTCTTTCTTTCTTTTTTCTCTTTCTCTTTTTTCTCTTTCTCTTTCTCTCTTTTTTCTCTTTCTTTCTTTCTTTCTTCCTCTTTCTTTCTTTCTTTTTTCTCTTTCTTTCTTTTTTCTTTCTTTTTTCTTTCTTTTTTCTTTTTCTCTTTTTTCTCTTTCTCTTTCTCTCTTTTTTCTCTTTCTTTCTTTCTTTCTTCCTCTTTCTTTCTTTCTTTTTTCTCTTTCTTTCTTTTTTCTTTCTTTTTTCTTTCTTTTTTCTTTTTCTCTTTTTTCTCTTTCTCTTTCTCTCTTTTTTCTCTCTCTCTTTCTTTCTTTCTTTCCTTTTCTTTCTCTTTCTCCCTTTTTTCTCTTTCTCTCTTTTTTCTCTTTCTTTCTTTCTTTCCTTTTCTTTCTCTTTCTCTCTTTTTTCTCTTTCTTTCTTTCTTTCTTTCTCTTTCTTTCTTTCTTTCTTTCTTTTTTCTCTTTCTTTTTTCTTTCTTTTTTCTTTCTTTTTTCTTTTTCTCTTTTTTCTCTTTCTCTTTCTCTCTTTTTTCTCTTTCTTTCTTTCTTTCTTTCTTTCTTTCCTTTTCTTTCTCTTTCTCTCTTTTTTCTCTTTCTTTCTTTCTTTCTTTCTCTTTCTTTCTCTTTCTTTCTTTCTTTTTTCTCTTTCTTTTTTCTTTCTTTTTTCTTTCTTTCTTCTCTTTCTTTTTTCTCTTTTTCTTTCTCTCTTTTTTCTCTTTCTTTCTTTCTTTCTTTCTTTCTTTCTTTCTCTTTCTCAATACTTTCTTTCTTTCTTTCTTTCTTTCTTTCTTTCTTTCTTTCATAAATCGGATTAAATTTTAGATGGGGGCGGGGCAGGAGCCATCCAATCAGAGCGCTCTCAGATGCTCCCCAAACAGGAGCTATAAATCCGACCGGCCGAGGCCAGTTCGACGCTCTTCCTTCCCTCCGGGCATTCCGGGCTCCTGAGCACGTGCAGAGGGCTCGTCCCGCCAGGTAGGAAGGGGAACCCGATGTGGGGGGGTGCTAAGAGGTTGGTGGTGGCGGTAGGGTTCCCCCCCCAAAGGCTGGGTTGGTGAGGAAGGGAGCCCTGCTTCGGGAAGAAGAGCTGGAAGGGGACCTCCGAGGACATCTAGTCCAACCCCCTGCCCCTGAATGCAGAATCACAGAGTTGGAAGGGACCCCGGAGGTCCTCTAGTCCAACCCTCTGCTCAGGCAGGAGACCCTTACAGAATAACAGAATATCAGACTTGGAAGGGTCCTCAGAGGTCATCTAGTCCAACCCCTCATGCTCGATCGGGTGACCCTGACGGAATCATAGAATGACAGAGTTGGAAGGGACCCCGGAGGTCCTCTAGTCCAACCCTCTGCTCAGGCAGGAGACCCTTACAGAATAACAGAATATCAGACTTGGAAGGGTCCTCAGAGGTCATCTAGTCCAACCCCTCATGCTCGATCGGGTGACCCTGACGGAATCATAGAATGACAGAGTTGGAAGGGACCCCGGAGGTCCTCTAGTCCAACCCCCTGCTGGAGTGGGAGACCCTTACAGAATAACAGAGTTGGAAGGGACCCTGGAGGTCCTCTAGTCCAACCCTCTGCTCAGGCAGGAGACCCTTACAGAATAACAGAATATCATAGTTGGAAGGGTCCTCAGAGGTCATCTAGTCCAACCCCTCATGCTCGATCGGGTGACCCTGACGGAATCATAGAATGACAGAGTTGGAAGGGACCCCGGAGGTCCTCTAGTCCAACCCCCTGCTCGAGCAGGAGACCCTTACAGAATAACAGAATATCATAGTTGGAAGGGTCCTCAGAGGTCATCTAGTCCAACCCCTCATGCTCGATCGGGTGACCCTGACGGAATCATAGAATGACAGAGTTGGAAGGGACCCCGGAGGTCCTCTAGTCCAACCCCCTGCTCGAGCAGGAGACCCTTAAAGAATCATAGAATAACAGAGTTGGAAGGGACCCCGGAGGTCCTCTAGTCCAACCCTCTGCTCAGGCAGGAGACCCTTACAGAATAACAGAATATCATAGTTGGAAGGGTCCTCAGAGGTCATCTAGTCCAACCCCTCATGCTCGATCGGGTGACCCTGACGGAATCATAGAATGACAGAGTTGGAAGGGACCCCGGAGGTCCTCTAGTCCAACCCCCTGCTCGAGCAGGAGACCCTTAAAGAATCATAGAATAACAGAGTTAGAAGGGACCCTGGAGGTCATCTAGTCCAGCCCCCTGCTCAGGCAGGAGACCCTTACAGAATAACAGAATATCAGAGTTGGAAGGGACCTGAGAGGTCACCTAGTCCGACCCCCTGATCAAGCGGGAGACCCTTACAAAATCATAGAATAACAGAGTTGGAAGGGACCCTGGAGGTCATCTAGTCCAACCCCCTGATCAAGCGGGAGACCCTTACAGAATAACAGAGTTGGAAGGGACCTGAGAGGTCACCTAGTCCGACCCCCTGCCCGAGCGGGTGACCCTGACGGAATCACAGAACGACAGAGGTGGAAGGGACCCCGGAGGTCCTCTAGTCCAGCCCCCTTTCCGGCGAGCAAAGTCGAGGGGGGAAGCCTGATTCGCTTAACCACGGCGCTCCTGACTGAAGCCCGGCCTTGATTCACTTAACGACCGGGGGAGGGCGAGGAAGGTCATAAAATGTGGCAAAAAAATTCACCTGGCAAATATTTTGAGGCTCTGTCAGGGTTTGTCAATCTACCCGTATTTGCCTTCTCTTGGTAGGTTTGTCTCGGTCCCTCCCGAGCGGTCGGGAGCTTCCCCAGACTGACCTCAGTGAGGACTAGCGGCTTGGCTGGTCCTTCCTTCTGAACCTTTTTCCTTTCCTAGGGACCCGACCGGCTGGCTGGCTGCCCCGACTCCTTCCGCGGGGATTCCCTCCGGCTCAGAGAGATGTGGCGAGCCGTCTTTCCGGGTGCCCCGCCTCCCGTCCTCAGCATCCTGGCCTGGCTTTCCCTCTGGCAGACGCTGGCGGTGGATGATGGGTAAGGATGTAGCCAAGAGCTCTCATTCTCCCCTCCCCCTTCCGAAACTCTGCCCGAGGTTTGCAGGGAGCGATGGGTTAGTGGGTTCCCAAGGAATCTCTCCCGGCAGGAAAGGGACGAAGGAGTCGGTCCCTAATTACAGAAGCAGCCGAACGCCAGCCCTGCGGGGCGGTCCCTGCAGATCTGACGTTTAGGTGCGGCCTCCCAGGAGGGGACCCTCTGCTCCTTCTTGGCTGCCGCGTCCCGGAGAAGGTTTTCCCTTGCCTCCTTCCGGGACCTTAATCTGACTTCCCAATTAGCCGAGAGCTTAGGATTTCCTGGTGGTCTCCTTTCCACCTCTTAACGAAGGCCAGCTTCATTTGGGGAAACTCTTTCTTGGCTGCAAGCCTGGAAAAGATTTTCCTTGCCGCCTCTTCCTCCTCCTCCTCCTCCTCCTCCCCTGCTGTTAGCCTATAGCTCAGGATTTCCTAGTGGTCTCCTTTCCACCTCTACGTGGGCTTAGTTTCATTTGGGGAATGTCGCAACTCCTTCTTAGCTGCGATCCTGGAGGGGAAAAAAAAATCTCCTTGCCTTCTTCCGGGACGTTTATCTGCTTCCCCAGTTCGCCTAGAGCTGAAGATTTCCTCATGGTCTCCTTTCCTCCGTCCGGCAGGCGCTGGTGCGAGAGGGTGGTCCAGGTGCGAGACGAAGGCGTGGTGAATGTGCGACGGGAGGACGTGGTGCCCTGCGCGGAGGTTTACCAGTACACTCTGGAAGGCTGGCACCTCGACCGGGACAGGACCCGCCGAGCGACCGGCTCCGGGCGCGCCCTGTGCTACATTTACAAGTGAGAGGCCGGAGGGCGAGGCGGTGGGCGGTGGTGGGGCTGGACTGGATGGCCTCCAAGGTCCCTTCCCTCTCTGCCCTTTTATGATTCTGGAAGGGTCTCTCCTGTTTGAGCAGGGGGGTTGGACTAGATGACCTCCCAGATCCCTTCCCGCTCTGCCCTCCTATGATTCTGGAAGGGTCTCTCCTGTTTGAGCAGGGGGGTTGGACTAGATGACCTCCCGGGTCCCTTCCCGCTCTGCCCTCTTGAGCAGGGGGGTTGGACTAGATGACCTCCCAGGTCCCTTCCCGCTCTGCCCTTCTATGATTCTGGAAGGGTCTCTCCTGTTTGAGCAGGGGGGGTTGGACTAGATGACCTCCCGGGTCCCTTCCCGCTCTGCCCTTCTATGATTCTGGAAGGGTCTCTCCTGTTTGAGCAGGGGGGGGTTGGACTAGATGACCTCCCAGATCCCTTCCCGCTCTGCCCTCCTATGATTCTGGAAGGGTCTCTCCTGTTTGAGCAGGGGGGTTGGACTAGATGACCTCCCGGGTCCCTTCCCGCTCTGCCCTCCTATGATTCTGGAAGGGTCTCTCCTGTTTGAACAGGGGGGTTGGGCTAGATGACCTCCCAGGTCCCTTCCCTCTCTGCCCTTCTATGATTCTGGAAGGGTCTCTCCTGTTTGAGCAGGGGGGGGTTGGACTAGATGACCTCCCGGGTCCCTTCCCGCTCTGCCCTTCTATGATTCTGGAAGGGTCTCTCCTGTTTGAGCAGGGGGGTTGGACTAGATGACCTCCCGGGTCCCTTCCCGCTCTGCCCTCTTGAGCAGGGGGGTTGGACTAGATGACCTCCCAGGTCCCTTCCCGCTCTGCCCTCCTATGATTCTGGAAGGGTCTCTCCTGTTTGAGCAGGGGGGTTGGACTAGATGACCTCCCGGGTCCCTTCCCGCTCTGCCCTTCTATGATTCTGGAAGGGTCTCTCCTGTTTGAGCAGGGGGGTTGGACTAGATGACCTCCCAGATCCCTTCCCGCTCTGCCCTCCTATGATTCTGGAAGGGTCTCTCCTGTTTGAGCAGGGGGGTTGGACTAGATGACCTCCCGGGTCCCTTCCCGCTCTGCCCTTCTATGATTCTGGAAGGGTCTCTCCTGTTTGAGCAGGGGGGTTGGACTAGATGACCTCCCAGATCCCTTCCCGCTCTGCCCTCCTATGATTCTGG
The DNA here is from genome assembly GCF_964194415.1 of Vipera berus. Taxonomy (NCBI): domain Eukaryota; kingdom Metazoa; phylum Chordata; class Lepidosauria; order Squamata; family Viperidae; genus Vipera; species Vipera berus. The sequence continues at coordinate 132,639,545 of NC_138205.1, read as the reverse complement.
AAGGGTCTCTCCTGTTTGAGCAGGGGGGTTGGACTAGATGACCTCCCAGATCCCTTCCCGCTCTGCCCTCCTATGATTCTGGAAGGGTCTCTCCTGTTTGAGCAGGGGGGTTGGACTAGATGACCTCCCGGGTCCCTTCCCGCTCTGCCCTTCTATGATTCTGGAAGGGTCTCTCCTGTTTGAGCAGGGGGGTTGGACTAGATGACCTCCCAGATCCCTTCCCGCTCTGCCCTCCTATGATTCTGGAAGGGTCTCTCCTGTTTGAGCAGGGGGGTTGGACTAGATGACCTCCCGGGTCCCTTCCCGCTCTGCCCTCTTGAGCAGGGGGGTTGGACTAGATGACCTCCCAGGTCCCTTCCCGCTCTGCCCTTCTATGATTCTGGAAGGGTCTCTCCTGTTTGAGCAGGGGGGGTTGGACTAGATGACCTCCCGGGTCCCTTCCCGCTCTGCCCTTCTATGATTCTGGAAGGGTCTCTCCTGTTTGAGCAGGGGGGGTTGGACTAGATGACCTCCCGGGTCCCTTCCCGCTCTGCCCTTCTATGATTCTGGAAGGGTCTCTCCTGTTTGAGCAGGGGGGGGTTGGACTAGATGACCTCCTGGGTCCCTTCCCGCTCTGCCCTCCTATGATTCTGGAAGGGTCTCTCCTGCTTGAACAGGGGGGTTGGACTAGATGACCTCCCGGGTCCCTTCCCGCTCTGCCCTTCTATGATTCTGGAAGGGTCTCTCCTGCTTGAACACGGGGGTTGGACTAGATGACCTCCCAGATCCCTTCCCGCTCTGCCCTCCTATGATTGTGGAAGGGTCTCTCCTGTTTGAGCAGGGGGGTTGGACTAGATGACCTCCCGGGTCCCTTCCCGCTCTGCCCTTCTATGATTCTGGAAGGGTCTCTCCTGTTTGAGCAGGGGGGTTGGACTAGATGACCTCCCAGATCCCTTCCCGCTCTGCCCTCCTATGATTCTGGAAGGGTCTCTCCTGTTTGAGCAGGGGGGTTGGACTAGATGACCTCCCGGGTCCCTTCCCGCTCTGCCCTCTTGAGCAGGGGGGTTGGACTAGATGACCTCCCAGGTCCCTTCCCGCTCTGCCCTTCTATGATTCTGGAAGGGTCTCTCCTGTTTGAGCAGGGGGGGTTGGACTAGATGACCTCCCGGGTCCCTTCCCGCTCTGCCCTTCTATGATTCTGGAAGGGTCTCTCCTGTTTGAGCAGGGGGGGTTGGACTAGATGACCTCCCGGGTCCCTTCCCGCTCTGCCCTTCTATGATTCTGGAAGGGTCTCTCCTGTTTGAGCAGGGGGGGGTTGGACTAGATGACCTCCTGGGTCCCTTCCCGCTCTGCCCTCCTATGATTCTGGAAGGGTCTCTCCTGCTTGAACAGGGGGGTTGGACTAGATGACCTCCCGGGTCCCTTCCCGCTCTGCCCTTCTATGATTCTGGAAGGGTCTCTCCTGCTTGAACACGGGGGTTGGACTAGATGACCTCCCGGGTCCCTTCCCGCTCTGCCCTCCTATGATTCTGGAAGGGTCTCTCCTGTTTGAGCAGGGGGGGTTGGACTAGATGACCTCCCAGTTCCCTTCCCTCTCTGCCCTTCTATGATTCTGGAAGGGTCTCTCCTGTTTGAGCAGGGGGGGTTGGACTAGATGACCTCCCGGGTCCCTTCCCGCTCTGCCCTTCTATGATTCTGGAAGGGTCTCTCCTGTTTGAGCAGGGGGGGGTTGGACTAGATGACCTCCTGGGTCCCTTCCCGCTCTGCCCTCCTATGATTCTGGAAGGGTCTCTCCTGCTTGAACAGGGGGGTTGGACTAGATGACCTCCCGGGTCCCTTCCCGCTCTGCCCTTCTATGATTCTGGAAGGGTCTCTCCTGCTTGAACACGGGGGTTGGACTAGATGACCTCCCGGGTCCCTTCCCGCTCTGCCCTCCTATGATTCTGGAAGGGTCTCTCCTGTTTGAGCAGGGGGGGGTTGGACTAGATGACCTCCCAGATCCCTTCCCGCTCTGCCCTCCTATGATTCTGGAAGGGTCTCTCCTGTTTGAGCAGGGGGGTTGGACTAGATGACCTCCCGGGTCCCTTCCCGCTCTGCCCTCCTATGATTCTGGAAGGGTCTCTCCTGTTTGAACAGGGGGGTTGGGCTAGATGACCTCCCAGGTCCCTTCCCTCTCTGCCCTTCTATGATTCTGGAAGGGTCTCTCCTGTTTGAGCAGGGGGGGGTTGGACTAGATGACCTCCCGGGTCCCTTCCCGCTCTGCCCTTCTATGATTCTGGAAGGGTCTCTCCTGTTTGAGCAGGGGGGGGTTGGACTAGATGACCTCCCGGGTCCCTTCCCGCTCTGCCCTTCTATGATTCTGGAAGGGTCTCTCCTGTTTGAGCAGGGGGGGTTGGACTAGATGACCTCCCGGGTCCCTTCCCGCTCTGCCCTTCTATGATTCTGGAAGGGTCTCTCCTGCTTGAACACGGGGGTTGGACTAGATGACCTCCCGGGTCCCTTCCCGCTCTGCCCTCCTATGATTCTGGAAGGGTCTCTCCTGTTTGAGCAGGGGGGGTTGGACTAGATGACCTCCCAGTTCCCTTCCCTCTCTGCCCTTCTATGATTCTGGAAGGGTCTCTCCTGTTTGAGCAGGGGGGGGTTGGACTAGATGACCTCCCGGGTCCCTTCCCGCTCTGCCCTCCTATGATTCTGGAAGGGTCTCTCCTGTTTGAGCAGGGGGGTTGGACTAGATGACCTCCCGGGTCCCTTCCCGCTCTGCCCTCCTATGATTCTGGAAGGGTCTCTCCTGTTTGAGCAGGGGGGGTTGGACTAGATGACCTCCCGGGTCCCTTCCCGCTCTGCCCTCCTATGATTCTGGAAGGGTCTCTCCTGTTTGAGCAGGGGGGGTTGGACTAGATGACCTCCCAGTTCCCTTCCCTCTCTGCCCTTCTATGATTCTGGAAGGGTCTCTCCTGTTTGAGCAGGGGGGGGTTGGACTAGATGACCTCCCGGGTCCCTTCCCGCTCTGCCCTTCTATGATTCTGGAAGGGTCTCTCCTGTTTGAACAGGGGGGTTGGGCTAGATGACCTCCCAGGTCCCTTCCCTCTCTGCCCTTCTATGATTCTGGAAGGGTCTCTCCTGTTTGAGCAGGGGGGGTTGGACTAGATGACCTCCCGGGTCCCTTCCCGCTCTGCCCTTCTATGATTCTGGAAGGGTCTCTCCTGTTTGAGCAGGGGGGGTTGGACTAGATGACCTCCCGGGTCCCTTCCCGCTCTGCCCTTCTATGATTCTGGAAGGGTCTCTCCTGCTTGAACACGGGGGTTGGACTAGATGACCTCCCGGGTCCCTTCCCGCTCTGCCCTCCTATGATTCTGGAAGGGTCTCTCCTGTTTGAGCAGGGGGGGTTGGACTAGATGACCTCCCAGTTCCCTTCCCTCTCTGCCCTTCTATGATTCTGGAAGGGTCTCTCCTGTTTGAGCAGGGGGGGGTTGGACTAGATGACCTCCCGGGTCCCTTCCCGCTCTGCCCTCCTATGATTCTGGAAGGGTCTCTCCTGTTTGAACAGGGGGGTTGGGCTAGATGACCTCCCAGGTCCCTTCCCTCTCTGCCCTTCTATGATTCTGGAAGGGTCTCTCCTGTTTGAGCAGGGGGGGTTGGACTAGATGACCTCCCGGGTCCCTTCCCGCTCTGCCCTTCTATGATTCTGGAAGGGTCTCTCCTGTTTGAGCAGGGGGGGTTGGACTAGATGACCTCCCGGGTCCCTTCCCGCTCTGCCCTCCTATGATTCTGGAAGGGTCTCTCCTGTTTGAGCAGGGGGGGTTGGACTAGATGACCTCCCAGTTCCCTTCCCTCTCTGCCCTTCTATGATTCTGGAAGGGTCTCTCCTGTTTGAGCAGGGGGGGGTTGGACTAGATGACCTCCCAGATCCCTTCCCGCTCTGCCCTCCTATGATTCTGGAAGGGTCTCTCCTGTTTGAACAGGGGGGTTGGGCTAGATGACCTCCCAGGTCCCTTCCCGCTCTGCCCTTCTATGATTCTGGAAGGGTCTCTCCTGTTTGAGCAGGGGGGTTGGGCTAGATGACCTCCCGGGTCCCTTCCCTCTCTGCCCTCCTATGATTCTGGAAGGGTCTCTCCTGTTTGAACAGGGGGGTTGGGCTAGATGACCTCCCAGGTCCCTTCCCGCTCTGCCCTTCTATGATTCTGGAAGGGTCTCTCCTGTTTGAGCAGGGGGGTTGGGCTAGATGACCTCCCGGGTCCCTTCCCTCTCTGCCCTTCTATGATTCTGGAAGGGTCTCTCCTGTTTGAGCAGGGGGGGTTGGACTAGATGACCTCCCGGGTCCCTTCCCGCTCTGCCCTCCTATGATTCTGGAAGGGTCTCTCCTGTTTGAGCAGGGGGGGTTGGACTAGATGACCTCCCAGTTCCCTTCCCTCTCTGCCCTTCTATGATTCTGGAAGGGTCTCTCCTGTTTGAGCAGGGGGGGGTTGGACTAGATGACCTCCCGGGTCCCTTCCCGCTCTGCCCTTCTATGATTCTGGAAGGGTCTCTCCTGTTTGAACAGGGGGGTTGGGCTAGATGACCTCCCAGGTCCCTTCCCTCTCTGCCCTTCTATGATTCTGGAAGGGTCTCTCCTGTTTGAGCAGGGGGGGTTGGACTAGATGACCTCCCGGGTCCCTTCCCGCTCTGCCCTTCTATGATTCTGGAAGGGTCTCTCCTGTTTGAGCAGGGGGGGTTGGACTAGATGACCTCCCGGGTCCCTTCCCGCTCTGCCCTTCTATGATTCTGGAAGGGTCTCTCCTGCTTGAACACGGGGGTTGGACTAGATGACCTCCCGGGTCCCTTCCCGCTCTGCCCTCCTATGATTCTGGAAGGGTCTCTCCTGTTTGAGCAGGGGGGGTTGGACTAGATGACCTCCCAGTTCCCTTCCCTCTCTGCCCTTCTATGATTCTGGAAGGGTCTCTCCTGTTTGAGCAGGGGGGGGTTGGACTAGATGACCTCCCAGATCCCTTCCCGCTCTGCCCTCCTATGATTCTGGAAGGGTCTCTCCTGTTTGAACAGGGGGGTTGGGCTAGATGACCTCCCAGGTCCCTTCCCGCTCTGCCCTTCTATGATTCTGGAAGGGTCTCTCCTGTTTGAGCAGGGGGGGTTGGACTAGATGACCTCCCGGGTCCCTTCCCGCTCTGCCCTTCTATGATTCTGGAAGGGTCTCTCCTGTTTGAGCAGGGGGGGTTGGACTAGATGACCTCCCGGGTCCCTTCCCGCTCTGCCCTCCTATGATTCTGGAAGGGTCTCTCCTGTTTGAGCAGGGGGGGTTGGACTAGATGACCTCCCAGTTCCCTTCCCTCTCTGCCCTTCTATGATTCTGGAAGGGTCTCTCCTGTTTGAGCAGGGGGGGGTTGGACTAGATGACCTCCCAGATCCCTTCCCGCTCTGCCCTCCTATGATTCTGGAAGGGTCTCTCCTGTTTGAACAGGGGGGTTGGGCTAGATGACCTCCCAGGTCCCTTCCCGCTCTGCCCTTCTATGATTCTGGAAGGGTCTCTCCTGTTTGAGCAGGGGGGGGTTGGACTAGATGACCTCCTGGGTCCCTTCCCTCTCTGCCCTTCTATGATTCTGGAAGGGTCTCTCCTGTTTGAGCAGGGGGGGGTTGGACTAGATGACCTCCCAGGTCCCTTCCCTCTCTGCCCTTCTATGATTCTGGAAGGGTCTCTCCTGTTTGAACAGGGGGGTTGGGCTAGATGACCTCCCAGGTCCCTTCCCGCTCTGCCCTTCTATGATTCTGGAAGGGTCTCTCCTGTTTGAGCAGGGGGGGGTTGGACTAGATGACCTCCTGGGTCCCTTCCCGCTCTGCCCTTCTATGATTCTGGAAGGGTCTCTCCTGTTTGAACACGGGGGTTGGACTAGATGACCTCCTGGGTCCCTTCCCGCTCTGCCCTTCTATGATTCTGGAAGGGTCTCTCCTGTTTGAGCAGGGGGGGGTTGGACTAGATGACCTCCCAGGTCCCTTCCCGCTCTGCCCTTCTATGATTCTGGAAGGGTCTCTCCTGTTTGAGCAGGGGGGGTTGGACTAGATGACCTCCCAGGTCCCTTCCCGCTCTGCCCTTCTATGATTCTGGAAGGGTCTCTCCTGTTTGAGCAGGGGGGCTTGGACAAGATGACCTCCCGGGTCCCTTCCCTCTCTGCCCTTCTATGATTCTGGAAGGGTCTCTCCTGTTTGAGCAGGGGGGTTGGGCTAGATGACCTCCCGGGTCCCTTCCCTCTCTGCCCTTCTATGATTCTGGAAGGGTCTCTCCTGTTTGAGCAGGGGGGTTGGGCTAGATGACCTCCCGGGTCCCTTCCCGCTCTGCCCTTCTATGATTCTGGAAGGGTCTCTCCTGTTTGAGCAGGGGGGGGTTGGACTAGATGACCTCCCGGGTCCCTTCCCGCTCTGCCCTTCTATGATTCTGGAAGGGTCTCTCCTGTTTGAGCAGGGGGGGTTGGACTAGATGACCTCCCGGGTCCCTTCCCGCTCTGCCCTTCTATGATTCTGGAAGGGTCTCTCCTGCTTGAACACGGGGGTTGGACTAGATGACCTCCCGGGTCCCTTCCCGCTCTGCCCTCCTATGATTCTGGAAGGGTCTCTCCTGTTTGAGCAGGGGGGGTTGGACTAGATGACCTCCCAGTTCCCTTCCCTCTCTGCCCTTCTATGATTCTGGAAGGGTCTCTCCTGTTTGAGCAGGGGGGGGTTGGACTAGATGACCTCCCGGGTCCCTTCCCGCTCTGCCCTCCTATGATTCTGGAAGGGTCTCTCCTGTTTGAGCAGGGGGGGTTGGACTAGATGACCTCCCGGGTCCCTTCCCGCTCTGCCCTTCTATGATTCTGGAAGGGTTTCTCCTGTTTGAACAGGGGGGTTGGGCTAGATGACCTCCCAGGTCCCTTCCCGCTCTGCCCTTCTATGATTCTGGAAGGGTCTCTCCTGTTTGAGCACGGGGGGGTTGGACTAGATGACCTCCCGGGTCCCTTCCCGCTCTGCCCTTCTATGATTCTGGAAGGGTCTCTCCTGTTTGAACACGGGGGTTGGACTAGATGACCTCCTGGGTCCCTTCCCGCTCTGCCCTTCTATGATTCTGGAAGGGTCTCTCCTGTTTGAGCAGGGGGGGTTGGACTAGATGACCTCCCAGGTCCCTTCCCGCTCTGCCCTTCTATGATTCTGGAAGGGTCTCTCCTGTTTGAGCAGGGGGGGGTTGGACTAGATGACCTCCCAGATCCCTTCCCGCTCTGCCCTCCTATGATTCTGGAAGGGTCTCTCCTGTTTGAGCAGGGGGGGGTTGGACTAGATGACCTCCCGGGTCCCTTCCCTCTCTGCCCTTCTATGATTCTGGAAGGGTCTCTCCTGTTTGAGCAGGGGGGTTGGGCTAGATGACCTCCCGGGTCCCTTCCCGCTCTGCCCTTCTATGATTCTGGAAGGGTCTCTCCTGTTTGAGCAGGGGGGTTGGGCTAGATGACCTCCCAGGTCCCTTCCCTCTCTGCCCTCCTATGATTCTGGAAGGGTCTCTCCTGCTTGAACAGGGGGGTTGGACTAGATGACCTCCCGGGTCCCTTCCCGCTCTGCCCTCCTATGATTCTGGAAGGGTCTCTCCTGCTTGAACAGGGGGGTTGGACTAGATGACCTCCCAGGTCCCTTCCCGCTCTGCCCTCCTATGATTCTGGAAGGGTCTCTCCTGTTTGAGCAGGGGGGTTGGACTAGATGACCTCCCGGGTCCCTTCCCGCTCTGCCCTCCTATGATTCAGGAAGGGGTTACACTACGTGACTTGTTTTTTCTATTTCCTTCTCTCTCCTTCTCTCTCTATTACTTTTTTATTATTTAATAAGGATTTTTATGATTATGATTAATATTAATAATAATAACAACAATAATAATAACAATACTAATACTAATACTAATAATATTAATAATAATAATAATATTAATAATACTAATACTAATACTAATACTAATAATATTAATAATAATAATATTAATAATACTAATACTAATACTAATAATAATATTAATAATAACAATAATAATAATATTAATAATACTAATACTAATACTAATAATAATACTAATAATATTAATAATAATACTAATAATAATACTAATAATAATACTAATAATAATACTAATAATAATATTAATAATACTAATATTAATAATAATAATAATAATAATAATAATAATAATAATATTAATAATAATAATATTAATATTAATAATAATAATTTTAATAATACTAATACTAATACTAATAATAATAATAGCCATCATCATCATCATCATCACACTGTCAGCCAGATGCTCAGACTGGGTTTGGCATTTTTTTTCCCTATCAAGTCCTTACCAAGGCTATTATTATTCTTAGTTTTATTATTATTATTATTATTATTGTTAGTTTTATTATTCTTCGTTTGACCGTTTATTTATTTTCTGATTCCTCTCTGTATTTATTTGATTTCTTTCCAAATATTTTGACAGTTTGACAGAGAAACCACCGCAAAAAAAATAATGTACCGTCCCCCCCCCCCCAAAAAAAACCCGGATTAACTAAATCCCGAGATCATCTAGCCTGACCCCGCCCTGCCGAAAGCCCAGGAGGTTAAAAGCGACCCACGCGAGGTACTAGGGACCCTCCTCGGTTACCCCGAACCGCTTTGGCAACCCGGTTTGGATGGCGGCCTGTTTTTGATCTCCGCCATCTTTGTATTTCCTCACACACACACACACACACACACACACCTCTCCCCGCTACTTCGTCACAGGAACGAGGACCCCGGGCCCGTCGCTTGGAACCGGACGGTGCGCGCGTGCTGCGAAGGCTGGAGTGGGCCCCATTGCACCGAGGGTGAGGAGTTGGGGGGCTGCGCGGGTGGGGGGGCTTACTCCTCCTCTACTCCACGGTGTGTGTGTGTGTGTGTGTGTCTTCGGGTATTGGGGCCCCGAGTTCGAAACGGCAGGGAGAGACCCGATCTTGCGAATTTGCCTCGCTCTACGACCGCCTTCCCTGTCTCCAGCTTTCCCCCTTAGCGTCTTTCCATGTTGGGGTGACCCACCGGCCCCCCTTTTAAGGGGAGCCTGCACCCAGACTTTGAGAGGTCCTCGATGTACGACGGTTCGCTTAGTGACGACCACCGAAAAGGGAAAAAAATAAAAAATAAAAAGCCGCTGAGGAGCGTCCTTCACGCCTCCGACCGCGGCCGCCTCCCCCAAACCTTAAAATCCAACGGATCGGCAATCGGGTTCCCATTTACGACGGCCGCGGTGTCGATTCACTTAACGACTGCCGCGAAAATGTCCTCCCGTCGGGGGCAGGGGTCTGTGTAAAATCGTGCGGCCGCCTCGACTTGCAAGCGGCAGGTCGTTCAGGGAGTCCACGACTTGCGATAATTCGTTTAGCGACCGTTGGAGGCTCCACATGTGACCGAGCTGCATTTTGCAGACTTGACGGGCTGCTTGGCAACTGACTCATATTTATGACGGTTGTAGGGTCCCGGGGTCAGGTGATCCCCTTTTGCGACCCTCTGAGAAGTAAAGTACCTGGGGGGCGGGGGAGAGCCCGATTCAGTGAACGACCTTGGGAGAGCTGCCATGATTCACTTAACGACAGTGGCCAGAAAGGTCGTAAAATGGGACAAAACTTATTTGATCAATCTTTCACTTACCGAGCAAAAATCTGGGCTCAATTATGGCCGTAAGTCAAGGACTAGTTGTAAAGTACATGTAGTCCTCTACTTACGACGACTCGTTTAGTGACCAAAGTTGGAACGGCACTGAAAAAAATGCGACTTAGTTGTTCACACTTACGACCGTTTGCCGAATCCCTGTGGTCACGGGCTCAAAATTTGGATGCTTGACAACTGGCTCGTACTTATGACGGTTCGCAGCATCCCGCGGTCACATGATCTAAATTCGGACGCTTGGCCACTGACTCGTACTTACGACGGTCGCAGCGTCCCGGGGGCACGTGATCCACTGACTCATATTGGCAACCGTTTCATATTTACGACGGTCGCAGTGTCCTGGGGGGGGTGGGCGAGGAGGTCAGGTGATCCGCTTTTGTGACAAGCAAAGTCAGATTCACTGAACGACCCCGTGTGCCTCGCTTAACGACTGGAACTGTCTCACTTAGCGGTGGAAATGTGTGTGTGTGGGGGGGGTGGGGCTCCGTTGCGGTCGTAAGCTGAGGATTCCCCGGATCTGCCTGTCACTTGGAATATTCCCCTCTGTGGGCAGCCCCGCTCCGTCCCTGCTCGCCTGGCTAACTCGCTGAACCGATGTCTCGCTTAGTGACGGACGTTTGTGGTCGTACGTTGAGGACTCCCTGAAAAAAATGAGTTAACTATATAATTGTGGGTCTGGTTGTGTGAACCTGACACTCCTCCTGGGATTCTGCTTTTGGGGCCTTGCAGGAGTGACGTCGGTGGGCCCTTGCTTCTCCACCTGGCACTGCCAGGACGTGTCCCGGGTGCGAAACCTGTCACTCTTCAGCATGGCCGAATGTTGCAATCTGCCGTGGGGCCACAGCTGGCAGAATGCCTCCTCGGGGCTCTGCTTTACCTGCTCTAGGGAGCCCCCGAAAGGTAAGTTGCACTAGGCTTAACTGTCAATTATCCAGTAGGGACGCTGTCAATTATCTTAGTTTCAGCCTGACTGTCAATTATCCAGTAGGGACGCTGTCAGTTATCCTAGTTTCAGCCTGACTGTCAATTATCCAGAAGGGACGCTGTCAGTTATCCTAGTTTCAGCCTGACTGTCAATTATCCAGTAGGGACGCTGTCAGTTATCCTAGTTTCAGCCTGACTGTCAATTATCCAGTAGGGACGCTGTCAGTTATCCTAGTTTCAGCCTGACTGTCAATTATCCAGTAGGGACGCTGTCAGTTATCCTAGTTTCAGCCTGACTGTCAATTATCCAGTAGGGACGCTGTCAGTTATCCTAGTTTCAGCTTGATTGTCAATTATCCAGTAGGGACGCTGTCAGTTATCCTAGTTTCAGCTTGACTGTCAATTATCCAGTAGGGACGCTGTCAGTTATCCTAGTTTCAGGTTGACTGTCAATTATCCAGTAGGGATGCTGTCAGTTATCCTAGTTTCAGCTTGACTGTCAATTATCCAGTAGGGACGCTGTCAGTTATCCTAGTTTCAGCTTGGCTGTCAATTATCCAGTAGGGACGCTGTCAGTTATCCTAGTTTCAGCTTGACTGTCAATTATCCAGTAGGGACGCTGTCAGTTATCTTAGTTTCAGCCTGACTGTCCATTATCTAGTAGGGACACTGTCAATTATCTTAGTTTCAGCTTGACTGTCACTTATCCAGTAGGGACGCTGTCAGTTATCTTAGTTTCAGCCTGACTGTCAATTATCTAGTAGGGACACTGTCAATTATCCTAGTTTCAGCTGAACTGTCAATTACCCAGTAGGGACGCTGTCAGTTATCCTAGTTTCAGCTTGGCTGTCAATTATCCAGTAGGGACGCTGTCAGTTATCCTAGTTTCAGCTGAACTGTCAATTATCCAGTAGGGACACTGTCAGTTATCCTAGTTTCAGCTGAACTGTCAATTATCCAGTAGGGATGCTGTCAGTTATCCTAGTTTCAGCTTGGCTGTCAATTATCCAGTAGGGACGCTGTCAGTTATCCTAGTTTCAGCCTGACTGTCAATTATCCAGTAGGGATGCTGTCAGTTATCCTAGTTTCAGCTGAACTGTCAATTATCCAGTAGGGACGCTGTCAGTTATCCTAGTTTCAGCTTGACTGTCAATTATCCAGTAGGGACGCTGTCAGTTATCCTAGTTTCAGCTTGGCTGTCAATTATCCAGTAGGGACGCTGTCAGTTATCCTAGTTTCAGCCTGACTGTCAATTATCCAGTAGGGACGCTGTCAGTTATCCTAGTTTCAGCCTGACTGTCAATTATCCAGTAGGGACGCTGTCAGTTATCCTAGTTTCAGCTTGGCTGTCAATTATCCAGTAGGGACGCTGTCAGTTATCCTAGTTTCAGCCTGACTCTCAATTATCCACTCCAGGCGCTGTCCGTTATTTTAGTTTCAACTTGGCTGTCAATTATCCAGTAGGGACGCTGTCCGTTATCTAAATTTCAGCTTGACTGTCAATTGTCTAGTAGGGACGCTGTCAATTATCCTAGTTTCAGCTGAACTGTCAATTATTTAGTCGGGACGCTGTCAATTATCCTAGTTTCAGCTTGACTGTCAATTATCTAGTAGGGATGCTGTCAGTTATCCTAGTTTCAGCTTGGCTGTCAATTATCCAGTCCAGGCACTGTCAATTATCTTACTTTCAGCTTGACTGTCAATTATCTAGCTGGGATGCTGTCAATTATCTTAGTTTCAGCCTGACTGTCAATTATCCAGTCCAGGCACTGTCAATTATCTTACTTTCAGCTTGACTGTCAATTATCTAGCTGGGACGCTGTCAATTATTTTAGTTTCAGCCTGACTGTCAATTATCCAGTCCAGGCACTGTCAATTATCTTACTTTCAGCTTGACTGTCAATTATCTAGCTGGGACGCTGTCAATTATCTTAGTTTCAGCCTGACTGTCAATTATCCAGTCCAGGCACTGTCAATTATCTTAGTTTCAGCTTGACTGTCAATTATCTAGCTGGGACGCTGTCAATTATCTTAGTTTCAGCCTGACTGTCAATTATCCAGTCCAGGCACTGTCAATTATCTTAGTTTCAGCTTGACTGTCAATTATCCAGTCCAGGCACTGTCAATTATCTTACTTTCAGCCTGACTGTCAATTATCCAGTAGGGACGCTGTCCGTTATCTTAGTTTCAGCTCGACTGCCATTCATCGAGTCGGTCAATGCATTTTCAGGCCCTGGTGGAATCTGTTAATATTTGTAGGGGAGACGGAAATGGGATAAAGGATTAAAAAAGATATTTGGCTATCAAACGTCTCGCAAAGCCCGGCCTCGGCGCCGCTCTTCTCACCGTCCCTTTCTCCCCAGGCGCCCTGCCTTCGTCCCGCCTCCGGCTGGCTGCCCCCTCGGCGCTCCTCGCCCGAGAGAGGTACCGTCGCCCGCCCTTCGCCACCTGCCTCACCTGGGACGGCTTGCACTACCGCACGTTCGATGGGAGGCATTTCCGCTTCGTGGGCAACTGCACCTACGCCCTGGCTGCAGCGTCCGACGGTACCTGGGCCGTGTACGTCTCTTCCGGCCGCGGGGGCTGCGTGCCGGGCCAGTGTCAAAGGGTGAGGGATCTGGACACTTGAAGCGTGCGTTTGTGTGTGTGCGCGCCCGTGTGTGTGTGCGGGTCTGCAGGTTCGCTCCCGTAACCATCCAGAGTCTTATGCTTCCAGGCGTGTAGGGGTCAGTCCCTGACAAGACTGAGTGGCTGTACATTCCGGCATCCCGGGACATTCAAAATGTTCCATCTCTTTCTATGGGGGGTGAGCTCTTACCCCCCGTGGATAGGGCTCGCAACTTGGGAGTCCTCCTAGATTCACGGCTTACCCTGGAAGATCACATAGTGGCCGTGACTAGGGGGGCTTTCGCCCAGGTTCGCCTGGTGCGCCAGTTGCGGCCCTATCTGAACCGGGATGCCCTGTGTACGGTCACTCATGCGCTCGTGACCTCTCGCCTTGACTACTGTAATGCTCTCTACATGGGGCTTCCCTTGAAGACCACTCGGAGGCTCCAACTGGTACAGAATGCGGCCGCGAGAGTTGTCTTGGGAGTTTCCCGGTACTCCCATGTTACACCTTTGCTCCGCGAGCTGCATTGGTTACCAGTTGTCTTTCGGGTGAGGTTCAAGGTTTTGGTTACGATCTTTAAGTCCCTACATGGCATGGGTCCGGGTTACCTCGGGGACCACCTGCTGCCGGCGTCAACTCCCCTCCGCCCTGTGCGTTCCCACAAAGAGGGCCTCCTCAGGGTGCCGCCAGTCAAGGAATGCCGACTGGTGGCCCCCAGGGGGAGGGCCTTCTCTGTAGGCGCTCCGGTATTATGGAACCAACTGCCGGTGGAGCTCCGGACGGCATCAGACCTCCGAACTTTCCGTCGTGGCCTGAAGACCCACCTATTTGAAATGGCTGGTCTGGCCTGACGGGGGATTATGGGTTTTAATTTGTCGTTTTAGATTTGTATTACTGTTTTTAACTGGGCATGGGTTTAATCTTTTTTTAATTTTTGTATTGTCTTTTTTATATATGCCCTGTGAACCGCCCTGAGTCCCTACCAAGGAGAAGGGCGGTATACAAATTAAATAAAACTTGAAAACTTGAAACTTGACTTACGACCGTTCTCTCGGCGATCGTTCCGAGTGACGAAAAAGCGACTCGCGACCATTTTGTTTTATTTTTTATTTTTAATTCTTATTTTTTTAATTCGTTTTCCAATACTGCAACAGTTTCTTTACAAAGCAACGTGGCGTCTGGGTTACGATCGTTCCGTTTCGGAGATATACATGTTATTAAAGGTAAAGGTAAAGGTTCCCCCGCACACGCGTGCTAGTCGTTTCCGACTCTCGGGGCCGGTGCTCATCTCCGTTTCAAAGCCGAAGAGCTTGTCCGAGGACGTCTCCGTGATCACGCAGCCGGCATGACTAGACGCCAAAGGCGCACGGAACGCCGTTACCTTCCCACCGGAGCGGTCCCTATTTTTCTACTTGCATTTTTTACGTGCTTTCGAACTGCTAGGTTAGCAGAAGCTGGGACGCGCAACAGGCGCTCGCTCTGTTACGTGGCACTCGGGATTCGACCTGCCAAACTGCCGACCTTCTGATGGACAAGCTCAGCGTCCTAACCCACTGAGCCACCGCGTCCCTTACATATTATTCCAAATCTCCAAATTGTTGTAACCCATACTTCCTCTCTCTCTTTTTTCCTTTAATACATGCTGTCTCTTATCTAAATTGACATACCTCTCACTACTACCCATCAGTCGTTTAATAGTTTTGTTATATTTATCAAAACTTTAGTACAGGCATGTCAAACTCGCGACATCACGTGACGTCGCCCGACGTATCGGAGCTTTATTTCTTTATTGCCGGCAATGGGGTGGGCACGGTTTCGTCATGACGCGTCCGGCCCGTGGGCCGGCAGTTTGACACCCCTGCTTTAGTATATTAGCGGGTTAGGACGCTGAGCTTGTCGATCGGAAGGTCGGCAGTTTGGCGGGTCGAATCCCGAGCGCCGCGTAGCAGAGTGAGCGCCGGTTACGCGTCCCAGCTTCTGCCAACCTAGCAGTTCGAAAGCACGTAAAAAATGCAAGTAGAAAAATAGGGACCGCTCCGGCAGGAAGGTAACAACGTTCCGTGCGGCTTTGGCGTCCAGTCATGCCGGCCACGTGACCACGGAGACGTCCTCGGACAAGCGCTGGCTCTTCGGCTTTGAAACGGAGATGAGCACCGGCCCCTAGAGTCGGAAACGACTAGCACGCGTGTGCGGGGGAACCTTTACCTTTTACCTTTATATTTTAACATTCCATCTTTAAAACCTCAAACCCCTACAGTATATATATTTTTCCAGCTTTAATTTTACACCGATATTAAAATTAAACGTTTAAAATTTCTCCTGTTCCTATTGCTAAATAACCTCCGTTCCCTTTGCACCATTTTCTCCAATACCTAGTAAGGTAATGCACTTCTTATTTATCCCATTTCCATCTCAATATTAGTAGTACAGTATTAGAATAGTAGTCATTAGAATACCAATTGCAAGGCGAAGAGGAGGACAATATAATATTCCTGTTTCTCATTTAGAGTTTCCGCATAGTGATTGATTGATTGATTGATTGATTGATTAAATTTATATGCCGCCCTAATCCCTAAGGACTCAGGGCGGCTCACAACAGTAAAAAAAAATAAGAAACATAAAATACAAAAATTAAAAAAGAATTAAACAACAAATGTGATAAATACATGACAATTTAACCCAATAAAAGCCTAATTTAAACCATAATCCGTCCAGACCCACTTGTTAAAAATTAAGCAAAATTTCTTCCGACCATTTTTTTTTTAAAAAAAAAAACTTACGACCATTGTATCACCTGATCCAAGTTCAGACACTTGACCTGTTTACGAGGGTTGCCGGATCCCGGAGTCAGAGGATCCCCTTTGGGATTCGCTTAAGAACCGGGCGACTCACTTAACGTCCACAAGCGTTTCCTGAACAACGGCGGGTAAAGAAGAGGGGACTCTGTGTGTGTGTGTGTGGGTGGGTGGGTGGGTGAACGGGCTTAACGCACGTCGCCTTTGGCGAGGATAATTTGGGGGAAATCCGTTGGGGTCGTAAGTCGAGGACTACCTATCCAGAGTCTTTTTCCCGGGGAGACGCGGTGGGCGGAAGAGGGGAGGCGAGGGGACCAAGAACCCCCCATCCTCAGGCTCCTCCTTCCCCGCCAGGACCTCCGCATCCTCTTCGGACTCGACCTGGTGACGGTTCGCGGACGCAACGTCTCGCTCAACGGCGCCGCAGTGACCGAGAGGGAGCCGCTCCTGCGAAAAGGTGAGGGCTGGGAGGGGGGGGCAAATGGGGGTTAGCAAAAGGAGGCGTCCCGCGCGGTTTAGAGGTTCCGTTCTGCCTGAGGTTCGCGGGGGCCGGGCCGGGTGCGGCGTTTCGCACCCGCAGCTTATATCTCCCCTCTCGACTGCCCCCCCCGTCTCCCTCCAGGGATCAGTGTCTGGTGGCTGGGGGACTTCCTTTTTCTGGACAGCGGCCTGGGGATCCGGGTCAAATTTGACAGCCGGAGCACGATATACGTCACCGTCGGGACTGCCCTGCGAGACACCACTCGGGGGCTGTGCGGCGTCTACAACGACAATCCTGCAGGTAAGGCAGCTGGGGATCCTGCAAGGAATCACGGACGTGGGTGAGAGTTTTAAGAAGCGATTGGGCGAGCATTTGCCCGAAATTATGCAGGGTTTCCTGCTTGAGCAGGAGAGGGTGGACTAGAAGACCTCCCAGGTCCCTTGCAGCTCTGCTATGCTGCAATTCCGCTAGTCTGCAGTTCGGCTGTTCTGTTCCTCTCCTCTTCTGTTGTTTTGCTATTCCGCTATTCCGTTATTCTGTAATTTTGTTATATTCTGTTATTCCACTGTTCCGCTATTCTGCGATTCTCCTATTCTGCTGTTCCGCTACTCCACTATTCCGTTATTCTGCAGGTCTGCTGTTCTGTTCTTCTCCTATTCTGCTATTCTGTAATTCTGCTATTCCGTTATTCTGCTATTCTGTTTTATTCTGTTATTCCGCTGTTCTGTTGTTCTGTTATTCTCCTATTCTGTTGTTCTACTATTCCATTATTCTGCTATTCTGCTACTCCACTATTCCGTTATTCTGTTATTCTCCTATTCTGTTATTCTCCTATTCTGTAATTCTCCTATTCTGTAATTCTCCTATTCTGCTATATTCTGTTATTCCACTATTCCATTATTCTGCTATTCTGTTATTCTGCTATTCTGTAATTGTTATTCCACTATTCCACTGTTCCGTTATTCTGCTATTCTGCTTTATTCTGTTATTCCGCTGTTCTGTTATTCTCCTATTCTGCTATTCTGCTATTCTACTATTCCATTATTCTGCTATTCTGCTACTCCACTATCCCATTATTCTGTTATTCTCCTATTCTGTTATTCTCCTATTCTGTAATTCTCCTATTCTGTAATTCTGCTCTTCTGTTACGTTCTGTTATTCCACTATTCCATTATTCTGCTATTCTGTTATTCCGCTGTTCCGTTATTCTGCTATTCTGTTTTATTCTGTTATTCCACTATTCCATTATTCTGCTATTCTGTTATTCTGCTGTTCTGTTATTCTGCTATTCTGTTTTATTCTGTTATTCCACTATTCCATTGTTCCACTATTCTGCTATTCTCTTATTCTGCTATTCTGCTACTCCACTATTCCGTTATTCTGCAATTCTGCTGTTCTGTTATTCTGCTATTCTGTTTTATTCTGTTATTCCGCTGTTCTGTTATTCTGCTATTCTGTTATTCTACTATTCCATTATTCTGCTATTCTGCTACTCCACTATTCCCTTATTCTGTTATTCTCCTATTCTGTAATTCTGCTATTCTGCTATTCTGCTATATTGTTATTCCACTATTCCATTATTCTGCTATTCTGTTATTCTGCTATTCTGTAATTCTGCTATTCTGTTATATTCTGTTATTCCACTATTCCACTATTCTGCTATTCTGTTATTCTGCTGTTCCGTTATTCTGCTATTCTGTTTTTATTCTGTCATTCCACTGTTCCGTTGTTCTGTTATTCTTGCTATTCTGTTGTTCTGTTATTCTCCTATTCTGCTATTCCACTATTCCGCTATTCTGCTCTCCTGTTATTCCGCTCCTCTATAATTCTGTGATATTCTGCTATTCCGCGATTGTGCAATGCCGCTCTTGTGCTCTTCTGTTCTACCGCTCTTCTGTTTTTCGGCAATTGTTATTCCGTGAGTCCTTTCTTCCGCTCTTCCGCTCTTCCGCAATTTTCTTGTTCTGCTTTTCTGCTCTTCCTGTCCATTAGTCTGGGGGTGCTGTTCTGCCCCCTTGCCCAGCAGCAAAATTTTGAGGGGATGCCTCCCCCTCTGGGGTCCTTCCCAGGATCCTAAACTGGCTCTCGGTCTCCTCCGAGCCAGATGCGTGACTCGGTGGGGGTCTCCGGACCCTCCCCGCAGCATTCCCCTTCTGTGCCCACAGATGACTTCCAACGGGTGGGAGGGGACGTGGTCCCGCTGGCGGCCAGCTTTGGCAATTCTTGGCGTATCCCCGAGAACGGCTTGGTAAGTACCGATCGAGACAGGCAGGGGGGGCGCGTGCGTAAGCGGGTGTGGTGTGGGGGGGCCCACCCATCCTTTCCGAACGGCTCGGCCCCAATGGTTCCTTGGAGGCCATTGGCAGGGCTTGCCTCCAACCCAGGGGGGTCCTCACGTTACGAGCCCGTTTCTGTCCCTAAGCGAGACCTGGCTTCAGCGCCTTGGCCCCCGTCGGCCGGCTTCGCCGGCCGCTGTCGTAAAAAGGGAACGGCGGCATTTGTTACGTGGGGAATGCGGTCATTTTAAGCGCACCCGGGCTTCCCCCGTGACCTCGCCCTCTGAGCTGGGCGGTTTTCTTGCCGACGTTTCAGGACCCAACTAGGTAACATCATCCATGCTAGAAGAGAGGGGGGGGGTTATAGAGAGGAGGAGGAGGAGGAGGAGGAGGAGGAGGAGGTGGTCCCAACCTAGTCATTCTATGATTCGGTAAGGGTCTCCTGCTCAAGCAGAGGGTTGGACTAGATGACCTCCAAGGTCCCTACCAACTCCAGAGGGTTGGACTAGATGACCTCCGAGGTCCCTTCTGACTCCTGTGATTCGGTCAGGGTCTCCTGCTCGAGCAGGGGGTCGGACTAGATGACCTCCGAGGTCCCTTCCAACTCCTATGATTCGGTAAGGGTCTCCTGCTCGAGCGGAGGGTCAGACTAGATGACCTCCGAGGTCCCTTCCAACTCCTGTGATTCGGTAAGGGTCTCCTGCTCGAGCAGGGGGTCGGACTAGATGACCTCCAAGGTCCCTTCCGACTCCTGTGATTCGGTCAGGGTCTCCTGCTCGAGCAGGGGGTAGGACTAGATGACCTCCGAGGTCCCTTCCGACTCCTGTGATTCGGTCAGGGTCTCCTGCTCGAGCAGGGGGTAGGACTAGATGACCTTCGAGGTCCCTGCCAACTCCTGTGATTCGGTCAGGGTCTCCTGCTCGAGCAGGGGGTCGGACTAGATGACCTCCGAGGTCCCTTCCAACTCCTATGATTCGGTAAGGGTCTCCTGCTCGAGCAGAGGGTCAGACTAGATGACCTCCGAGGTCCCTTCCAACTCTTGTGATTCGGTAAGGGTCTCCTGCTCGAGCAGGGGGTAGGACTAGATGACCTCCGAGGTCCCTTCCGACTCCTGTGATTCGGTCAGGGTCTCCTGCTCGAGCAGGGGGTAGGACTAGATGACCTCCGAGGTCCCTTCCGACTCCTGTGATTCGGTCAGGGTCTCCTGCTCGAGCAGGGGGTAGGACTAGATGACCTCCGAGGTCCCTGCCGACTCCTGTGATTCGGTCAGGGTCTCCTGCTCGAGCAGGGGGTAGGACTAGATGACCTTCGAGGTCCCTTCCGACTCCTGTGATTCGGTCAGGGTCTCCTGCTCGAGCAGGGGGTAGGACTAGATGACCTCCGAGGTCCCTGCCGACTCCTGTGATTCGGTCAGGGTCTCCTGCTCGAGCAGGGGGTAGGACTAGATGACCTTCGAGGTCCCTGCCAACTCCTGTGATTCGGTCAGGGTCTCCTGCTCGAGCAGGGGGTCGGACTAGATGACCTCCGAGGTCCCTTCCAACTCCTGTGATTCGGTCAGGGTCTCCTGCTCGAGCAGAGGGTCAGACTAGATGACCTCCGAGGTCCCTTCCAACTCTTGTGATTCGGTAAGGGTCTCCTGCTCGAGCAGGGGGTAGGACTAGATGACCTTCGAGGTCCCTGCCAACTCCTGTGATTCGGTCAGGGTCTCCTGCTCGAGCAGGGGGTCGGACTAGATGACCTCCGAGGTCCCTTCCAACTCCTATGATTCGGTAAGGGTCTCCTGCTCGAGCAGAGGGTCAGACTAGATGACCTCCGAGGTCCCTTCCAACTCCTGTGATTCGGTAAGGGTCTCCTGCTCGAGCAGGGGGTCGGACTACATGACCTCCGAGGTCCCTTCCGACTCCTGCGATTCGGTCAGGGTCTCCCGCTCGAGCACGGGGGGTCGGACTAGATGACCTCCGAGGTCCCTTCCAGCTCTCTTCTGATGAATGAAATGAGTTGATGCATTGCACCTCTTCCTTTGCTTACTGCAGAGTCCCTGCAGAGACGCCGCGGAGGAACCGCACCGGTGCGACGGTCTGCCGGACGACGGCGACGTTCAGGAGGAGGCTGAGGCTACTTGCCAAAAGTTGCTCTCCAGCTCTTTCGCCCAGTGCCATGTGCAGGTGAGGTGTGCATTGTGCACACATGTGCGCGCACGCACACACACACGCACCACAGCTGTCACCCCCACCCACCAAAGGTGAGCCTGAATAAACGTCGTCCTTCACTTACGACCCCCAATGGAGCCGAAGGATTCTGTCGCTAAGGGAAAGCTTTGTGAAGCGAGCTTCGTCCCTTTCGACCATCTTCCTCGCCACCGTTGTTAAGTGAATCTGGCTTCCTGCTTGTCAGGAAAGCCGCCAATGGGGATCACGTCAGACACACACACACACACACACACACACACACACACACACACACAAACCGAGGGACACTGCGACCGTCCTCAATACGAGTCGGTTGCCAAGCGTCTGAATTTGGATCACGTGAGCCCGGGATCACTGCGACCGTCCTAAATACGAGTCAGCTGCCAAGTGTCTGAATTTGGATCACGTGAGCCCGGGACGCTGCGACCGTCCTCAATACGAGTCGGCTGCCGAGCGTCTGAATTTGGATCACGTGACCCCGGGACACTGCGACCGTCCTCAATACGAGTCGGCTGCCGAGCGTCTGAATTTGGATCACGTGACCCCCGGGACACTGCGACCGTCCTCAATACGAGTCGGCTGCCGAGCGTCTGAATTTGGATCACGTGACCCTGGGACACTGCGACCGTCCTCAATACGAGTCGGTTGCCAAGCGTCTGAATTTGGATCACGTGAGCCCGGGATCACTGCGACCGTCCTAAATACGAGTCAGCTGCCAAGTGTCTGAATTTGGATCACGTGAGCCCGGGACGCTGCGACCGTCCTCAATACGAGTCGGCTGCCGAGCGTCTGAATTTGGATCACGTGACCCTGGGACACTGCGACCGTCCTCAATACGAGTCGGCTGCCGAGCGTCTGAATTTGGATCACGTGACCCCGGGACACTGCGACCGTCCTCAATACGAGTCGGCTGCCGAGCGTCTGAATTTGGATCACGTGACCCTGGGACACTGCGACCGTCCTCAATACGAGTCGGCTGCCGAGCGTCTGAATTTGGATCACGTGACCCCGGGACACTGCGACCGTCCTCAATACGAGTCGGTTGCCGAGCGTCTGAATTTGGATCACGTGACCCCGGGACACTGCGACCGTCCTCAATACGAGTCGGCTGCCGAGCGTCTGAATTTGGATCACGTGACCCCGGGACACTGCGACCGTCCTCAATACGAGTCGGTTGCCGAGCGTCTGAATTTGGATCACGTGACCCCGAGACACTGCGACCGTCCTCAATACGAGTCGGCTGCCGAGCGTCTGAATTTGGATCACGTGAGCCCGGGACACTGCGACCGTCCTCAATACGAGTCGGCTGCCGAGCGTCTGAATTTGGATCACGTGACCCCGGGACACTGCGACCGTCCTCAATACGAGTCGGCTGCCGAGCGTCTGAATTTGGATCACGTGACCCCGGGACACTACGACCGTCCTCAATACGAGTCGGTTGCCGAGCGTCTGAATTTGGATCACGTGACCCCGGGACACTGCGACCGTCCTCAATACGAGTCGGCTGCCGAGCGTCTGAATTTGGATCACGTGACCCCGGGACACTGCGACCGTCCTCAATACGAGTCGGTTGCCGAGCGTCTGAATTTGGATCACGTGACCCCGGGACACTGCGACCGTCCTCAATATGAGTCGGTTGCCGAGCGTCTGAATTTGGATCACGTGACCCCGGGACACTGCGACCGTCCTCAATACGAGTCGGCTGCCGAGCGTCTGAATTTGGATCACGTGACCCCGGGACACTGCGACCGTCCTCAATATGAGTCGGTTGCCGAGCGTCTGAATTTGGATCACGTGACCCCGGGACACTGCGACCGTCCTCAATACGAGTCGGCTGCCGAGCGTCTGAATTTGGATCACGTGACCCCGGGAACGCTGCGACCGTCCTCAATACGAGTCGGTTGAATTTGGATCACGTCACCGCAGCGATGCTGCGACGGTCATCAGTGGGAGAAATGGTCCCGAGTCCCTTTGTTCAGTGCCGTCGTAACTCTGAGCAGTCACTGAAATAAACCATTGCTATTCAAGGCTTAATCTCGGCCTCGCTCTCGTGTGGCCTTAGAGCACGGTTTGTTTGCACTGCGGCAACAGTCGGGCCTGCGAGAAATGGTCCTGAGTCCCTTTTTTTTCACTGCCATCGGAACTTTGCACGGTCACTAAACGAAGCGTCGTAAATCGAGGACTACCCGGACAGGTCCTCCGCAGCCTCCCCTTCCCAAATCTCCTAAGGCTATGCCCCTTCCTTTTCCCCCCGGGCAGGTGGATCCCCGAAGTTTCTACGACACCTGCAAGTACGTGCTGTGCAGCCGACGGGCAGGGCCCAACGCCGCCTGCGAGACCTTCGCCAGCTACGCCCGTGAGTGCGCCCAGCGAGGGGTCTTCGTCAACTGGAGAAGGGCCGGCTTTTGTGGTAAGGGGCCGCGTGCCAGGGAAGTGTGTGTGTGTGGGGTGTAGGTGCAGCGGGGTTTCGAGACCCCCAGCTCAAGCGAGGGACCCTTAGAGAACCATAGAATCACAGAGCGGGAAGGGGCTGTGGAGGTCTTCTAGTCCAGCCCTCTGCTTGAGCAGCAGACTCACCGCCCTGAGTTCTTCGGGAGAAGGGCGGTATACAAATAAAATTATTATTATTATTATTATTATTATTATTATTATTATTATTATTATTATTATTATTATTATTATTATTATTATTATTATTATTATTATGAGTCCTTCGGGAGAAGGGCGGTATACAAATAAAATTATTATTATTATTATTATTATTATTATTATTATTATTATTATTATTATTATTATTATTATTATTATTATTATTATTATTATTATTATTATTATGAGTCCTTCGGGAGAAGGGCGGTATTCAAATAAAATTATTATTATTATTATTATTATTATTATTATTATTATTATTATTATTATTATTATTATTATTATTATTATTATTATGAGTCCTTCGGGAGAAGGGCGGTATACAAATATAATAATAATAATAATAATAATAATAATAATAATAATAATAATAATAATAATAATAATAATAATAATAATAATAAATATGAGTCCTTTGGGAGAAGGGCGGTATACAAATAAAATAATAATAATAATAATAATAATAATAATAATAATAATAATAATAATAATAATAATAATAATAATAATAATAATAATAATAATAATTATTATTATTATTATTATTATAGAAACATAGAATTACAGAGTGGGAAGGGGCTGTGGAGGTCTTCTAGTCCAACCCTCTGCTTGAACAGGAGCCTCTTACAGAATCATAGAATCACAGAGCGGGAAGGGGCTGTGGAGGTCTTCTAGTCCAGCCCTCTGCTTCAGCAGGAGACTCTCATAGAAACATAGAATTACAGAGCTGGGAGGGGCTGTGGAGGTCTTCTAGTCCAGCCCTCTGCTTCAGCAGGAGACTCTCATAGAAACATAGAATTACAGAGCTGGGAGGGGCTGTGGAGGTCTTCTAGTCCAGCCCTCTGCTTCAGCAGGAGACTCTTACAGAAACATAGAATCACAGAGCGGGAAGGGGCTGTGGAGATCTTCTAGTCCAACCCTTCCTTCCTTCCTTCCTTCCTTCCTTCCTTCCTTCCTTCCTTCCTTCCTTCCTTCCTTCCTTCCCTCCCTCCCTCCCTCCCTGTCTCTTTCTCCTGCCTTATAGAAAAGGGACCTCAGAGGTCATCTAGGCCATCCCGCTACCCAAGCAGGAGACCCTCTACCCTTTCAGACAGGTGACTTTCCGGTCTCTTCTTAAAAAACCTCCATCCACAACTTTTGGTGGCAAGGAGTTCCACTGGTTAATTGTCCACACTGTCAGGAAGCTTCTCCTTAGTTTCTAGGTTGCTTCTCTCCTTGATTAGCTTCCATCCGTTGCTTCTTGTCCAGCCTTCGGGAGCTTTGGAGGATAGGTGGACCCCTCCTCTTTGTGGCAGCCCCCCCCAAAATACTGGAAGGTGTTCTATAAGGGTCTCCTGCTTGGGCAGGGGGTTGGACTAGATGACCTCCAGGGTCCCTTCCGACTCTGTCATTCTATGACTCTGGAAGGGTCTCCTGCTTGAGCAGGGGGCTGGACTAGATGACCTCCAGGGTCCCTTCCGACTCTGTCATTCTATGTCTCTGGAAGGGTCTCCTGCTTGGGCAGGGGGTTGGACTAGATGACCTCCAAGGCCTCTTCCACCTCTGTCATTCTATGGCTCTGTAAGGGTCTCCTGCTTGGGCAGGGGGTTGGACTAGATGACCTCCGAGGCCCCTTCCACCTCTGTCATTCCATGGCTCTGTAAGGGTCTCCTGCTGGAGCAGGGGGATGGCCTAGATGACCTCCGAGGCCTCTTCCACCTCTGTCATTCTATGGCTCTGTAAGGGTCTCCTGCTGGAGCAGGGGGCTGGACTAGATGACCTTTGATGTCCCTTCCGACTCTTGTCATTCTATGACTCTGGAAGGGTCTCCTGCTTGAGCAGGGGGCTGGACTAGATGACCTCCAGGGTCCCTTCCGACTCTTGTCATTCTATGATTCTGTAAGGGTCTCCTGCTTGAGCAGGGGGCTGGACTAGATGACCTCCAGGGTCCCTTCTGACTCTTGTCGTTCTATGATTCTGTAAGGGTCTCCTGCTTGAGCAGGGGGCTGGACTAGATGACCTCTGATGTCCCTTCCGACTCTGTCATTCTATGACTCTGGAAGGGTCTCCTGCTTGGGCAGGGGGTTGGACTAGATGACCTCCGAGGCCTCTTCCACCTCTGTCATTCTGTGGCTCTGTAAGGGTCTCCTGCTTGGGCAGGGGGATGGCCTAGATGACCTCCAAGTACTCCCACCCCCCCACCCACCCCGTCCTTCCTGCCCATCCCCCAATTAAAGCCACCTGCCGTGGTCCCACTTCACCCCTTCCCCGCAGAGAAACCTTGCGGCCCGGGCCAGCGCTACACGGATTGCGTGTCATCGTGTCCAGCCAGCTGCGCGGCGGTGGGGACGCCGAGGGGAGACCACTGCCGTCAGGAGTGCGTGAGCGGCTGCGAATGCGCCCCGGGACTCTATCTGCAGGAAGGGTCCTGCGTCCCCGAGAGCCGGTGCCCCTGCTTCCACCGCCGGCAGACCTTCCGCGCAGGGGAGACGCTGCAGCAGCGCTGCAATCGGTGGTGAGCTGGAAGAGTGGGGTGACGACGGAGCCACGGCACCCTGAGAATGGCTCTCGGGTGGCCAAATGGAGGAGGAGGAGGAGGAGGAGGAGGAGGAGAAGGAGGAGGAGGAGGAGAGAAAGAAAGAAAAAGAAAGAAAGAAAGAAAGAAAGAAAGAAAGAAAGAAAGAAAGAAAGAAAGGAAGGAAGAAAGAAAGGAAGAAAGAAAGAAAGAAAGAAAGAGAAAGAAAGAAAAAGAAAGAAAGAAAGAGAAAAAGAAAGAAAGAAAGAAAGAAAGAAAGAAAGAAAGAAAGAAAGAAAGAAAGAAAGAAAGAAAGAGAAAGGAAGGAAGGAAGGAAGGAAGGAAGGAAGGAAGGAAGGAAGGAAGGAAGAGATAGATTGGACTGTGGGGTCCCTGGTGCTCTCTGAGCTGGGGGGTTTCCTTGCAGACGTTTCATGACCCAACTAGGGAACGTCATTAGTGCTAAAAGGGAGGAGGAGGCGGAGGAGAAAAAGAAAGAGAGAGAGAGAAAGGAAAGAAAGAAAGAAAGAAAGAAAGAAAGAAAGAAAGAAAGAAAGAAAGAAAGAAAGAAAGAATGAATGAATCAGGGACCCCACAGTCTTTCCTTCCTTCCTTCCTTCCTTCCTTCCTTCCTTCCTTCCTTCCTTCCTTCCTTCCTTCCTTCCTTCCTTCCTCTTCCTCCTAGCCCTGAGGATGTTCCCTAGTTGGGTTATGAGACGTCTCCGAGGAAACCCCCCCCCCGAACTCACACAGCACCAGGGAATCCCCCCACCCCCCACCCCCCCAAAAAAACCCCAGTTCAACCCCGAGCTACAGATTGTCGTACCGATCGACGCGCGGAATCGTCGGAACTTTTCTCGACGTAGACGGGTTGGGGCGGGGGTGGGGGGGGAGGGAAAGGCCGGGGGTGGGGGCTGACACCCACCCCCTTGAGGACCCCCCTCTCCCCCCCCTCACCCGGACCTGTCGCTCGCTCCTACAGCACCTGTCGAGGGGGACGCTGGCTCTGCTCGCAGGATCGGTGCGCCGGCGAGTGCGTCCTCCTGGCACACCTCCACCACCTGACTTTCGACGGCAGGCGTTACTCCTTTCGCGGGCTCTGCCGCTACGCCCTGGTGCAGGTGAGGGGGGACCGGTGGGCCAGGGGTCTGTTTTGAGGGGAGCAGGGCCCGCCTCCCCCCCCCGCTCCCTTATCTCCAACCCGGGGCAGGTCGTCCCCGACTTACCACGGTCCCTTTGCGCGACCGGCGGGAGCCCTCACTTTCCCGACGTACCGCCCTTGCCGTATCTTTCCTCCCCGTCTCTCAT
>NC_138205.1:132607145-132611961 GCF_964194415.1 Vipera berus | reverse complement strand
CTCCTCCTCCTCTTCCTCTTCCTTCCCCCCCTCCTCCTCCTCCTTGCAAATCCACTCCCTTGTAGCACTGAGGATGTCACCAAGTTGGGTCAGAAAACGTCTGCAAGGAAACCCACCAAATCCAGAGAGCACCGGGGACCCCACGGTCCTTCCTCCTGCTCCTCCTGCTCCTCCTGCTCCTCCTGCTCCTCCTCCTCCTCCTCCTCCTCCTCCTCCTCCTCCTCCAGGCCTCTGCTCACCCTCCTCTGTCTCTCTCTGTCCCCCCCCCTTCCCCCAGGCTCCGTCTCGGTGAACGGCCAGGAGGTCGCGCTCCCCTTTGCCAACGCCGACCTGACCGTCCGGCGGGCCTCCTCCGCCTTCCTGCTCCTCCAGGCCTTCGGCGCTCACCTGCTCTGGGGCCTGGAGTTCCCCGCCGCCTACATCACTCTCCAGCCCAGCTTCGCCCACAAGGTGAGTCTCGGGTGGGGCGGGGGGTGGTGGGATGGGGTGGGCCCTTCTCCAAGCGGGCCCTCGTGGAGAGTGGGGTCCCCCGGGGATGGTGGGACGGTGGGGGGTGGAGTGGGGTGGGGTGGGGTGGGGAGGGGTTTCTGTCAAACCAGAGGGGTGGCTGGGCCCCCCAAGGCGTGGGGTGGGTGCCTCCCTGGGGGGGTGTCGGGGGGGCCCTTGATTTGCACAGTGGCATCCTTCTCTTTCGGGAGTCCTCCCCCTCCCTCTCCCCCTGCTCCTCTCCCTTCCCCTGCCCTCTTCTCTGTTCCTTCCTTCTTCCCTCCCCCTTCCTTTTTCCTCTTCCTCTTCCTTCCTTTCTCTTCCTTCTTTCTTTCCCTCCCTCCCTCCTCCCTCCCTCCTTCCCTTCCTTCTTTCTTTTCCTTCTCTCCTCCTTCCTCCCTCCCTTCTCCCCTCCTTCCTTTCCTTCCTTCTTTCTTTTCCTTCTTTCCTTCTTCTGCCCTTCTTCCCTCCTTCCCTTCCTTCCTTTCTTTCTTTACCTTCCTCCCTCCCTCCCTCCCTCCCTCCGTTCCCTTGCTTCTTTCTCCCTCCTTTCCCCCTTTCCTTCTTCCCTTCCTTCCTCCCTCTCTCTCTCCTTCCTTCTCTTCCTCTCTCCTCCCTCCTTCCCTTCTTTCTTCCACCCTTCTTCCCTCCTTCCCTTCCTTCCTTCTTTCTTTTCCTTCCTTCTTTCTTCCACCTTTCTTCCCTCATTCCCTTCCCTTCTTTCTTTTCCTTCCTTCCTTCCTCCCTTGCTTCTTCCTCCCTCCTTTCCTCCTTTCCTTCCTTTCTTTCTTCCCTTCCTTCATCCTTCCCTTCTTTTCTCCCACCTTCCCTTCCCTTCCTTCCTCCCTCTCTCCTTCATTCTCTTCCTCCCACCTTCCCTCCCTTCCTCCCTCCCTTCTTTTTTTCCTTCCTTCTTCCTCCTTTCTTCCCTCCTTCCCTTCCTTCTTCCACCTTCGCTTCTGTCTTTCTTTTCCTTCCCTCCTACCTCCTTCCCTTCCCTTGCTTCTTCCTCATTTCCTCATTTCTTTCCTTTCCTTCTTCCCTTCCTTCCTCCCTCCTCTCCTTTTCTTCCTTCCTTCCTGCTTCCTCCCTTCTTCCCTCCTTCCCTTTCTTCTTCCACTTTTCCTCCCTCATTCCCTTCCTTCTTTTTTTCCTTCCTCCCTCCCTCCCTTCCTTCCTTCCCTTCCCTTCCTTCTTCCTCATTTCCTTCTTTCCTTTCCTTCTTCCCTTCCTCCCTCCCTCCTCTCCTTCCTTCCTTCTTTCTCCCTTCTTCCCTTCTTCCTTTCCCTCTTCCATCTTTCCTCCCGCATTCCCTTCCTTCTTTCTTTTCCTTCCTTCCTCCTTCCCTCCCTCCCTCCTTCCCTTCCCTTCCTTCTTCCTCTTTTCCTCTTTTCCTTCTTTCCTTTCCTTCTTCCCTTCCTTCCTTCCTTCCTTCCTTCCTTCCTTCCTCCCTCCTCTCCTCTTCCTTCCTTCCTTCCTTCCTTCCTTCCTTCCTTCCTTCCTTCCTTCCTTCCTTCTTTCCTTCCTTCCTTCCTTCCTTCCTTCCTTCCTTCCTTCCCCTTTTTCTCCTCCCTCCCTCCCTCCCTCCCTCCCTCCTTTTTGTCCCTTCTGGACGACAGCCAATCGCCAGGCGCTGTCCGACTGAACGAGAGGCACCCGGGTGCCCAACCTGACTTCGCAGCCTGGGCCAAACTCTCGTCTGCTTCCCTCCAGGTCCGAGGCCTTTGCGGGACCTACAACTGGAACCGGCAGGAGGACTTCACCACCCCGGAGGGCGACGTGGAGTCCAGCGTGGCGGCGTTCGCTCGCAAGTACCAACTCTCCCCCGCCTGCCCCGCCCCCGCGGGCGACCTCCTCTTCGATTCCTGCAGCACGTACACCCAACGACGGCAATATGCCGAGACGGCGTGCGCTGCCATCCACGGCGCGCCCTTCCAGGTAAGACGCCGGGTGAGCTGGCCGGGGGTGGTGGTGGTGGGGTTAGGAAGGGTGCAGGGGCAAAGGAGGCGGGGCTTCAGCTGCCTTTCGGAGGGGCGGGGCCACTCCGCCAGACCCTCCTCCCCTCCAGCGCGGAAGATGCAGTTAGTCCTCGCGACCCTCAACCGGGCCCGAAATTGGTGCCGTCGAGCGAGCAATTTGGGACGTGAGTTTGTGACTTCACTCGCCGCCGTTGGGAAGGGGAGGACTGCCGTTCTTAAATGAGTCACACGTTTGCTAAGTGAACCTGGCTTCTCCCATTGACTTTGCTTGGAGGGCTGGAAAAGGGGGTCACGTGACCTCGGGACGCTGCGACCGTCATAAAGAGGAGTCAGTGGCCAAGGGTTTGAATTTGGAACACGTGACCCCCGGACGCTGCGACCGTCATAAAGAGGAGTCAGTGGCCAAGGGTTTGAATTTGGATCACGTGACCCCGGGACGCTGTGACCGTCATAAAGAGGAGTCAGTGTCCAAGCCTCTGAATTTCAATCATGTGTCTCTGGGGAGGCTGCAACTCAGCCCCAAATTTCTAAGCAAGAAAGCTCTCACACGAGTTATGCCTCATTTTTGTGAGCTCTTTGAGTCGCCAAGTTTGGAGACTCCGATTAAAACCACGGTTCCCAACTTTTCCGGCTTTGTGGACCGGCAACGGCAGCATCAGCCATGGCCGGGAGGGGAGAGGGGGAAGTCTCGGCGCAAACGGCGGGCAAGTGCGCTCACGGGCGTGGCTCCCTTGGCACGAGCGGCGGGCACGCCCTCCTCGCCACTCGCGCCAATGAAGCCACGTGCAGAAACGTGAGCGCCTGCCACTTGCGGGGCGTCAGTTCCTAAACGTGCTGCGGCCCGGTACCGGGCTGCAGCTCGCGCGTTGGGGACCCTTGCTGTAGAAGACTCAGAAAGACGGTATAATCCCCCCCAAAATGTGACTAGGTCAGCATTTCTCAACCACAGCGGCTGTCAGATGCGTGGACTTCAACTCCCAGAATTCCCCAGCTTGTCTGCTGGGAGTTGAAGTCCATTTCTCCGAAGGTCACTGAGGCAGAGATGCCCTCGGATAGAGAGGGATGGAAAGTTGTTCCTAACTTGGACATAGCAGTGTTGACAAGGAAGTTTTTTTGAGAAGACCCCACTTGGGTCAAGGAGCTTCTCCACCACGATGCTCCCTCACCACCACGTCAATCTACTCAGATGGACGATCAAGGGGAAGTTTCTCAAAGGTCATCCCTTTTTCCCACCCTGCCCCCGCTTGCCAGCCCTGCCACGACCTGGTGGAGGGGGAACCCTACTACCAGCTGTGTCTGGAGGACGTCTGCAGCTGTTCGGCTGAGGACGATTGTCTTTGTGGTGCCCTGGCTGCCTACGCCCACCACTGCGCCCAGGAGGGTGCCCTCGTGGCCTGGAGGAACCAGAGCTTCTGCCGTAAGTGTCCTGGAGAGTTACTGGGAGCAGGGAGGAAGGGGATGGGCTAACCAAGGCCTTGTCTTTGAGGGGTTGGCCTGGTTCCCAACTTCTACACAGGTTTTGTCACAGAGTGCCCACCCCACCTAACTCCACCCAATCCAACCCAATCCACCCCAATCCAATCCACCCCACTTCAACCCAACCTAATCAATCCAATCCAATCCAATCGACCTCAATTCACCCCAATCCAACCCATCTCAGCCCAACCCAACCCAACTGAATCCAATCCAATCCAGCCTAAGCCAATCCAATCTAATCCTCCTCAGTCCACCCCACTCCACCCTACCCCACCCCACCCCAACTCAACCCACCCCAACCCAATCCAATCCAATCCAATCCAATCCAATCCAATCCAATCCAATCCAATCCTATCCAATCCAATCCAATCCAATCCAATCCAATCCAATCCAATCCAATCCTATCCAACACAAGATAACTCAATCCAACACAATCCAATCCAACCCATCCCACCCCAATCCACCCTAATCCAACACCCCAACTTAACCCACCCCACTTAACCCACCCCAACCTAACTAATCCAACCCACTCCACCCCACCCCAACTCAACCCACCCCAACCTAACAGAACCCAACCCAACCCAACTCAACCCAACCCAATCCAATCCAATCCTATCCTATCCAACACAAGACAACTCAATCCACCCCAGTCCAACACAATCCAATCCAACCCATCCCACCCCAATCCACCCCAATCCAACACCCCAACTCAACCCACCCCACTCAACCCACCCCAACGTAACCAATCCAATCCAATCCACCTCACCCCATTTCAACTCAAACCAACCCAACCTAACCCAATATAATCCAATCGACCTCAATCCACTCCAACCCAGCCCAGCCCAGCCCAGCCCAGCCCAACCCAACCCAACTGA
>NC_138205.1:132577145-132602145 GCF_964194415.1 Vipera berus | reverse complement strand
GCTTTTCCAGATTTGGAGAAGCGCCCTCATCTGGTAAAGTTGGGTGAGGTGGGGGAAGTGGACCAGGGCTTCCAACGATCTGCCAAGGAAAAAGAGCTGGTGTCTCCATTGCTTACCCTCTGCGACCTGTGTTCCAGTGTTTGTGTGAACGGGGCCTGGAGCTGCACACAGGAGACCTGCCCCAGTGCCGTGATTTGTCCCGGAGAGCTGACCTATGCCGCCGAGGCCTGCCTCCTCACCTGTGAGAATCTCCAGAGTAACCTCAGCTGCGACGGCACCTCCGACGGCTGCGTGTGCCCTCCCGGCACCGTTTTCCTGGTGAGCACTGGGCAGTCCAAAATACACCCTTCCTACCGTTCGGGAATGTCGCCTTGTCCACCTCTCCGGCTTTGGGAGAGGTATATAGATCCCCTGGGTGGGATCTCCCCCCCATCCTGCCTTGGTCCGTTACAGGTTGCGTGAGGGGGGGGGAGGTGCGTCCGCCGAGCTTGCGGGTTGGTTTCCGAACATTTCCTTACCGGGCTAGGTAACATCTTCAGCGAAGTTCAGGGGACGTCCATGTCGGTGTTCTTCTGTTTATAAGGGCTTCAGGGGTGTGTGTGTGGAGTGAGGGTCTTGGGATGGGTCGCGTCATGCCTCCGTCGGAGCCTGAATCTGCCGAGGAAAATGAGCTGGAACGGGAGCCTATGGAGGCTGAGGGCGAGGTGTCTGTGGCTTCCGACGACTGTGGGGAAGAGCAGGCCGAGGCAGGCCAGGGCCCTTCAGGATTGGGACAGGATGAACAGGGAGGACAGGCAATAAGGGCCACCCCCACCTCATCCTAGAGCACGGAGAGTGGAGAGAACAACGCAGGCAGGCTCAACTACTCGGGAGGAGAGCGCCCCGCCCCTCTCCACAAGGCACTCCTGGAGACTGAGACTTAAGGGGACGCTGTGGTCAAGCGGAAAGTCCGCCGGGCTGGGAGGCTGAGTCAGACTGAGAGGAAGCACAGCTGGAAGACCCCAGAGAGGCACGGAAACCCAGAAAGGTCACACGAGTAAATCAGAGGGAGGCAACGGGGCGACGCCAGGGGAGAAGGAGAAAGCAGTGAGAAGCCACGCCTTGGGGGGGGCGGGCCTGCATAACAAAAAGGGAAGGTGTGGGCAGGGCCGGTTGCTGGAGGCCGCCGTTTGCAAAGAACGTCTGTGTTGAGAGACGACGGTCTGTTTATGTTAACGGTGAGCGTTTTCCTGTTTCGGCTCGTGCTCCGTTTTGTTTTGTGGACGAGGTCTGTACCTCAAATTTAAAAAACGGTTTATTTTTCCAGTCTACTGTTGAAAGCGGGTGGTGGTTGCCTTTCGAAGTAACAAGGATGTACGTAGGCTGGGACAGAACACCCTTGTTGCATCTTTGTGTTCATCCTGGCCCAGCGTGGTTTGCAGTCTTGCTGCAGGAACCTCTTCTTCCCCTCACCTAGCTGGCAGGGAGATAAGGGCAGCTCCCCCACCTAACACCTTCTCTCCTCTTGCAGAATGAGCACTGTGTGTCCCCAGAGGAATGTCCTTGTCACCACAACGGCCGCCTCTATCTGCCCAACGAGACCATCCCCAGGGACTGCAACACCTGGTGAGGACACGTCTGCTCGGGCCCGCGGGGGAGACTGGGAGGGGTGCCGTTCCCCAAAGCGGGGGGTGCCAGGGGCTCACAGTCCTCTCTCTCTTTCTCTCTCGCTCTCTCCCTCCTTCCTTCCCCAGCACTTGCAGAAAGCAGCGCTGGGAATGCAGCCACCACCATTGCGCCGCCACCTGCGTGGCCACCGGAGACCCCCACTACATCACCTTTGACGGGCGGGCGTACACCTTCCTGGGGGACTGCGAGTACGTCCTGGTCCGCGAGAACGGCGGCGCCTTCACCGTCACGGCCGAGAACGTGCCCTGCGGCACCAGCGGGACCACCTGCACCAAGTCTGTGGCGGTGCTGATGGGCAGCATGACGGTTCACCTGCTCCGAGGTAAGACCGCCGGGGCTGCCGCACACCCCCCCCCCCGCGGCTTGGCCACATCTTTTCCTGATCCTCCCTCTCTTCCCTTCTGCTAGGAAAGGACGTGACGGTGAACGGCGTCTCGGTGCGGACCCCCAAGACCTACAGTGGGAATGGGCTGACCTTGGAGAGAGCTGGACTCTTCCTGGTACTCCTCTCTGAGACGGGGCTGACGGTGTTCTGGGATGGAGGTGAGGCCGGTGTTCTGTCCCAGCCTACGTACGTCCTTGTTACTTCGCAAGGCAACCCCTAATTTAGCCGTAGACTGGGTAAATGAACCCCTTTTATTGAAGTTACAGACCTTGTCCACAAACAGAACGGAGCAGGAGCCAAAACAGGAAATAACTCCCTGGTAACATAAACAGACCATCGTCTCTTGACAGCAGACGTTCTTTGCAAAGGGTGGCCTCCAGCAGCCCGCCCTGCCCACCCGTTCCCTTTTTGTTGCTCAGCCCCCAAGGCGTGGCTTCTCACTGCTTCCTCCTTCTGCCCTGGCGTCGCCCCGTTGCCTCCCTCTGATTTACTTGTGTGACCTGTCTGCCTTTCCGTGCGTCTCCGAGGTCTTCCAGCTGTGCTGCCTCCGAGTCTGACTCCGCCTCCCAGCCCAGCTGGCTTTCAGCTTGACCACGAGCAGAGGGGCCAGGTTCTTCCTCCCCTTTGTAAGTCTGGCAACTCATCGGAGCCTTCCTCCGACTCTGATGGCTCCCCACGCTCTTTGTCCTCCTCCTCCTCTTCCTCTGATTCCCCGGACTCAGATGCCGGGATCACAGGCTAGCACGGAATCACAACAGCTGGCTACGAGGGTCCTCCCTTCCCGCGTGCTAGTTTTAACCCAATCGGAGCCTTTTAAATCCTCTCTTGTGTGTGTGTGTGTGTGTGTGTGTGTGTGTGTGTGTGTGGGTGTGGGTGTGGGCTCCCCAATTCCTGAGGAACATCTCAAGGTTGCCCACCTTGGCCCTCCTTAAACATGCCACCCCTGCTAGTTGGGTTTGCACAGAAGATCCAGATTGGTTGCAGCGCGCACGAGGCCCACCAGGACTGAACGAAGTATCAGCTTGCTCGGCGTCATGGGCTTGACGTCGGCCACTGGATCAGTTGACCGGTTGCCTGTGCTGTGTCCAGAAGCAGACACAACCTTCACATGCCCCCCGGAGGTCCCCACAGACCCTCTTGTCAACCTCCAGCTCGAATATCCAAATAAAGTCGAGAGGTACTTTCGTTGCTGAAAAACATACCTGTTTATTGAAAATGGGGCGTGCTATAGAGGCGAAGGAAAACTCACTCGAAAATCCCAAGGCCTCTAACTCAAGGGAGGGGTCCCCAACCTGTGGGCCGTAGCCCACTACTGGGCCACGGTCTGTTGGCCCCTGGGCCACATAAGTGGCTGGCCAGAGGACGCATGTGTGCACGCGCACTGATCCCCCCACACACACTTGCGCTAGTGTTGCCCTGAGTGTCACATGGGCTCTAGCATCACCGTGAGCATCGCATGGACAGTAGCGTCTCTGCGAGTGTGTTCTGTCCCACCCTACGTGAGTCCTTGTTATGCTTTCGTCGAACAAGCAGAGCCCCCCCCAGCCTTTTGGGCCCCAGGGACCGATTCCGCGGAGAGAGGTTTTTCCGCGCAACCGGAGGGTGCGCGGTTTTGTGTGCTGCCTGCATCCCGCGGATGGGGCTTTGCTTGTTTGTGTGGACCGGTTGCTGGCATGCCGCGGCCCGGTACCAGTCCACGGCCCGGGAGTTGGGGACCCTTGTTCTAGTCCAACCGTCTGCTCAAGCAGACGACTCTAAAGCAGAGGCCCCCCAGCCTTTTGGGCACCAGGGACCGATTCCGCAGAGAGGTTTTTCCGTGGACTGGAGGGTGCGCAGTTTTGTGTGCTGCCTGTATCCCACGGATGGGGCTTTGCTACGTGAGTCCTTGTTATGCTCTCTTCGAACAAGCAGGCAAGAACCGCAAGGAAAACTAACCCCTTTTATTATTCACAGACCTGAGTCAGTGTCCAAGGCCAACAAACACAATTCACAGAAACTCGGATCCTCAACAAGAATGGTTGCCTTCGGCAACCAGCACCTCCCACACTTTCCCTTTTATAATTCAGCCAAGGCGTGGCTTCCTAACGCCTTCTCCTTTGCCTTTGGAGCCGCCCCATTGCATTCCTCTGTCCTGCTCTTTTTCCATCCCGGTGCTTTTGTGCATCCTGGATATCTCCCAGCTTGTGCTTCGTTGCACAGCCGTGTCTCAGCCTGAGCACGAGTAGAGGGGCCAGGCTTTTCGTCAGACTGTAAGTCTTCGGAGCTCCTCAGAGCCTTCCTCTGACTCTGATGTCACTCCAGGCCCCTCTTCCTCCTCCTCATCTGATTCCTCAGACTCGGCTTCCGGATCCCACTGGCTGGCGAGGAATCACCACAGAGTGCTGCGCTGGCACTCACGTTGCAAGCATCGTGCAGACGCCAGCATCGCACGGTGAATGTCGCCGCAAGTGTTGCATGGATGCTAGCATTGCCGTGAGCATCGCGCCGTTTGCCAGCATTGCGGCGAATGTCATCGCAAGTGTTTGCGCGGATGCTAGCGTCGCCCTGAGCGTTGCGCCGTTTGCCAGCATTACCGCAAGCCTCGCATGGGCTCTAGTGTTGCGACGAGCATCACATGGATGCTCACAGCCCTGTGGGCAGCTCACGCACACTCGCAGCCCTGTTCGCGTATGCACACGCACGTGTAAAGGCGCCTCCAAGCCACCAGCCCAGAAAGGTCGGGAACATCTGCTCCAACTCCAGCATATAACAATGACATTCCCAGTCCAAATTCCCCACCACCACCACCCACCAGATGTCCTCATAGCTCATGTGAACAAATTCATTTTGTTTCGAGAACCGTCTGTTATCTTCTTCACACCAGCTGGAACGTCCTTGAAAGGTATCCAGACAGCCTTCCCTTGGCAAACTTCCAAAGAACTGGAAAGGTTTCGTTTCTCCAACTAGCTCAGTTGAAAGCGTTCCCCCCTCCCCCTCCCCCCTTTACTCTAGTGGCAAGATGAAAACAAAGAGGCACATAGTTGCCAAATTTTCACTCTTGACACACCAATCTTGCCATCGTGTGGTGAGAAGCTCCCCTTTCATGCTGTGAAGGTTTCGATGGACCTCGCTCAGGGCTGACGTGATACTTCCTGGATGGAAAAAAAAATGAAGCTGCTGTAGATTGTCTCGGGATCCTCAGCCCAGATCAGGATCCAGCTCCTCACTTGCTGGGCCTCAGCCCCTCATCCTGTCGCTGCCTCCTCAGGCACTCGTGTCTACATCAAACTGGATGCCAAATACCAAGGCCGAGTGGCAGGACTCTGCGGGAACTTTGACGGCGATGCGGAGAATGACTTCTCCAGCCAACAAGGCATCGTGGAGCCCACAGCTGACCTTTTCGGCAACTCCTGGCGCATCAGCCTCCTGTGTCCTGAAGTCAACGCTGAGGACTTTGAGCATCCCTGCACGGTACGACCTGTGATTGCACCAATGGCAGGAGAGGGGGGGGAGGAAAAAGTCACTCCCTGGTAGGACTGGATGGACGGGCGCATTCCAGGTATCTGGACGGTCCCTCGGTGGTTGCAAAATCAGGAAACGGGATACGGGCTGTTCCCGCAACTCCGTATCTCTTGCCCCCAGGTGAATTCTCACCGTGCGACGTGGGCTCGGAAGCGTTGTGGGATCCTCCTTCAGGATCTCTTCGCCCGCTGCCGTGAGGAGCTGCCCTGCCAACAGTTCTATGAGTGGTGTGTTTTCGATGCCTGCGGGTAAGTGAGGGTCAGCTGGAGAGGGCAGGGGGAGCAGGTTGGGACCGTGGGTACAGCTCTCCTACCAGAAACAGCTGATAGGAAGGAGAGAAAAAAAGGTGGATCACCCAAATGGATGTTTCTACACCAGGGATGTTTGTGGGCCCCGTCATGCAAGCACCGTCGCAGGCGTTTGCAGCCTCATTCGTGTGAGGAACAGGTGTTTGTGAGCGCGCATGCGCACGCATGTACTTACCCCTCCCACAAAAACATTCATTCTTTCCGCCCTCCCCTCCCCCCCCGCTCCAAGCCACCAACTGTAACGCTCTCTACATGGGGCTGCCCTTGAAGACCACTCGGAGGCTTCAACTGGTGCAGAATGCGGCCGCGCGAGTTGTAATGGGGGTCTCCCGATACTCCCATGTAACACCTCTACTCCGCGAGCTGCATTGGCTTCCGGTTGCCCTCCGGGTGAAATTCAAGGTGCTGGTTATCACCTATAAAGCCCTACATGGCCTGGGTCCGGGGTATTTGAGGGAACACCTGCTGCCGGCATCAAACGCCCTTCGCCCAGTGCGCTCCCACAGGGAGGGTCTGCTCAGGGTCCCGCCGGTAAGAGATTGCCGGCGGGTGACACCCAGGGATAGGGCCTTCTCAGTGGGGGCGCCTGCCCTCTGGAACCAGCTGCCGGTGGAGCTGAGGACTGCTCCCGACCTCCGATCATTCCGCCGGGGCCTGAAGACCTGGCTCTTCGAGCTCTCGGGCCCAGGCTGAGGAGACATTTATTTTAATGGGGGGTTTTAATAGTACAGGGTTGATTTAATATTTTTTAAATTGGGTTTTAACTTTTGTATGGTCGATTTTTAACTCCCTGTAAACCGCCCTGAGTCCTCAGGGAAAGGGCGGTATATAAATGCAATAAATAATAATAATAAAATAATAACTCCAAAAGGTTGGGGAACTCCGAATTAGCTGTGACAAAATGTTCTACGTTTAGGCAAGAAAAACCAAGTGTACGGGTATGGTATAGGTGGTACCTTGCTCAATAGTAGCAACTGTGAGAGGGATCTCAGAGTCCCAGTGGACCGTCACTTAAACTATGAGCCAGCTGTGTGCTGCAGCTGCCAAAAAAAGCCAACACCGTGCTAAGGCTGCATTAACAGAGGGAGAGAATCAAGATCACGTGACGGGTTAATACCGCTTTACAAGGCCTTGGTCAGGCCACACTTGGAATGCTGCATCCAGTTTTGGTCACCACGGTGTACAAAAGATGTCGAGACTCTGGAAAGAGTGCAGAGAAGAGCAACAAAGATGATCGGGGGGACTGGAGGCTAAAACATATAAGGAACGGTTGCTGGAATTGGGTAGGTCTAGTTTAATGAAGAGAAGGACTAGGGGGGACATGATAGCAGTCTTCCAGTATCTCAGGGGCTGCCCCAAAGAAGAGGGAGTCAAGCTATTCTCCAAAGCGCCCAAAGGTAGGACAAGAAGCAACGGGTGGAAATTAATCAAGGAGAGAAGCAACCTGGAACTAAGCAGAAACTTCCTGACAGTTAGAACAATTAACCAGTGGAACCACCTGCCTCCAGACGTGGTGAATGCTCCAACACTGGAAGTTTTTAAGAAGATACCGGACAGACATTTGTCTGAAATGCTATAGGGTTTCCTGCCCGAGCGGGGGGGGGGTTGGACTAGATGACCTCCAAGGTCCCTTCCAACTTTATTATTATTGTTGCTGTTATTGTTATTGTTGTTGTCATGTTGCCCGGTGTGCACCACGAGGACGCCAGTCTACATTGCACC
The DNA here is from genome assembly GCF_964194415.1 of Vipera berus. Taxonomy (NCBI): domain Eukaryota; kingdom Metazoa; phylum Chordata; class Lepidosauria; order Squamata; family Viperidae; genus Vipera; species Vipera berus. The sequence goes on along the minus strand of NC_138205.1, from coordinate 132,594,561 downwards.
TGTTTTTAATTTTATTCGTAACTGCAGTCCTCCCTCGAACGGCCTGTTTCTAAAGCAACTCACCGCTCTGGTGTTTTTATCCTTTGAGGCACGTTTCGTGGGTCGCTTTGGTGACTTGTGCGCAGCAAGCGGCGCCTCGCTGCGCCGTGTAAAATAAACCAGCGGGTCCTCGCAGGGCTGGGTGACGGGGCCGGGTGCCCTCCCCGCTGATCTCCTCTCTGCCTCCCTCTTCGCTCAGGTGTGACTCCGGAGGGGACTGTGAGTGCCTCTGCACGGCCATTGCCACCTACGCCGAGGAGTGCATTCAGCGAGGAGTGCCCATACGCTGGAGGAGCCAGGAACTCTGCCGTAAGCTTTGGAGGAGGCGGGGAAGAAAAGACCCACTCTGGGATGGGGGTCTAGGGGTGGGGGGCGGATTTTCCCAGAAGCCCCCTCAGCTCAGAGGATCACCCTGACTGAGCAAAAGAGCCCAGCAAGCAACAGAGTCCCTGCTGCCCGCATCTGCCTGGGGGGGTGGTCTAGAACGGTGATGGCGAACCTTTTAGAGTGCCCAAACCGCCACCCAAAACCCACTTTATTTATCACCGGGTGCCGGGTGGGGCGTGGCAGATTGGGTGGGTGTGGCCACGTTGGGCGTGGCCACCTCAATGTTGCTCGTGGGGAGGGACGCCTGCGGGGGTGGGTGGGTAGGGTTGGGGGAGATCCAGGGGGTCTCTGGCACGTGGGGCGGCAGGCAGGAGGCCCGTCCTGCGGGGTGAGGCAAGGCAAGGGCCGGGGCAGCTGTTGTCTGACACCGTCGGCCCCCGCACACAGAGGCCGGTGAGTGCCCGGGGGCCGACGGTGTCCGTCGGCCGCCGCAGCCTGCTGGCCCCTTGACCGGCGCACTCTGGGGCTCCGCAGCCCACCGCCAGCAGTTCAAAGAAGCCGCCTCCGAGGTGGAGGGCCGGCCGACAGCTGAGGAGGCGATGCAGTGGGTCGTGCCCGGGAAAAAGGAGAGCATGCGAGGCCAGGGTCGGGATGGGGGGGGGAGGGAAACCAGCCATGCCGGGGTGCATCCGGCCACATGGGACCTCGGCGAGTTAGCAGGCGGCTGGTTGAAGAGGGACAGCGGCCATCTCCAGGGCATGGCGCGCGGGCCCACAGAGAGGGCTCTTGAGTGCCACCTCTGGCATACGTGCCATAGGTTCGCCACCACCGATCTAAGCTTTGCTGTCTCTCGGTCCTCTGGAATGCTGCTCTTCCCTCCCTCCTGGGAATCCAGGCTACGTTCCACCACATCTGGTGTTTCCCCCTGGGTAAGAAAAAGGCCAGGGGAACAATCGGCCAAGTTTGAAGGGGGTGCCCTCTGGCCCGGGGCTTCGTCCCACCTACCCACCCTCTCCTCCATTTGTTCTCAGCCCTACAGTGCGATCACGGGATGGAGTACGACCCCTGTGGCCCGGCTTGTCCGCCAACCTGCCAGAACTTCGGCCTGGAGCCTGCCGAACACTGCCCCATGGAGACAGCTGCCTGCGTGGAGGGCTGCTTCTGCCTGGAAGGCAAAGTCCTGCATGGTGAGATCGGAGAATGGGCAGCAACATTGGGGTGAATGGGAGGGCAGAGCCTGCAGCCCAAGACCTCCAGGGTGGTGGGTCCTGAAAAACCTTCCGGAGCCACGGAAGGCAGGCAAGACAGTCCCTGACCGAGGAGTCCTCTTCGGGAGGGTCGGTGCGCACCGCTCCATTTCCCCCCCTAGCTCCCTTCTTGGTCTCCCCCCTGCCAGGTGGACGCTGCATCGACCCGTCGGAATGCCCTTGCTTCTGGGAGGGTACCTTGTTCCCGCTAGGGGCGCTGCTGACCCAGGAGTGCCGGAATTGGTAAGGTGGTCGGGTTGTTGGCGGAAGGGCCCACTCAACCCCGGGGGAGGACACACACCCACACACCCACACACACACACCCGTTTGCATTCCATCCATCCAGATTTCAGGGGGGGCCCCATCTCCTGCCTCCGGGACCACCGGAGGAGGGGGGGTTCAAAGGGTTGGGGCCGTTGCGACCGACGCCTGGAGGAGACTCTTTTTTTTCCCTGGCCCCTTCCCGGAGAATGCGGTTGCGGCTAAGGGGTTTTCTGCCAATTGGGGAATGATTTAGGACAGTTCGGCCGGGGCCAACTTGCCACGGCCAACTCTCCACGGCCAACTCACCATGGGACAAGGCCCCCGTGGGGACGACTCAGGGCTGTATCGATCGTTTCACACGGTTACTTTTCACATCAGGGACCCCATTTTGCTTGAAATTCTTGTCGCTCTTCTCTTTCGTTCCCCTCCCTCCCTCCCTCCTTCCTCCCCATCTCCTCCCCATCTCCTTCCTCCTTTTCTTTCCTTCCTTCCTCCCTCCCTTCCTCCCCCTTTCCTGCCTATCTCCTTTTGTTTCTTCCTCCCCATTTCCTTCCTTCCTCCTTTCCTTCTCTTTTCTTTTTCCTTTCTCCCTTCCTTCTTCCCTCCCTCCTTCCCTCCCTCCCTCCTCCCCATCTCCTTCCTCCTTTTCTTTCCTTCCTTCCTCCCTCCCTTCCTCCCCCTTTCCTGCCTATCTCCTTCTTTTGTTTCTTCCTCCCCATTTCCTTCCTTCCTCCTTTCCTTCTCTTTTCTTTTTCCTTTCTCCCTTCCTTCTTCCCTCCCTCCTTCCCTCCCTCCTTCCTCCCCATCTCCTTCCTCCTTTCCTTCCTTCCTCCCTCCCCCTTTCCTGCCTATCTCCTTCTTTCATTTCTTCCTCCCCATCTCCTTCCTTCCCCCTTTCCTTTCCCTTTCTTTCTTTCTTTCTTTCTTTCTTTCTTTCTTTCTTTCTTTCTTTCTCCCTCCCTCCCTCCCTCCCTCCCTCCCTCCCTCCCTCTCTCCCTCCTTTCCTCCCTATATCCTTCATTTCTTCCTCGCCAACTCCTTCCTCCTTTTCTTTCTTTCTTCTTTCTTCCTTTCTTTCTTTCTTTCTTTCTTTCTTTCTTTCTTTCTTTCTTTCTTTCTTTCTTTCTTTCTTCCTTCCTTCCTTCCTTCCTTCCTTCCTTCCTTCCTTCCTTCCTTCCTGTTAGTCATATGATTACAGCCTAACTGGTTGGGTTGGCAATATATAAGCCATGATTTGTAATGTATTGTATCCCTTTAAATGTGTAATGATTGGCCAACGCTGTGTTCTTTCAACGGCCATAAGAGGGAGCTAGAGACATAGCTTCTCTCTGTGTGTGTTAGTTACTCTGTTACATTGCTTGCTGATTATTGTTGATTGTGGTTTTGCTACTGTTTGCTAAACCCGAAGAACTAGGTAAAATGAGGACCCAGATTGTTGGGGGCAATTAAGCTGACTTTGTAATAATGCCGCTTGGGGGGGGGCAAAAGCCCTAATAATAAGCAGGCATATACATAGAATGAAGGCTATTGCTAAGCACATTGGTTTGTGCTTTAAATTGTAAGCCGCCCTGAGTCTTCGGAGAAGGGCGGGATATAAATGGGATTAAAATAAAAATAAAAATAAAAATAAAGAACTGTGTTTTTGACTTTTGGACTGGTAAGACGACTTTATATTGGATAACTCTTGAACTGTTGATATCTTCTCTGTACCCGTGTATGACCTGGACTGTTTATTCTTGACTTGTGCTACTCCTAAAAGTAAAGTTTTTTTCCTTTTTTTTACACGCCTCAGTGTATCAGTGTGGTTGCTGTGCAAAACCTGACTACTCTCAGTACCACTTCTTCTGTGCATTCTCCTTGTTGGCTCAGGAGATATTCTGCACAAACTCTGTCACTTCCTTCCTTCCTTCCTTCCTTCCTTCCTTCCTTCCTTCCTTCCTTCCTTCCTTCCTTCCTTCCTTCCTTCCTTCCTTCTTCCATTCACCCATCCTGGAAAGTGAGCGATGGTGATGCAATGGTTAGACGGCAGGATGGCAGTCTAACTCTGCCCACTGCCAGTAGTTCGATCCTGCTCAGGACTGACTCAGCCTTCCGTCTTTTCCGAGGTCGGTAAAAATGAGGACCCAGATGGTTGGGGGCAAGAGGCTGACTCTGTAAATCACTCAGAGAGGGCGGTAAAAGCACTCTGAAGCGGTATACATCTACGTGCTGTTGCTAGTGCTATTATGGAGGTGACGTTCACATTGGGGACCCTCAAGATCTTGATAGGCCCAGCTCGGGCTATTTGTGCCTTCTCCTTGACACAATGATGCTCTCTCCCCTCCCTCCAGCTCATGTGAGGCAGGCCTGTGGCAGTGTACCGCCCCTCTGGAGACTTGCGGTGCCCCCTCCCACTGTGCCGAGACGGAGTTTGCTTGCCACACCGGCGGGCGCTGCATCCCGAAGGCCTGGCTTTGTGACAACGAAGACGATTGTCGGGATGGTTCGGACGAGCTCTGCCTCTCGAGCTGCGGGCCAGACCAGTACCGGTGTGCCAGCGGGCAGTGCATCCCCTGGGGTTACCGCTGTGATGGCACCGCAGACTGCGCCGACCGCTCAGACGAAAAGGACTGCCCTTCACCCGGCTGCTCGCCGCAGGAGTTCCGGTGTGACAACGGCCGCTGCATCCCAGGCCGGGACCGCTGTGACGGGGAGCTGGATTGTGGCTTTGCTGACCCCTCGGATGAGGCAGGTGAGGTTACGCAGGGAGTCCGGAAAGGCTGCCAGGAGGAAGGGTGTTGTGATTCCTCACCAGCCAGCGGGATCCGGCAGCTGAGTCTGAGGAATCAGAGGAGGAGGAAGAGGAAGGGGGCCCGGAGTGACATCAGAGTCAGAGGAAGGCTCTGAGGAGCTCCGAGACTCACAGTCTGACGAGGAATTCGGCCCCTCGTGCTCAGGCTGAGACACGGCTGTGCTGGGAGTCCAAGTTGGACAGCGACGAAGCACAAGCTGGGAGATATCCAGGATGCATGAAAGCACCGGCAAGAGAAGCGAGTAGAACAGAGGAAGGCAATGGGGCGGCTCCAAAGGCCGAAGGCATTAGGAAGCTACGCCTTGGCTGAATTATAAAAGGGAAGGTGTGGGAGGTCCTGGTTGCCGAAGGCCACCGTTTGTGACGAGGATCGAGTGTCTGTGGAGTTTGTTTGTTTGCCTTGTACATTGACTCAGGTCTGTGAATAATAAAAGGGGTTTTTCTTGTGGTTCCTGCCTGCTTGTTCGAAGAGACCATAACAAGGACTCATGTAGGCTGGGACAGAACAAACGGGGCCAGAGCAAGTAGGGAACGAGGGTGTCAGTCGGTGTCTCCTCTCTACACAAAGTATCCCTGGGCCCTTGAGGAAAGGCTCCAGAGCGTCCGTGCCCGTATCGTTGGTGCTCCTGGATTCGGAGGTAGTACAGGTCATCCTCGAATTACAACAGTTTGGCTTAGTGACCACTCAAAGTTCCAACAGGCACCGACGAAAGTGAGCGGGGGGCCATTTTTCAGACTTACGACCTTGGCGGCAATCCCCGTGATGGCGCAAGTGGCGCAAGCAAAGTCAACGGGGAAGCCGGATTCGTTTGACAATGGCGTGGCTATCCCAAAGATGCTTTTTTTTTTCCACGAGGCAACCCGACTTCCTTCGTTTCTCCTTTGAAGACATTTCGCGAGTCGAGCATGGGCAGCTCTGTTGGGGACCCCTGTTCTATGTAATCCGAATGAATTTTTTTAAAAAAATGCAGGGAGCCGGCTCTATTTTGCTACCCACCCACCCCCCACACAAAAAACCCCAACTCTTCTCCTTTTGCCCTTCTTCCAGACTGCGGACCAGCCTGTGGGTTGAATGAGTTCCGTTGTGCGGCCGGGCGCTGCTTGCCGTACCTGCACCGCTGCGACGGGCACAACGACTGCGGCGATTTCAGCGATGAGCGTGGCTGCATCTGCCATCCCGGGGAGTTGCAGTGCCCAGGTGGCCGGTGCCTTCCCAAAGCTCTGATTTGCGATGGCCGGCAGGACTGCCCCTCGGGCATGGATGAGACGTTCTGCCCAGGTGGGTCCATGCTTGCGGTCACATGTGTGCTTAATTTATTAACTAAGGAGCCATGTGTGGTGTAGTGCTTAAGGTTACTGCCTAGACACCAGAAGGCTGCGAGTTCTAGTCCTGCCTTAAGCACGAAAAAACCGGTTAGGTGACTTTGAGCCAATCCAAGGAGACGGTGATTTGTACTCCCACCTTAGGCAGGAAAGCCGGGTGGGTGACTTTGGGCCAATCACCAGGAGACGGGGAGTTCTAGTCCTGCCTTAGGCATGAAAGCCAGCTGGGTGACTTTGGGCCAATCACCAGGAGATGGTGAGTTCTAGTCCCGCCTTAGGTGTGAAAGCCAGCTGGGTGACTTTGGGCCAATAACCAGGAGACGGGGAGTTCTAGTCCTGCCTTAGGCATGAAAGCCAGCTGGGTGACTTTGGGCCAATCACCAGGAGATGGTGAGTTCTAGTCCCGCCTTAGGCGTGAAAGCCAGCTGGGTGACTTTGGGCCAATCACTAGGAGACAGGGAGTTCTAGTCCCGCCTTAGGCATGAAAGCCAGCTGGGTGACTTTGGGCCAATCACTAGGAGACAGGGAGTTCTAGCCCTGTCTTAGGCACGAGATGTGGCCAGGTGACTTTGGGCCAATCCTCAGGAGGCAGAGTAGGTGCCGAAGGTGCTGTCTGGAAACCAGGAGACCGTGAGTTCTAGTCCTGCCAGGCCTAAAAGAGAGTTGAGAGACTTTGAGCCAATCACCAGGAGAGCGCGAGTTCTAGTCCCGCTTTAGGCACGAGAGCCAGCTGGGTGACTTTGAGCAAAATCACCAGGAGGCGGAGTGGACATTGATCTGAGAGAAAGAGAGAGCCAGGATCCACCAGGTCAACAAGACGAGATGACAGATCTCGTTTGATTCTTTGTCCATCAGTAAGTCACATCAAGATTTAAATAAGTCTAGATAAGTCATCCCGAAATGTCTAGAGCCTTTTTTCTATCGCTTTACTAAAGGTGGGTGTTGGGGTCGTCTTCTCTTACTCAACTATTTTTAGAATAGAATAGAATAGAATAGAATAGAATAGAATAGAATAGAATAGAATAGAATAGAATAGAATAGAGCTGGAAGGGACCTTGGAGGTCTTCTAGTCCAACCCCCCCGCTCCAGCAGGAGAACCTATACCATCTCAGAACAAGTAACCTCCTAGCCCAGACATGTCAAACCTGCGATGTTGCGTGACGTCGCGCGACCTAGCGGGACCATTTTGCCATTGCCGGCAATAGGGTGGGCGCGGCTTCTGCATGACGCATCCGGCCCCGCGGGCCGGCAGTTTGACACCGCTGGTCTTAGCCTCTTCTTAAAAAAGCTCCAGTGACGGCGCGCCCATGATTTCTGGTGGCAAGCTGTTCCGCCGGTGGATTGTCGTCCCTGCCAGCAAGTTTCTCCTTAATTCCAGGCTGCTTCTCTCTCGGATCAACTTCCAACCGTCGTTTCTCATCCTGCCCTCTGGTGCTTTGGGGAATAACGTGACCCCACCCTCTCTCTCTTCTTTGGGGCAGCCCCTCAAATACGGGAATACTTTAATTTCAGCAAGTGTCTAGAGCAGAGAGATGTTCTTCTAAAGGTCACTCCAGGTTTTTAGCTCTTCTCGCTGCATGTCCGATCTCCATACAGGTCCAGTGATGTGCGCTCCGGGGCAGGTGCTTTGTCCAAATGCCACTTGTGTGAGCCGTACGCAGGTGTGTGACGGCATGCGCGACTGTGAAGATGGTGCCGACGAGGACCCTGCTCGGTGTCCGGGGATACAGACCACACCTCTTGTGCCCACCGCTAAACCAGCTTTTCCTGGAACCCCTCATCCCGTCATCAACAGGACTCTGGGTAAGCAGCCTCAAGAGATCTGAAGATCCTCCATCTGGTCTTCGGAACGAGGCGCCGTCAGCCTTGAAGCCGTCGATCAACTTACCCGACACAGGTAGTCCTAATCGTACGACCACAGTTGAGCTAAGACGGAGAGTTGTTAAGTGAGTTTCGCCCCATTTTTACGACTTTTCTCGCCCCCGTGGTTAAGTGAATCACGGCATGTCACAAGTGAACTGGTGAACCCAACAAAAGGATTCCTCGACCGCCGTTGTTAAGTCAGCTACACGGCGGTCAAGTGAATCCGGCATTCTGCTCTTCCCTCCTGTGCAGGACCGCCCTGTGGGCGATACGAGTTCCACTGCCACAGCGGGGAGTGCCAGCCGCGGGGCTGGGTGTGTGACAACGAAGCGGATTGCCTGGACGGCAGCGATGAGTTACACTGCAACCGCACGTGCGAACTGGACCAGTTCCCCTGTGCCCGCGGGGCCGAGTGCATCCACTACCAGCAGCTCTGCGACGGCATCCCGCACTGCCAGGACCAGTCCGATGAGAGCATTGACACCTGCGGTGAGTGGGTTCTACTCCTGGTTGCACCCATGACCGGCGTTTCTCCATTTCTCTAGAGCAGGGGTGTCAAACTGCCAGTCCACGGGCCGGACAGTCACCAGGAAACCGTGCCCACCCCATTGCTGGCAATGGGGGAAAAGCTCCGATACGTCGCGCGATGTTGTGCAACGTGCGACATCACGCGATGTCGCGAGTTTGACACGTCTGCTCTAGAGTCATTTTCTCAGTCTCGTGCCCAAGCCAAAATGTCAAGACACGATAAACGTGGACGTGAAAAATTCCCAATTATGACCAGATGCTGCATTTGCAGAATGGGACAACTCTCCCTGGCTGAGTCTCTGTAGCCGATGTGCCCCGGACGATTGTCCGCGGACGATTCGCCGCGGGACAATTCCATGTGGCATAACTCAAAAGAAGGGCCAGTGAATTTACAGCTCACCCCAGCCTTGAGGACTACTAACTGGAGAAGATTCAAGCCTACAGCAAGACAGTGCCTGCTGCAACTCGCTTGTCCCTCTCTTGAGTTATCCGCCATGGAATTGTCCCACAGCGAGTTGTCCTCGTGGCAAGTGGGCCGCAGCGAGTTATCCTGCGGCGAGTCGGCTGGGACGACTCGTCTGGGGTGAGTTGTTCTAGACCCGCTGAGTTGGGTTGTGCAAGATGGGAAAAACTCTACGATGATGATGGTGGTGAGGGTGATGACTCTTCTTTCTCTCGGAGGCAGGCTCTACGCAGATCCCCCCTTGCCCCGGGTTCTTCATCTGCAATGACCGGATGTGCATCAACGTATCCCGTGTGTGCGACGGCTCGCCCGACTGCTCCCAGGGAGAAGATGAGCTTGCCTGCGGTAAGGAACCTGGATTTGACATTTTGACAGTGGGCGCACACACACACACACACACACACACACACACACAGAGACACACACAGAGAGACACACAGACACAGACACAGACACACACCCCATGGTCACGTGATTGCATGCCAAGCATTGGCAACTGGTCTGCCTTTGTGCCTGTTTGCAGCCTCCTGCAATCACCCGATATTACGCGCGACCGTAGCGTACCGTTGCGCAGCCGTACGCAATCGCGCAACACGAAAGGACGTCCAAAATAGCTGAGGCCTTCTCCTCTCCTCGCGCAGCAGGCCTATAAGTAATCATAAGCTTTCCCGTCGGTATGTGATCAAAATGCTGTGTTACGTCAAAAGGCGCTCCTGATGTGGAAATTTATTTACCCATCAATCCAACCGACGCGGCATGTGTTCACTGTATTAAACAAAATGCAGTCAAGAGGTAAGCCCAAAGGTAAAACAATCTTCCAAGCTGTCTGTTAAATGTCTTTTATTGCATTTAACGTGCAAGCAAATGGATGCCTTTTGTGCTGGCTCGCTCACACACACACACACACACACACACACACACACGTAATTGTGATTTAGTGAGTTTTTAAGATTCCCCAGCAATTCCCTTCACCAACAATTCAGAAGTGTACCAATTAAGTCCAGCCACAAGTAGCCAAGGTTACTCCACAGAGCCTTTTGGTCCAGAGGTCTGCAACCGGTGGCCCGCAGCCCACTACTGGGCCACAGCCTATTGGCCACTGGGCCACGTGACCGGCTGGCTGGTTCGCAAGGCCCCATGGTGTGCGAGCCCTCGCAGCCCCACTAGCGTGAGGGCTTCTGGTCCCACTTCTGCAAGCAGCGGGTGTTCGTGCACATGCCCGCATGCACACACGCGCATTTGCCCCTCTTGCAAACCCATCCCTTCTTCCCCCCCTCCCCTAGCTCCGGGCTGCCAACCCCGAAAGGTCGGGGAACTCTGTACTAGTCCACAAAGCGCCTGAAATGTGCTCAAAGCAAATAACTCCACCGGGCGAAGCTTAAATCCGCACACCCGGAAAGTTCAGCGTCTTCAAGGCACGGTTCCAAACACGGCGTCGATCCAGAGTGGAGCAGGAAATCATGACGACCGAACACGCCGCTGGAAAGCCAATACGTTGTTCCCAGCAATGCCTCGGCTGGGATAAATAGCTAGCTTTCCCGTGCAGCCCATCAAAAAGAGGGCGAGGCTTACTCCTCTCGTGCAGTCTGGCTGACCTCTGCTGCTCCTGCCCTTTCTCTGCCCTACATATTCTCGGATCGGGTGCAAAAGGCAGTTCCTCCTCTTCCTCCTCTTCGCTGGTTGTCTGTTCCCCAGCTGAAGCCTCCTCCGAATCTCTTTCGGAACCGTCGTTCGGAGCCATCGATCCACCCGGTTCCCGACGTGCCGGGAATGGGAGGGAATCTGAGGAGTCAGCCAAGGGAGACACCCAAGGGGGGGGAGTGGATGGTGGGTGGGACGGCACTGCTGGTTCTGATGGCTGCTGATTCTAACCCCCACAGAAATCCCGGCGGCTCCCCCAGGCAGAAAGAATCAGACAGTCGGACCGTGTCCGGAATATTCCTGTGGCGACGGCGCCTGTATCGCCTTCAAACAGGTGCAGTGAGGAATCGGTGTGGGTGGGTGTCCTTCCTTCTCGTCTTCCCTGTCGCCGCGCTTATCCTTTCATTGCCCTTTCATTCCTTTATTCGCTGATTCTGACAACGTAGCCCTGGACGGATTAAAGGTAAAGGTAAAGGTTCCCCCGCACATGCGTGCTAGTCGTTTCCGACTCTAGGGGCCGGTGCTCATCTCCGTTTCAAAGCCGAAGAGCCAGCGCTTGTCCGAGGACGTCTCCGTGGTCATGTGGCCGGCATGACTAGACGCCAAAGGCGCACGGAACGCTGTTACCTTCCCACTGTAGTGGTCCCTATTTTTCTACTTGCATTTTTACATGCTTTCGAACTGCTAGGTTGGCAGAAGCTGGGACGAGTAGCCCTGGACGGATTGCAGGGATCTATAATAATAACACAACGATGAGAGTGCAGGTAGTCCTCCCATTTACAATCACTCGGTTAGCGACCGTTCGAAGCTACAGCGGGGCAGAAAAAAGTGACTTAGGGCCATTTTCCACACTTGCGTCACACAAACAAAATTCAGACTGCTTGGCGACTGACTCTCATTGATGACGGGTCGCAGCGTCCCGGGCTGACGTGATCCCCTTTTTGTGACCTTTGAACAAGCCAAGTCAACGGAGAAGCCGGATTGATCAAACAACTGCACGGCTCGTTTAACAACCACAGCAAGCAAGGTCGTAAAACAGGGCAAAACTCACTCAACGAGGCCCCGCTGAGCAACGGACATTTGGGGGCCTGTCGTGGCCGTAGGCCGAGGATTAACCGTACGAGAATATTAACAGTAGAGAAAAACGTGACGTACAAGTAGTCCTCGATTTACAACTGTAAATGGAGCCTACCCACTAAGGTCACAAGTTGCAACCTCACAAAGCTGGGCACCCACGCGAGCAACTCGATTTCCAGGCCTATTTTGCGGCAGTTGTTAAGTCAACGTCGTGCTTGGTTATGGAGTATCCTGGCTAAAATCGGAAGTAAACATTATTATTATTATTATTATTATTATTATTATTATTATTATTATTATTATTATTATTATTATTATTATTATTATTATTATTATTTGGCAAAAGACATCGTAACGTGTGCGAAAGGTGACTGCAGGATGTCGCCAGTGGCCTTAATGTGGGCCAGTTGCTTAGCACCCAACGTACAAGGGAGGCAGCTGTCAGAACTTTGGAGCTAAGTAGCTTTGGGGGAATTATTATTATTATTATTATTATTATTATTATTATTATTATTATTATTATTATTATTATTATTATTATTATTATTATTATTATTATTATTATTATTTTTATTATTATTATTAAAATTTCTATATCGCCCTTCTCCCAAAGGACTCAGGGCGGTGTACAGGGCTCGTAATGCCGAACTGTCGCTAAACAACCGATTGTAAATCAAGGACTAATAGTAAGAGGCCCTCAGTCTGCCCTGGGGCCTCGCCCTGCCTCAATTCCTCTGTCTTTCCATCCGCTCTCTGGGTTCGGTCGCTCCTGAGTAACATAGCAATAAATAAATAAATATGAAAGCGCGTCCTACTTCACAAAGTGCGGGAACGAACCCGTGGAACGACTCGGCCCACTGGGCCGGGGTGGGAGACTTCATCTGCCGATCCTCTTGGGCAGGAGAACGCGAGACAGATACTCCTTGTGGGTGCTCACTCCCGTTTGTCTGAAACGGTATCCGGCTTCCCGCTTCAGCAGAGGGAGTGGGCTAGATCAGGGGTCCCCCAACTCCTGGGCCGTGTGTCAAGAACGGAACGTTGGAAGCTACGTGCCTCTTCGGTTTGACTTTGAGTGTGTGTGTGTGTGTGTGTGTGTGTTGCTTTAGAAGTGTTTAGATCAGAGACCGAGTGCCCAAACTGCAACACAAAACCCACTTATGTATCGGCGGGTGCCGGGTGGGCATGGCCCATTGTGCAGGTGTGGCCCATTGGGTGGGCGTGGCTGCAGTGGTAACGGCAGACTGGGTGGGGCTAAAAAGTGCAATCAATCAATTCCAACTTTGCGAGATCGTTTTTTTCCCCCGCGAGAAGTTGAAATTGATTGAAATCGATATATATATATATATTTGCACACGGCGGCGAAGGCCTAAAGTGAAAAGATTTTACAAAACCCAGCTGAAGGCCTTGGACTGGGGCCACCGCGCGCGTGCCCACAGAGGTGGCTCCCTACATGCCACCTGTGGCACGTGTGCCATCGGTTCGCCACCACAGGTTTAGATGGAGAAATGAAACCTTTACGGTTCTGCTGAAAAGAGCCTGAACCGTTTCCAAGGACACCGCAGCAGGTGTGGAGGAGAAGCGGACGGTTCCCATAACAAAGTAAAATTGTCTACGGGGACTACATGAGAGACTACGTGTTTGATTCTATGAACTGGTGTCTTGGAACCCCGGAGTCAATTTGGCTTCGACGGGACCACCCCGTGTATTCGAGAAACGAGATTTTCGGAACGGAATGAACCTGGCGATTTGTTTGGATCCTTGGGGATTTGTTTGGATCCAGACTGCAGCATGTTTCAGCACGTGGTTATGGTGCGAATGTAACTCCACTTGTGTATGTGATAGGCGGGCAAGTGGATGCATGCAGCTCCATTTGTATCAGCGGTGGATGTGCTTGCACAAATGGGGCTGTGCACGTGCACTTAGCCTGCCTGCTGTGCGTGCAAGCAGAGCTGCACCCGCATGCTCTCACCCGCTGTTCGGGCAGAACCATCCTCTCTCCCACCCCGCCAATTGGGAAAGCTGGAAAGGTTGGAGTCTGGTGGACTAGATGACCTCCGGGGTTCCTTTCAGCTCTGTGATTCTGTTATTCCTAATTGATTTGAGATTGTCCTAGGGGGGCAGAAAGGGGACGACAGCTGACTCTAGAGGGACACCCATTCTTCCTGTTTTCAAAGCCCTCTCATGTCACGCCTGGTTGCGCGTCCTTGCAGGTGTGCAACGGTCTGGCCAATTGTGCGGATGGCACGGAGGCTTCTGGTTGGCTGCCCTCTGATGAGCGGGACTGCGGCCTCTGGACCCCTTGGGCACCCTGGAGCATCTGCAGCCGCTCGTGCGGGACGGGCCTCCAGATCCGCCGGAGGAGCTGCACGCGGCGAGCGGACGACGTCCTCCGTCACTGCCTCGGAGAGGAAACCCAGGCCCAGCAGTGTTTCCTAGTGGCTTGTCCCGGTAAGAAAGGGGGGCGGGCTTTGGGACCCTCACCTCCTTTTAGCATCTTGGACTCCATTCACCCGGTTCGACCTAATTTGGTCCTGACCTGGGTTGGTTCGCAGCCGTGCAGTTTCCTCTGTAGCTCCTGATGTGTTGGACCAAGGAGATGCTCCATTTGCAGGAACCGTCCCTCCTACGTGGCCCCTTAATTTCTCTCTCTTCCCCGAAATAGTGGACGGCCAGTGGCGTGAGTGGGCCACGTGGTCCAACTGCACCGAGGATTGCCGCGGGGTGGTGGTGCGTCACCGGGAATGCCTCCCCTCTCAAAACGGAGGCCGTCATTGTACCGAAGGGCTGGACGGATCTGCTGCTTCGATAGAGATCCGTAAGTCAGTTGGGGATGATGGGCGAAAGGAAGAGCTGGCCAGTCCCCCCCCCCACTGAACAAGCAACGGAAGGCCGGACGGGATAATCGCGACATGTAGCCCTCACCTTGCAATCGTTCGTTTCGTGACCGTTCGAAGTTACAACGGCACCGTTGCACCGTTCGTCACACGCAGCATCCCCGTTTGTCACGCGATCAACACTCGGACACGGGGAAACTGACTCGTATTTGTGACAGTCGCGGTGTCCTTTGGTCACGTGGTCCTCTTTTTGCAACTTTCTGACAAGCAAAGTCAGTGGGGAAGCCCGATTTACTTCACAACTGCGCAACTAACCCAGGGGTGTCAAACTCAATTTCATTGAGGGCCACAGCAGCATTATAGTTGCCCTCAAGTGCCCAGCCCAGACCTTGAGCTTCCAGGGGCCAGGAACTCCGCAGCCCAGCTTTGCTTCTCTGACTGGTTCCCGGCCGCGCTTACCTTGTGGCTACTGCTACTGTGCTGCCTTGGCCAGATTGCTCATGGTGGGTGCAGGAGGAGAGCGTGTGTGTGTGTGTGTGTGTGTGTGTGTGTGTGTGTGTGAGGCTCATCGGTGCTTCTCCGACATGGCTGCTCCACCCACCGGGCTGCGATGGCGGCTTCCCCTCTGGGCTTGCGGATTTCCCGGGCTGTGTTGTGATTCCTCGCCAGCCGGTGGGATCCAGCAGCTGAGTCTGAGGAATCAGAGGAGGAGGAGGAGGAGGAGGAGGAGGAGGAGGAGGAGGAGGAGAGGAGGAAGAGGGGCCTGGAGTGACATTAGAGTCAGAGGAAGGCTTTGAGGAGTTCCCAAGACTTACAATCTGACGAGGAGCCCGGTCCCTCTTCTCGCGCTCAGGCTGAGACACAGCTGAGTTGGACAGCGACGAACCACAGCCGGGAGATATCCAGGAGGCACGAAAGCGCCAGCAAGAAAAAGAGAACAGGAGAGGGGAATGCAGTGGGGCGGCTCCAAAGGCAGAGGAGAAGGCGTTAGGAAGCCAGGCCTGGGCTGAATCACATAAGGGAAGGTGTGAGAGGCGCTGGTTGCCGAAGGCAACCGCTCGTGTCGAGGATCCGAGTTTCTGTGGATTGGGTCGGTTGGCCTTGGACACTGCCTCGGGTCTGTGAAGAATAAAAAGGGGTCGCTTTTTCTTGCGGTTGCTGCCCGCTTGTTGGAAGAAGGGTTTCTCCGTGTGAGCACGACAAGGACTCACGGAGGCTGGGACAGAACAGGCTGGAGGAGCGGGGCGGGGCGGTGGGGTTCGTGCTGGATGGAGCTGCTGCTGCTGCTGACAGTACCGCCACTATGGGGAAAGAAAAGGGGAAGTGGGTGGTGGGGCAGGGGTGGCCTGGCTGCAGGGTGCCGAGATGCGCAAGTGCGGTACGGGTGGGGTGGGGCTGACCGCTGTTTATTGGTTACCCCGGGCTGACATCCAGTTGGCCGTCACTGCCGGACAATGAGCAGCCAAGGGACCAACGAGCTGTAGCTGCTCACAGGTGCTGCCAGCCCCCCCCCCGTGTGCTCACCAGCTCCTGTGCCTGTGCCCAGGGGGGCGCACCCAGCCAGGCTGAGGCAGGCCAGAGCCACGGTGGCGGGGCCCGGCTCCTCACCGACTCCAGGGTGGCCCCGCGGGCCAGACCTAACACACATCCTGGGCCAGATCTGGCCCGCGGGCCTTGAGTTTGACACCTCTGGACTACCCTGAGAACTGCGGCAGTTCCTTCACAACGGCGCCAAGTTGCCGTCCGGTGAGGCGGAGCGCGCTTAACCAATTTGGTCGTTTGAAGTCGAGGACTACCGGCACCGGGCATTCATTTTTGGCCCTGCAGAATGACAGGACGCTCCTCCGTGTGTGTGTGTGTGTGTGTGTGTGTGTGTGTGTGTGTGTGTGTGTGTGCGAGGCCGGGCTCCCTGATCGGTCGGAACGAATCGGCACAAAAACACCGGTCGGAAAGTAGAACAGAGCTTTTCAGCTGCTTCTCTCCGCAGAGTTGTGTCAACGGGAGGACTGTCTCAATGCCTCCACTTGCCCGGGGGAGTTGGTGAGCCAGAAGTGCGCCCCTTGTCCCACCTCCTGCGCCGAGCTCTCCAGCCGTACAAGATGCCGGAAGGACAGGCCTTGCCGACCAGGTAGGTGGGGGGCGGCTGAATCTCTGGGGGGCGGGTGTCGCTCGATATAAGCTTCGGTGTCCATCCGCTGGACTCAGGCGCCCAGAGACTCGGTCTGGGTAGATCTCCCGCCCATTTGTCCTGCTGGAGGAAGGGGGTTGGACTGGAAGACCTCGGAGGTCCCTCCCGACGGTGTTATTTTGTTATTCTGCTATTCTGTTACTCTGTGATTCTGTGATTCTGTTATTTTATTATTCTGTTATTGCATTCCTCTATTCTTTTATTCTGCTATTCTGTTATTCTGTTATTCTGCTATTCTATTATTCTGCTATTCTGTTATTCTGCTGTTCTATTATTCTGTTAATCTGCTATTCTGTTGTTCTGCTATTCTGTCATTGCACTATTGTTATTCTGCTATTCTGTTATTTTATTATTCTGCTATTTTGTTATTCTGCTATTCTGTTATTCTGTTATTCTATTATTCTGCTATTCTATTTTTCTGCTATTCTGTTATTCTATTATTCTGTTAATCTGCTATTCTGTTATTCTCCTATTCTCTCATTCTCCTATCGTGTTAATCTTCTATTCTGTTATTGTGCTATTCTGTTATTCTATCATACTGCAGCTATTCTGTCATTTTGTAATTCTGCTATTCTGTCATTCTGTGATTCTGTTATTTTATTATTCTATTATTCTATTGTTCTATTTTGTTATTCTGCTATTCTGTTATTCTATTATTCTGCTATTCTGCTATTCTGTTATTCTGCTAATCTGCTATTCTGTTATTCAGCTATTGTTATTCTGCTATTCTGTTATTCTGCTATTCTGTCATTGCACTATTGTTATTCTGCTATTCTGTTATTTTATTATTCTGCTATTTTGTTATTCTGCTATTCTGTTATTCTGCTATTC
>NC_138205.1:132559645-132569645 GCF_964194415.1 Vipera berus | reverse complement strand
CCTGTTGTTACTGCATGGAAGGGGGTAAGTCCTAAAGGGGGGACGAGGTTGCGGGGTGGAGACGGCACAGGTTTGGTATCGCCACCGCCCGTGGGTTAGGACGCTGAGCTTGTCGATCAGAAGGTCGGCAGTTTGGCGGGTCGAATCCCGAGTGCCGCGTAGCAGAGTGAGCGCCTGTTCCTCGTCCCAGCTTCTGCCAACCTAGCAGTTCGAAAGCACGTAAAAAATGCAAGTAGAAAAATAGGAACCACTCCGGTGGGAAGGTAACAGCGTTCCGTGAGCCTTTGGCATCTAGTCATGCCGGCCACATGACCACGGAGACGTCCTCGGACAAGTGCTGGCTCTTCGGCTTTGAAACGGAGATGAGCACCGGCCCCTAGAGTCGGAAACAACTAGCACGCATGTGCAGGGGAACCTTTACCTTTTAACTTTAGCTTACGCAGCGTTGCTCAACCTCAGTAGCTTTAGGAGGGGTGGACTTCAAATCCCAGAATTCCTCTGGCCAGGCAATTCCAGGAGTGGAAGTCCGCCCCTCTTTTAAAGCACGCTGTCTGAGGAATTCTGGGAGTGGAAGTCCTCCCCTCTCAAAGCATGCTGGCTGGAGAATTCTGGGAGTTGAAGTCCGCCCCTCTTAAAACATGCCAGCTGGGGAATTGTGGGACCTCTCTTAAACCACACCGGCTGAGGGATTCTGGGAGTGGAAGTACACCCCCCCTTAAAGCATGCGAGCTAGGGAATTCTGGGAGTTGACGTCCACCCATCTTTTAAAGCAAGCTGGCTAGGGGGTTCTGGGAGCTGTAGTCCCTCCCTCTCAAAGCATGCTGGCTGGAGGATTCTGGGAGCTGAAGTCCACCCATCTTTTAAAGCAAGCTGGCTAGGGGATTCTGGGCGTTGTAGTCCCTCCCTCTCAAAGCATGCTAGCTGGAGGATTCTGGGAGCGGAAGTCCACCCATCTTTTAAAGCACACTGGCTGGGGAATTCTGGGAGCTGAAGTCCACCCATCTTTTAAAGCAAGCTGGCTAGGGGGTTCTGGGAGTTGTAGTCCCTCCCTCTCAAAGCATGCTAGTTGGAGGATTCTGGGAGCAGAAGTCCACCCATCTTTTAAAGCATACTGGCTGGGGAATTCTGGGAGCTGAAGTCCACCCATCTTTTAAAGCAAGCTGGCTAGGGGGTTCTGGGAGTTGTAGTCCCTCCCTCTCAAAGCATGCTAGTTGGAGGATTCTGGGAGCAGAAGTCCACCCATCTTTTAAAGCATACTGGGCTGGGGAATTCTGGGAGCTGAAGTCCACCCATCTTTTAAAGCAAGCTGGCTAGGGGATTCTGGGAGTTGTAGTCCCTCCCTCTCAAAGCATGCTAGTTGGAGGATTCTGGGAGCTGAAGTCCACCCATCTTTTAAAGCACACTGGCTGGGGAATTCTGGGAGCTGATGTCCACCCATCTTTTAAAGCAAGCTGGCTAGGGGAATTCGGGGGGTTGATGTCCACTCCTCTCCAGGTGTGCTGGCTGGAGCAGGGGGGGGGTTGGACTGGATAACCTCCAAGGACCCTTTCCAACTCGGCTCTTCTCAGAGGGACTGTCTTCTCTTGCAGGGGAGAACCGGACAGCCGTCCCCAGTGCTCCCCCTCTGGGACCCCTGGGTACCACCCCAGCCATCTCCGCTCCCATCCCCACGGCTCCCCCACTCCACACGTACCCGCTGCCTCCGCTTGGCGGTAAGTCAGTCGGCGTAGCAGGCGGTCCTCTTGTGTGGATGGTCCTGTGCGTCTCAGCTCCTCCCCCCCCCCGCTGACCATATTCCTGCCCTCTTCTTTCGATGTAGACGTTTGCTATGGGCCTCTGGCCATCGCCTCGCTGCCGGACGCCAGCTTCACGGCCTCCGCGCAGCAGCCGGAGAACCCGGCGCACGCCGCTCGGCTCGGGCGCCTTCTGCCTGGGTCTGATTTGCAGGGTTGGGCCCCGCCAGCCGAAGTGTATCCAGAGCTGCTCTCTCGGCCTCCCTACCTGCAAGTGGATCTGGGCGAGGCCAGGAACCTGACAGGTAAGGCGCCTGGTCTGGAGGGAATGGGACAGCTTGTCCCGGCCAACTCGCCGTGGCCAACTGGTCCCGGCCAACTCGCCGCAGCCAATTCATCACAGCCAACTCAAAGTGGCCAATTTGTCCCAGCCAACTGGCCATGGCCAACTTGTCCTGGTCAACTCGCCATAGCCAATTCGTCACGACCAGCTCGGCGTGGCCAATTCGTTGTGGCCAACTCGCCGTGGCCAATTCGTCGTGGCCAACTCCTCGTGGTCAATTCGTCATGCCCAAATCGCCATGGCCAGTTTGTCCGGGCCAACTCGCCATGGCCAATTCGTCACGGCCAGCTCGGCGTAGCCAATTTGTCGTGGCCAACTCACCATGGCCAATTTGTCATGGCCAACTCGAAGTGGCCAATTCATCACGGCCAAGTCACCATGGCCAATTCGTCACGGACAACTTGCCATAGCCAATTCGTCACGGCCAACTTGCCAACAATGCCATGGCCAATACATCATGGCCAACTCGTCATGGCCAATTTGTCACGGCCAACTCACTGTGGCCAACTCGTCACGGCCAGCTCGGCGTAGCCAATTCATCACAGCCAACTCGCCTTGGCCAATTCGTCACAGCCAACTCGCCGTGGCCAATTGGTCACAGCCAGCTCGGCGTAGCCAATTCGTCGTGGCCAACTCTCCATAGCCAATTCATTGTCTCATCTTGTCTCGTTTCCCCTCCCCTCCCCTCCCCTCATCTTATCATCTTATCTCATCTCATCTCATCTCATCTTGTCTTATCATCTTATCTTGTCTTGTCTTGTCTTGTCTTATCCTATCATCATCTCGTCTCATCTCATCTTATCTTACCTTAGCATCTTGCCTTGCCTTGCCTTGCCTTGCCTTGTCTTATCTTATCTTATCTTATCTTATCTTATCTTATCTTATCTTATCTTATCTTATCTTATCTTATCTTATCTTCTCATCTCATCTCATCTCATCTTGTCTTATCATCTTATCTTGTCTTGTCTTGTCTTATCCTATCTTATCATCTTATCTCATCTCATCTCATCTCATCTCATCTCATCTTACCTTAGCATCTTGTCTTGCCTTGTCTTGTCCTATCTTATCATCTCATCTCATCTCATCTCATCTCATCTCGTCTCGTCTCGTCTCATACCTTAGCATCTTGTCTTACCTTGTCTTGTCCTATCTTATCATCTCATCTCATCTCATCTCGCCTTGTCTTATCATCTTATCTTGTCTTATCCTATCTTATCATCTCATCTCATCTCATCTCATCTTATCTCATCTTACCTTACCATCTTTTCTTGCCTTGTTCTATCTTATCATCTCATCTCATCTCATCTCATCTCATCTCGTCTCGTCTTGTCTTGTCTTATCATCTTATTTTGTCTTGTCTTGTCTTATCCTATCTTATCATCTCATCTCATCTCATCTCATCTTACCTTAGCATCTTGTCTTGCCTTGCCTTGTCTTATCATCTTATCATCCTCATCTCATCTCATCTCATCTCGTCTTGTCTCATCTCGTCTCATCTCGTCTCGTCTCATCTCATCTCGTCTCATCTCATCTCATCTCATCTCATCTCATCTCATCTCATCTCGTCTCGTCTTGTCTTATCATCTTATCTTGTCTTATCCTATCTTATCATCTCATCTCATCTCATCTCATCTCATCTTACATTACCATCTTGTCTTGCCTTGTCTTGTCCTATCTTATCATCTCATCTCATCTCATCTCATCTCGTCTTGTCTTATCATCTTATTTTGTCTTGTCTTATCCTATCTTATCATCTCATCTCATCTCATCTCATCTTACCTTAGCATCTTGTCTTGCCTTGCCTTGTCTTATCATCTTATCATCCTGATCTCATCTCATCTCGTCTCGTCTCGTCTCGTCTCGTCTCGTCTCGTCTCGTCTCATCTCATCTCATCTCATCTCATCTCATCTCATCTCATCTCATCTCATCTCATCTTCTATTGATTGAATTCTCTCCGTCTTTCCCAGGGGTCGTGATCCAAGGAGCAGGGACCTCTGATGCCTACGTGACCAGCTTCTTCCTCCAGTTCAGCCTGGATGGCGAGAGATGGCACGACTACCGAGAACTGTCTGCTAGAACCGCCAGGCCCGAAGCGAAGGTTGGCATCTCCTCTTGAGGAGGGATCGTTCTGGGCAGAGGAGATCGGGGGATTCCCGATCTTCTGGAACCGGGTGGCAGGTCCAAAGCTGAAGGCTTGGCCTGTAAACCTCTTTGGAGTAGGGGAACTCTCCTTCTTGGACAGACGTTGGATGGCCGCTTCTGAGATGGGGATAATTTGGTCGCAGAGAGCAGGGCAAGATGGGGAAAGAGATCAAGTGGAATCACAGAGTTGGAAGGGACCGTGGAGGTCATCTAGAATCACAGACTTGAACTCACTGGCCCAAAGTCACCCAGCCAGTTTTTCATGGTCGGAAGCAGGACTAGAACTCCCCGTCGCCTGCTGATGGGCCCAAAGTCACCCAGCCGGCTTTCATGCCTCAGGCGGGACTAGAACTCCCCGTCGCCTGGTGATTGGCCCAAAGTCACCCAGCTGGCTTTCATGCCTAAGGGGGGACTGGAACTCCCAGTCTCCTGGTGATTGGCCCAAAGTCAGCCAGCTGGCTTTCATACCTAAGGCGGGACTAGAACTCTCCGTTGCCTCGTGATTGGCCCAGTCACCCAGCTGGCTTTCCTGCCTAAGGCGGGACTAGAACTCCCAGTCTCCTGGTGATTGGTCCAAAGTCACCCAGCTGTCTTTCATGCCTCAGGTGGGACTAGAACTCACCTTCTCCTGGTGATTGGCGCAGTCACTCAGCCAGTTTTCATGCCTCAGGTGGGACTAGAACTCTCCATTGCCTGGTGATTGGCCCAAAGTCACCCAGCTGGCTTTCCTGCCTAAGGCAGGACTAGAACTCCCCGTCTCCTGGTGATTGGCCCAAAGTCACCCAGCCGGCTTTCATGCCTAAGGCGGGACTAGAACTCTCCATTGCCTGGTGATTGGCCCAAAGTCACCCAGCTGGCTTTCCTGCCTAAGGCAGGACTAGAACTCCCCGTCTCCTGGTGATTGGCCCAAAGTCACCCAGCCGGCTTTCATGCCTAAGGCAGGACTAGAACTCTCCGTCGCCTGGTGATTGGCCCAAAGTCACCCAGCCGGCTTTCATGCCTAAGGCGGGACTAGAACTCTCCGTCGCCTGGTGATTGGCCCAAAGTCACCCAGCTGGCTTTCATGCCTCAGGCGGGACTAGAACTCACCTTCTCCTGGTGATTGGCGCAAAGTCACCCAGCCAGCTTTCATGCCTAAGGCGGGACTAGAACTCACCTTCTCCTGGTGATTGGCGCAAAGTCACCCAGCCAGTTTTCATGCCTCAGGTGGGACTAGAACTCCCCATTGCCTGGTGATTGGCCCAAAGTCACCCAGCCGGGTTTCATGCCTAAGGCGGGACTAGAACTCTCCGTCGCCTGGTGATTGGCCCAAAGTCACCCAGCTGGCTTTCATGCCTAAGGCGGGACTAGAACTCACCGTCTCCTGGTGATTGGCCCAAAGTCACCCAGCTGGCTTTCATGCCTAAGGCGGGACTAGAACTCCCAGTCTCCTGGTGATTGGCCCAAAGTCACCCAGCTGGCTTTCATGCCTCAGGCGGGACTAGAACTCACCTTCTCCTGGTGATTGGCGCAAAGTCACCCAGCCAGCTTTCATGCCTAAGGCGGGACTAGAACTCACCTTCTCCTGGTGATTGGCGCAAAGTCACCAGCCAGTTTTCATGCCTCAGGTGGGACTATAACTCCCCATTGCCTGGTGATTGGACCAAAGTCACCCAGCTGGCTTTCATGCCTCAGGCGGGACTAGAACTCCCTGTCTCCCGCTTTCTAGCCTGGCGTGCCTTAACCGCTAGGCCACCCTGCGCATCTCTCGCATTTCCTCCTCCCCAGCTCTTCCAAGGAAACGCGGACGACTCCACGCCCGTCGCCAGGACCTTCCAGCGCATGGTGCCCGCCCGGCACGTGCGCCTCTTTCCCCACGACTTCCACAACGGAATCTTTCTGCGCCTGGAGTTGCTGGGTTGCGGAAAAGGTGGGAGCCGGGATTTCTGGGCGGGCTCTGCCTTCGGGTGGGCCAAAGAGGAAGGAAGGGAGACAAATGTGACACAATTTGTGGACTCTGCACCTAAGCCCTGGAAGGGGACCTTTTGGCTGCTTCACACAACCCTTGAAATGAACTCAGTGGGTCAGCATGCTGGGTTTAGGGCGTTGTGGGAATCCTGGCACCCTCTTGCCGTGTTTTGTGGACACTTGCATCCCTGGATTTATTTGTAACCATGGAACCTGTGTATCATCATCATCATCATCATAGAAGGGCAGAGTTGGAAGGGACCGTGGAGGTCATCTCGTCCAATCCCCCTGCTCGAGCAGGGAACCCTACACAGATAGTCCTCGACTTAAGTTCACAATTGAGCCGCCAATTGCTCTTGCTAAGTGAGGCAGTTAAGTTGACGACCTTTCCTGCTCCTGTTGTTAAGTGAATCCTTGCAGTTGTTAACTTTGTGATGCGGTTGTTAAGTGAATCCCAGCTCCCCTGTGGACTTCGCTAACCCGAAAGACGCCGGGACACTGCGACTGTCATAAATACAGGCCCATTCCATTCCACCGATTCTGTTCTGTTCTGCTCTGTCTGTTCCGTTTCATTCCATTCCATTCCACCTATTCTGTTCTGTTCCATTCCGTTCCACCTATTCTATTCTGTTCTGTTCTGTTCTGTTCTGTTCTGTTCCAATCCATTCCATTCCATTCCACATATTCTATTCTATTCTGTTCTGTTCTGTTCTGTTCCGTTCCATTCCATTCCATTCCATCTATTCTGTTCCATTCCATTCCATTCCATTCCATTACCATTCCACATATTCTATTCTGTTCTGTTCTGTCCTGTCTGTTCTGTTCTGTTCTATTCCATTCCACATATTCTATTCTGTTCTATTCCATTCCACATATTCTATTCTGTTCTGTTCCTATCAGTTCCTTTCTACATATTCTATCCTGTTCTGTCTGTTCTGTTCTATTCCATTCCACTCCACGTATTCTATTCTGTTCTGTTCCATTCCACCTATTCTATTCTATTCTGTTCTGTTCTGTTCTTTTCCAATCCATTCCATTCCACATATTCTATTCTATTCTATTCTATTCTATTCTATTCTATTCTATTCTATTCTATTCTATTCTATTCTATTCTATTCTATTCTATTCTATTCTATTCTATTCTATTCTATTCTATTCTATTCTATTCTATTCTATTCTATTCTATTCTATTCTATTCTATTCTATTCTGTTCCATTCCGGTCCATTCCATTCCATTCCATTCCATTCCATTCCATCTATTCTGTTCCGTTCCTTCCTTCCATTCTCTTCTCTTCTATTACATTACATTACATTACATTCCACATATTCTATTCTGTCCTGTCCTGTCTGTCCTGTTCTGTTCTATTCCATTGCACATATTCTATTCTGTTCTGTTCTATTCCATTGCACATATTCTATTCTGTTCTGATCATTCCATTCTACATATTCTACATATTCTATTCTGTTCTGTTCTGTCTGTTCTGTTCTATTCCATTCCATTCCACGTATTCTATTCTATTCTGTCTGTTCTGTTCTATTCCATTTTACATATTCTATTCTGTTCTGTTCCATTCCACGTATTCTATTCTATTCTATTCTTTTCTGCTCTGTTCTGTTCCGATCCCTTCCATTCCGTTCCACATATTCTATTCTGTTCTGTCCTGTTCCATTCCATCTATTCTGTTTTGTTCTGTTCTGTTCCGTACTATTTCAGATTGAGATCCTCAATCACTCTCTCTTTCAGTTTCCCCGGAGCAACCAGGCTGGCCCACGTCCCCCCCAGGATGGAGGCCTTGCTGGGCTGGTGAGTTCCAGTGCCGGAATGGACGGTGTGTGCCTGCCGGGCACCATGGGGCCATCTGCAATGGAGTCGACGACTGTGGGGACTTCTCGGATGAGCTGCGGTGCGGTGAGCGGACAAACTGGAGACGCGGCAGCACAAAACCTCTCCTATCCAGGGTGGGAGGTTGGTGGAGTTAATCAGTGGAACAGCTCGCCACCAGAAATTGTGAATGCTCCGACAACGGACGTTTTGACAAGGAAAATGGACAACCATTTGGTCTGAAAGGGTACAGGGGTTGGACTAAAGGACCTCCAGGGTCCCTTCTAACTCTGCCATTCTATTCTATTCTGTTCTGTTCTGTTGTCTAATCTTTTCTATTATACTCCATTCCATTCTATTTTCTATTTTCTATTCTATTCTATTCCGTTCCATTCTACTGTCTATTTTATTCTGTTCTGTTCTGTTCCGTTCTATTTTCCATTCTTTTCTATTCTATTCCTTGTACTGTATTGTCCTATTCTATTCTCTTCTGCTCTTTTCTGTTCTGTTCTATTTTGTTCTGTTCCATTCTTTCATTCTATTTTCTATTCTTTTCTATTGTATTCTGTTCCATTCCATTCGATTGTCTATTTTATTATGTTCTGTTCTGTTTTCTTTTCTGTTCTAGTCTGTTCTCTGTTCTGTTCCATTTTATTTTCTATGGTCTATTCTGTTCTGTTCTGTTCTGTTTTCTAATCTTTTCTATTATATTCTATTCCATTCTATTGTCTATAGTCTATTTTGTTCTGTCCTGTTCTGTCCTGTCCTGTCCTGTTCCATTCTATTTTCTATTGTCTATTCTATTCTGTTCCATTCCATTCTATCGTCTATTTTATTCTGTTCTGTTCTGTTCCATTCTATCTTCTATTCTATTCTGTTCTGTTCTGTTCCGTTCCATTCTATTGCCCTATTCTATTCTTCTCTGTTCTATTCTGTTCTATTTTATTTTATTTTCTATTCTATTCTGTTCTCCGTTCTGTTCCATTTTATTTTCTATTGTCTATTCTATTGTGTTCTGTTCCGCTCTGTTCCATTTTATTTTCTATTGTCTATTCTGTTCTGTTCTGTTCTGTTTTCTAAGCTTTTCTATTATATTCTATTCCATTCTATTGTCTGTAGTCTATTTTGTCCTGTCCTGTTCTGTCCTGTCCTGTTCCATTCTATTTTCTATTCTATTCTGTTCCATTCCATTCTATCGTCTATTTTATTCTGTTCTGTTCTGTTCCATTCTATCTTCTATTCTGTTCTGTTCCATTCTATTGTCCTATTCTATTCTTCTCTGTTCTATTCTGTTCTATTTTATTTTATTTTCTATTCTATTCTGTTCTCTGTTCTGTTCCATTCTATTTTCTATTGTCTATTCGATTCTGTTCTGTTCCGTTCTGTTCCATTTTCTATTTTCTATTCTATTCTGTTCTGTTTTCTAAACTTTTCTATTGTATTCTATTCCGTTCTATTGTCTGTTGTCTATTCTGTCCTGTCCTGTCCTGTCCTGTCCTGTCCTGTTCGGTTCCTTTCTATTTTCTATTTTCTACTCTATTCTATTCTGTTCCATTCCATTCTATTGTCTCTTTTATTATGTTCTGTTCTGTCCTATTTTCTGTTCTGTTCTATTCTGTTCTATTTTCTGTTCTGTTCCATTCTATTTTTGATTGGGTTCTCTTCTGTTCCGTTCCGTTCCATTCCATTTTGGGTTCGCTTGCGGCCGTAAGTCAAGACTTTCCTGTAATGAAATGGCTCGTTCACCTAGTTCAGCCATTGTGTGTGTGTGGGTGGGTGGGCAATGTGTAGCCCACGGCAACCTGTGTCTCTGACACATCCATACAAGCAGGGCCTTCTCGGAGTGTGCCCCGCTGCCTCTCCACTGCCCCCTCCTGTCCTTTACCTGCAACAACAGGTAGGCAAGCAGCTCCTGTCCTGGCTCCCCCTTCGCAGGTGTGGCCCCCTCTATGGAGCCCCCCACCCCGGAGGGCTGCCCGGTGCCCCACTTCCCCTGCGCCTTTTCCGATCTC
>NC_138205.1:132554645-132557145 GCF_964194415.1 Vipera berus | reverse complement strand
GGAAGGGAGGAAGGAAGAGAGAGAGAGAAAGAGAAAGAAAGAAGGAAAAGAGGAAGGGAAGGAAGAAAGGAAAAGAAAGAAAGAAAGAAAGAAAGAAAGAAAGAAAGAAAGAAAGAAAGAGGGAGGGAGGGAGGGAGGGAGGGAGGGAGGAAAACAGGGAGAGAAAGGAGAAAGGGAGGACGGGAGGAAAGGAAAAGAGAGAAAGAAAGAGAAGGAAGGAAAAGAAGAAAGGAAGGAAGGAAAAGGGACAGTGAAAGAAAGAAAGAAAGAAAGAAAGAAAGAAAGAAAGAAAGAAAGAAAGAATGAAAAGAAAGTGAAACTAGCCAGAATCCGAAAGAGCCTAGCCCATTCGTGACTTTCTTTTCAACGTTTACCCGCCGACCTCCCGTTCCTCCATCTCCCCTCTTTGCCTCAACTTCCCCCTTCACCACCTCCAGCCGCAACTCCGGCCAGGGCTGTCTTCCTCCGAGGATACTAAGGACCCTTTGCAAGTCCCCGGAAAAGCGTGCGCCAAGGACGCAACCGCTGGAGCCGGCAGCTCAGACTGGAAGACCTCCAAGGTCCCTTCCAGCTCCTGTTCTGTTCTGTTCTGTTCTGTTCTGTTCTGTTCTGTTCTGTGCTGTTCCGTTCGGTTCTATCCAGGTCGTTCCGGGAACGTCCTACTCGTGCTTAGTAATGTTGTTACCCTTCGGTCCAGGTTCTTGCCGTGAGGCCCTCGGGATGGAGGACGGGCGCATCCCCCGCCAACAGTTGGGGGCATCTTCGCACCGAGAGGGACACCCCCCGGACGCCGGGCGGCTGAACAGGGCGCCCAGTGTGTAAGTGGCGCGGGACTGGAGCTACTCCCAGCTTGAGTGTTCTAGGAGAACCCCAACTAGAGCAGTGATCCTCAGCCTTGGCCACTGGAAGATGGGTGGACGTCAATTCCCAGAATTCCCTAGCATGCATGTGGAGAAGCACTTATCTCTCTGTCCCTCCATTCCCCATCCATCCATCCATCCATCCATCCATCCATCTAGATGTTTCTCAGCCTGAAGATGGGTGGACTTCAACCCCCAGAATTCTCCAGATAGCATGTTGAGAAGAACTGATCTATGTCTTTCGATCATCTCTCTATCTCTCCATCCATCCCTCTTCGTCCATTCATCCATCCATCACTCCATCCATCCATCCATCTATCCAACTCTTCATTTCTCCATCCATCCATCCATCCATCCATCTAGATGTTTCTCAGCCTGAAGATGGGTGGACTTCAACTCCCAGAATTCTCCAGATAGCATGTTGAGAAGAACTGATCTATATTTCTATCCTTTTTACCTATCCATCTCTTCATCCATCCATCCATCTTTCCATCCATCCATCCATCTCTCCATCTCTCCATCCATCCTCCATCCACTCAACTCTTCATCAATCCATCCATCTCTCCATCCATCCAACTTCATCAATTCATCCATCTCTCCATCCATCCATCCATCTTTCCATCCATCCATCCATCTCTCCATCTCTCCATCCATCCATCCACTCAACTCTTCATCAATCCATCCATCTCTCCATCCATCCAACTTCATCCATCCATCCATCTCTTTATCCATCCATCCATCCTTCCATCCATCCATCCATCTCTCCATCCATCCAACTTCATCATCCATCTCTCCTTCCTTCCTTCCTTCCTTCCTTCCTTCCTTCCTTCCTTCCTTCCTTCCATCTTTCTAGATGTTTCTCAGCCTGAAGATGGGTGGACTTCAACTCCCAGAATTCCCTAGCATGCATGTGGAGAAGCACTTCTCTCTCTCTCTCTCTCTCTGTCCCTCCATTCCCCATCCATCCATCCATCCATCCATCCATCTAGATGTTTCTCAGCCTGAAGATGGGTGGACTTCAACCCCCAGAATTCTCCAGATAGCATGTTGAGAAGAACTGATCTATGTCTTTCGATCATCTCTCTATCTCTCCATCCATCCCTCTTCGTCCATTCATCCATCCATCTCTCCATCCATCCATCCATCCATCCATCTATCCAACTCTTCATTTCTCCATCCATCTCTCCATCCATCCATCCATCCATCTAGATGTTTCTCAGCCTGAAGATGGGTGGACTTCAACTCCCAGAATTCTCCAGATAGCATGTTGAGAAGAACTGATCTATATTTCTATTATCTCTCTACCTATCCATCTCTTCATCCATCCATCCATCTTTCCATCCATCCATCCATCTCTCCATCCATCCTCCATCCACTCAACTCTTCATCAATCCATCCATTTCGGGATGGAAAGAGGACAAAAGCAGGATGGGAACTTGTTCTCCTAGCCAGGAAAGGTCTCCAGAAGAAGACGGGGTCAAGACAGATGTTCAGAAGATCCATCTACAGTAATGGTCTGGTCTGGTCCGGGACTGGAACCAATTTTGGGGTCTCCTTTTTCCAGACAGGACATGGAGCCAGGATGGAGCCCCCGGCGGTTTGACCCCAATCCTTATTTCCAGGTGGACCTTCTCCAACCT
>NC_138205.1:132536414-132554445 GCF_964194415.1 Vipera berus | reverse complement strand
GGAGGAGGAGGAGGAGAAGGAGAATAACAAGAAGGAGAAGAAGATGGAGGATAATGAGGAGGAGACGAGATGAAAATAGGAGGAGGAAGAGGAGAAGATGGTGGAGGATAATGAGGAAGAGACAACGAGGAGGAGGAGGAGATGGTGGAGAAAGAGGAGGAGGATAATGAGAAGAATAAATGAGGAAAAGGAGAGGAGGAGGTGGGGGTGGAGAAGGAAGATAGTGGAGGAGGAGGAGGTGGGGGTGGAGGAGGAGGAGGAGGTGAATAATGAGGAGACAATAGATGAAAAGTAGGAGGAGGAGGAGGTGGTGGTGAAAAAAGAGGAGGAAGAAGAAGATGGGGAAGTGGAGGAAGACAAGGAGGAAGAAGGGGAGGAGGAGGAGGACAGGAGAAGGAAGACAACGAGGAGGCAAGAGTAGAAGCAGAAGGAGGAGGAAGAGGAGGAGGAGGTGGTGGAAAAAGAGGAGGAGGAAGAAGATGGGAAAGTGGAGAAAGACAAGGAGGAAGAAGGGGAGGAGGAGGAGGACAGGAGAAGGAAGACAACGAGAAGGAGGCAAGAGATGAGGAGAAGCAAAAGGAGGAGGAAGAGGAGGAGGATAATGAGGAGACAATAGACAAGGAGAAGGAGGAGGAAGAGGTGGTGGAAAAAGTGTAGGAGGAAGAAGATGGGGAAGTGGAGGAAGACAAGGAGGAAGAAGGGGAGGAGGAGGAGGACAGGAGAAGGAAGACAACGAGGAGGCAAGAGATGAGGAGAAGCAAAAGGAGGAGGAAGAGGAGGAGGATAATGAGGAGACAATAGACGAGGAGAAGGAGGAGGGAGAGGAGGAGGTGGTGGAAAAAGAGGAGGAGGAAGAAGATGGGGAAGTGGAGGAAGACAAGGAGGAAGAAGGGGAGGAGGAGGAGGACAGGAGAAGGAAGACAACGAGAAGGAGGCAAGAGATGAGGAGAAGCAAAAGGAGGAGGAAGAGGAGGAGGATAATGAGGAGACAATAGACGAGGAGAAGGAGGAGGGAGAGGAGGAGGTGGTGGAAAAAGAGTAGGAGGAAGAAGATGGGGAAGTGGAGGAAGACAAGGAGGAAGAAGGGGAGGAGGAGGAGGACAGGAGAAGGAAGACAACGAGGGAGGCAAGAGATGAGGAGAAGCAAAAGGAGGAGGAAGAGGAGGATAATGAGGAGACAATAGACAAGGAGAAGGAGGAGGAAGAAGAGGAGGTGGTGGAAAAAGTGTAGGAGGAAGAAGATGGGGAAGTGGAGGAAGACAAGGAGGAAGAAGGGGAGGAGGAGGAGGACAGGAGAAGGAAGACAACGAGAAGGAGGCAAGAGATGAGGAGAAGCAAAAGGAGGAGGAAGAGGAGGATAATGAGGAGACAATAGACAAGGAGAAGGAGGAGGAAGAAGAGGAGGTGGTGGAAAAAGTGTAGGAGGAAGAAGATGGGGAAGTGGAGGAAGACAAGGAGGAAGAAGGGGAGGAGGAGGAGGACAGGAGAAGGAAGACAACGAGAAGGAGGCAAGAGGAGAAGCAGAAGGAGGAGGAAGAGGAGGAGGTGCTGGAAAAAGAGGAGGAAGAAGATGGGGAAGAGGAGGAAGAGGAGGAGGAAGAAGGGGAGGAGGAGAAGGACAGGAGAAGGAAGACAACGAGGAGGCAAGAGGAGAAGCCGAAGGAGGAGGAAGAGGAGGAGGAGGTGGTGGAAAAAGAGGAGGAGGAAGAAGATGGGGAAGTGGAGGAAGACAAGGAGGAAAAAGGGGAGGAGGAGGAGGACAGGAGAAGGAAGACAACGAGGAGGCAAGAAGAGAAGCCAAAAGAGGAGGAAGAGGAGGAGGAGGTGGTGGAAAAAGAGGAGGAGGAAGAAGATGGGGAAGTGGAGGAAGAGGAGGAGGAAGAAGGGGAGGAGGAGGAGGACAGGAGAAGGAAGACAATGAGAAGGAGGCAAGAGATGAGGAGCAGCAGAAGGAGAAGGAAGGAGAAGGAAGAGGAGGAGGAGAAGATGGAGGAGGAGAACGAGCAGCAGAACGGGTCACCTCGTGCGCCAACAGCCTTCGGCCGTTCTACCACCCGGTGACCCAAGTCACCCGCTCCGCGGAGGCCAAAGTGGCCTTCGGTGGGTGGGCCAACCGTGGTTAAAGCGCGGTCGAAACAGGCCAGGGCTCCGGCTCCATCTCCCTGACCCCTCTGCTCCTTTTCGGCAGGCGGCCCCATGGCCCCCACCACCCCCACCGTAGCGCCCCCGATCCCGGCGGGACCCCCCAGCGCCTGCTCCTCCAAGCAGTTCTCCTGCCACAGCGGCGGGGAGTGCCTGAGCCTAGAGCGCCGCTGCGACCTGCGCCAGGACTGTGAGGACGGCTCGGATGAAGCCAACTGCGGTAGGCGGGGGAGCGGGAGAGGAGAGGGAGGCACCGCTCCCGGGCCTCCGGTGGGCCTCCTTTCCCGCGGGAGATGGGGAAGCATCCGCCCTGGTCTCGCTCTCTACATTTTATCCGCCTCCTCCTCCCTGCTCCTCTTCCTCCTCTTCCTCCTCCTGCTCCCGCTCCTCCGGCTTGCTCCTTGTCCCCCTCTTCTTCTTTCTCCTTCTCCGGTATCTTCTCTTCCTCCTCCTCCGCCTCCTCCTTCCCGACTCTTTCTCTTCCTCCTTTCTCCTCCTGCTCCTCCTGCTCCTCCCCTTCTTCTTTTCCTCGTCCTCCTCCTTGTCTTCCCCTTCTTCTTTCTCCTCCTCCTCTTCTTCCTCTTCCTCCTCCTCTTTTTCCTCGTTCCTCCTCCTCCACTTCCTCTTCTTCCTCTTCCTCCTTCTCTTCTTCTTCCTCCTCCTTTTTCTCCTCCTGTTCCTCCTCCCCTTCTTCCTCCTTGTCGTCGTCCTCCTCTTCCCTTTCTTCCTCCTCCTCCTCCACTTCCTTCCTCTTCCTCTTCTTCTCCTCCTCCTCCCTTCTTCTTCCTTCTCCTCCTCCCGCTCCTCCTCTTCTTCCTCCTCCTCTCCTCCTTCCACCCTTTTCTCCTCCTGCTCCTCCTCACCTTCTTTCTCCTCCTGCTCCTTCTCTTCGCCTCCTTCCTCCTCCTCCTCCTTCCTATTCCTCCTCTTCTTTTTCCTTCTTCCTCCACCTCCTCCACTTCCTCTTCTTCCTCTTCCTCCTTCTCTTCTCCTCTTCCCTTTCTTCCTCCTCCTCCTCCACTTCCTCCTCTTCCTCTTCTCCTCCTCCTCCTCCCCTTCTTCCTTCTCCTCCTCCCGCTCCTCTTCTTCCTCCTCCTCTCCTCCTTCCTCCCTTTTCTCCTCCTGCTCCTCTTCCCCTTCTTCTTTCTCCTCCTCCCCTTCTTCTTCCTTGTCCTCCTCCTCTTCCCTTCCTTCCTCTTCCTCTTCCACTTCCTCTTCTTCCTCTTTTCCTCTTCTTCTCCTCCTCCCCTTCTTCTCCCTTCTCCTCCTCCCGCTCCTCCTCTTCTTCCTCCTCCTCTCCTCCTTCCTCCCTTCCTCCCTTCCTCCTCTCCTTCTTTCTCCTCCTGCTCCTCCTCTTCGCCTCCTTCCTCCTCCTCCTCCTC
This sequence comes from Vipera berus, assembly GCF_964194415.1. Taxonomy (NCBI): domain Eukaryota; kingdom Metazoa; phylum Chordata; class Lepidosauria; order Squamata; family Viperidae; genus Vipera; species Vipera berus. Next base: position 132,550,921 of record NC_138205.1, on the reverse strand, counting down.
CTCTTCCCTTTCTTCTTTCTCCTCCTTCCATTCTTCTTCCTTGTCCTCCTCCTCCTCTTCTTCCTCTTCTTCTCCTCCCCTTCTTCTTCCTTCTCCTTCTCCCACTCCTCCTCTTCCTCCTCCTCTCCTCCTTCCTCCCTTTTCTCCTCCTGCTCCTCCTCTCCTTCTTTCTCCTACTGCTCCTTCTCTTCGCCTCCTTCCTCCTCCTCCTCCTCCTCTTCCCCTTCTTCTTCCTCCTCCTTCTCCCGCTCCTCCTCTTCCTCCTCCTCTCCTCCTTCCTCCCTTTTCTCCTCCTGCTCCTCCTCTCCTTCTTTCTCCTCCTGCTCCTTCTCTTCGCCTCCTTCCTCCTCCTCCTCCTCTTCCCCTTCTTCTTCCTCCTCCTCCTCCACTTCCTCTTCTTCCTCTTCCTCCTCTTCTCCTCCTCCTCCCCTTCTTCTTTCTCCTTCTCCCGCTCCTCCTCTTCCTCCTCCTCTCCTCCTTCCTCCCTTTTCTCCTCCTCCTCCTCTTCCCCTTCTTTCTCCTCCTCCCCTTCTTCTTCCTCCTCCTCCTCCACTTCCTCTTCTTCCTCTTCCTCTTCTTCTCCTCCTCCCCTTCTTCTTCCTTCTCCTCCTCCACTTCCTCTTCTTCCTCTTCCTCCTCTTCTCCTCCTCCTCCTCTTCTTCTTCTTCTTCCTCCTCCTCCTCCACTTCCTCTTCTTCCTCTTCCTCCTCTTCTCCTCCTCCTCCCCTTCTTCTTCCTTCTCCTCCTCCCGCTCCTCCTCCTCTTCCTCCTCCTCTCCTCCTTCCTCCCTTTTCTCCTCCTGCTCCTCCTCTCCTTCTTTCTCCTCCTGCTCCTTCTCTTCACCTCCTTCCTCCTCCTCCTCCTCTTCCCCTTCTTCTTCCTCCTCCTCCTCCCCCTCTTCTTCCTCTTCCTCTTCCTCTCCTCCTCCCCTTCTTCTTCCTTCTCCTCCTCCCGCTCCTCCTCTTCCTCCTCCTCTCCTTTCCTCCCTTTTCTCCTCCTGCTCCTCCTCTCTTTCTTTCTCCTCTTGCTCCTTCTCTTCGCCTCCTTCCTCCTCCTCCTCCTCTTCCCCTTCTTCTTCCTCCTCCTCCTCCCCCTCTTCTTCCTCTTCCTCTTCCTCTCCTCCTCCCCTTCTTCTTCCTTCTCCTCCTCCCGCTCCTCCTCTTCCTCCTCCTCTCCTTTCCTCCCTTTTCTCCTCCTGCTCCTCCTCTTCGCCTTCTTCTCCTCCTCCTCCTCCTCCTCCTCCTCTTCTTCCTCCCCCAGTGGACTGCATCCTGTCTCCCTGGAGCCCCTGGAGCGAATGCAGCCGATCTTGCGGGCTGGGCGTCACTTTCCGGAGGCGCGACCTACTCCGCAACGCTCTCCCGGGTGGACGTTGTGACCGGGACGAGTTTGACAGCCGGTCTTGCTTCCTCCTGGCCTGTCCAGGTACTTCTCGGCCTTTATGCCCCGGCAGCAGATGCGGGTTGACCCCAAATCCTTCTTCCTCCCCCCCCCCCCGCTCTCCCTTCCCCATTCCTAGACTTTCCAAAAACCTGGACTCCACCTGAGCCCTCGATGGGAAAAAAATTATATCCAAGCTAATATTTTAAGCCACTTTGCTGGAACCTGGTGAAATACTGAAGATTACTGAATCTTTTACTACTTTGGGCCAAGCTGCATATATAGGCGGTCCTCGGCTTACGGCCACAGCTGAGCCCCAAATTTCTGTGGCTAAACGGGACGGTTGTCCAATGGGTTTTGCCCCCTCTGACGACCTCTGTTGCCACGACTCCATTCCCCCCCCCACCTCCAGGACGCTGCCACCGTCGTAAGTACGAGTCGGTTGCCAAACGTCTGAATTTTAATTCCCTTATCCTGGACGCTGCCACCGTCGTAAATACGAGTCGGTGGCCAGGCGTCTGGGTTTTGAGCACCTGAACTCGGGACGCTGCGAACGTCATAAGTATGAGTCGGTGGCCAAGCCTCTGAATTTTGATCATGTGACCCGGGATGCTGCGACCGTCATAAATATGAGTCGATTGCCCGGTGACTGGGTTTTGATCACGTGACCCCCGGGACATTGTGACCGTCGTAAATACGAGTCGGTTGCCAGGCGTCTGGGTTTTGAGCACCTGAACCTGGGACACTGCAACCGTCATAAGTATGAGTCGGTTGCCAAGCATCTAAATTTCGATCACGTGACCCTGGGACGCTGTGACTGTCATAAATACGAGTCAGTTACGAGCATCTGAATTTTAATCACATTAACCCGGACGCTGCAACAGTCGTAAATACAAGTCAGTTGCTAAGCGTCGTAAGTACGAGTCAGTTGTCAAACATCCAAATTATGATCACGTGACCACGGGGATGCTGCAACGGTCATAAGTGTGAAAACGGTCATAGGTCACTTTTTTTCTGTGCCGGTCACTAAATGAACCGTCGTACGTCAAGGACTCTATCGGTGCCTACCCAACAGCTGGGAACTCGGAGCTTTGCGGCTGGAATGCCGCTCTGCACACTGATGGCTTCCACCCGGTGGTCCTCGACGTACGACCGTTTCTTTAGCCAGCCACTGACGTTACGAGGGCCGTGTGGGGAAAAAAAAGGGATCGAGCCCGATTCCCTTTCAGAAGGGCGGTAATTCCTTGAAAAACCCGGGCCCAAACCGATTTGGAAAATTGAGAACAACCGCCTCGCTTAGCGACGGAATCTCCCTTCCCAACAGTGGGTCGTAAGTCGAGTCGCTGGGTTCAGGGACTCCTTTGGAAAAGGTTTGGGAAGAAAGGGAAAGTCAGATGCGAGAGGCAGAGGCAGAACGCGGCTTCCCCGTAGGGAGATCAGGCAGGAAAACTGTGCTGGGTTTCCTAAGGGCGTTTCCAGCCTATAAAGTATCTCCTCGTGGTGCCCTTTCCGTTCAAGTATTATCATTCCCTGGGAGATTTGGGGGAGGGGGGATACCATCAAAGGAAGCTGATTGGAAGTGAATCCAACCCAGGAGGAAGCTGGCGGCCGTTTCCCCCAGCTGGTTCAGGTTGTCCACAACTTAAAACTCTTCGTTTAGTGACCGTCCAAAGTTACGACGGCACTGGAAAAAAAAGAGACTTAGGGCCATTTTTCACACTTGCGACCGGCTGCGTGATCAAAATTCAGACGCTTGACAAGTGGCTCATATTTCCTGGAATCACACGGTCCCCTTTTGCGACCACGGGGAATCCAGATCCCCTTAACCACCCCGTTCTTCATTTAATGAATGCAGTGATCCGCTTAGCAACGGTGGCCAGAAAAGTCGTACCGGGGGGGGCAACGCTCCCTTAACCACGGTTTCCCTTCGTGACGTACACGTTGGGCTCACTTGTCATAACTTCGAGGGCTAGCCGTATACCGCCATTTCTTCCACTGGCTTCCCCGGTGCTACTCCCGCCTGCTTTCCCCTGCCGCAGTGAACGGAGGCTGGGCCTCCTGGGGCGAATGGTCAGACTGTGACGCCGAGTGCCGGGGGGGCGTGAGGAGCCGTACCAGGACCTGCGAAGACCCCCCACCCAAGAACGGCGGGCAGCTATGTCCCGGAGATGCTGTGGAGATGGAAACGTGCAACCAACAGCCCTGCGGAGACGCCCGGGGTGAGGAAGGGCGCTCACTGGGGCTGAGAGGGAGGAGCGGGGATGGAGCAGGGGGAGAAACCGAGGGTAGAGGCTTAAATCGGGATCCAGGAAACCCCACCCCACCCCTTCCCTGGAAGAAGCACTCTGCACGTGCCCAGAGAGCAGCAAATACTAATCTGCCAAGTGTCCCGTCGGCATTTCCAGAAAAAGAAACTTCGGGGACCTGATTTTGCCGAGAATATAATATTTTACTGAAAGTTTACATTGGCACAGGAGCAAAACCAGCTCTGGTTCTCCCACTGGAACGCTTAGTTAATGAAACAATCGATTTCCTCGCTCCCGCCCACCGGGTGCTCCCGTTGTCCAATAGTAATGCTTCTTCCTGTGATGGAAACCGTCCACTTCTCCATCGATGGCCTTGACTCTCGGTTGCCTAGGCAACGTCCCTCCCCATCTTTGCACTCCCTTTTTTTTTTATTAAAGAGTTTTACAAAAACAAAATTTTACAATATATCCCCAAATCCCTCCCACCCCAAACCCACCCACTTTCCCCCCCCCTACTTCCCAGAGCTAAATACAGGATTATAGTTACAATAATCATATTCTAAATAAAAATTATGCATAATATACAATTAACCAAATTCATAATGCGCTTTAACTCCCTTTTAACATAACTACAAACAACGTACCAATAACAATATCCCACTAAAATCTACTCATAAGCTAAATGATACTTTTTAGTCCCATCTTTGTTTTGAATATAATTTATCCATCTCCTCCAAACTGAAATATATCTTTCCTGTGAATGATCCTTCAGATAAGCAGAAATCTTAGACATTTCTGCAAGATTCGAAACTTTAAACACCCATTCTTCTACAGTGGGCAAACTATCCTTCTTCCAATATTGTCCCACCAGTAACCGTGCTGCCGTTATCATGTTCAACATCAAGTTAGTTTCTTGAACATCACAATCCACAACAATGCCCAATAAAAACAATTGCGGGCAAAACTTTACCTTTCTCTTAAAAATCTTTTGAATGTTCCACCAAATTTTAATCCAAAAAGCTTTTATATTTCTACAAGTCCACCACATGTGAAAATAGGTAGCTTCTAAACTACCACACCTCCAACATTTAGACTGTAGATTAGGATACATGTTGGACAGCTTCTTGGGATCCAAATGCCATCTATAAAACATTTTATAAAAATTTTCTCTTAAATTTTGAGCCTGGGTAAATTTAACATTTCTGACCCAAATTATCTCCCAGGTGCCCAACGAAATTGGTTCCTGAATATTTTGTGACCACTTTATCATGCAGTCTTTAACCAGTTCCGTTTCCGAATCCAATTCAATTAAAGCATTATATATCCTCTTTATATGTGCACAATTTGAATCTCTAATTTGCTTTACTGCACTCCCTTTGTCGAGGTGTGAGCGAGCGAGAGAAAAATTTGGGTGAAAAGGCAACTCGGTCTTGACATCCGGACCCCCCCCCCCCGAAGAAAGGCAGACCTGGAACAACAATAAACACACACACACACACACACATTATTACTTACAACCAGGGCTTTTTTTCTCATAGAACGCTCAGAACGGAGTTCCGGCACCTTTTTTGGATGGAACCTTGAAGGGTAGGCAAGGCGGGTTGTATGACATGTGTGAGTTCCGGCACCTTTTTCTTTCACAAAAAAAGCACTGCTTACAACTCAATTACCGCTACCTTCCTTAATGGGGCCACTGAGGATACCGAATGCGAAATTTCTTAACTAACCCCGCTGCCCTAACATCAGGAGCAGCCGACCACTCGGCGTCCGCTAACCTTCTAGTACTTTCCACGGTACTCGATACTGCAATTTTTCCCTTGCAATACCTGGAGTCTTGACACAATCTGCCGGCGTCGATTGTTCGAAGCCGAACCTCACGGCTGAAGTTGGCTGAAGGAGCTCTTAGTTATCTCGGTCTGACCTCTCCCAAATAATAATAATAATAATAATAATAATAATAATAATAATAATAATAATAATAATAATAATAATAATAATAATAATAATAATAATAATAATAACAACAACAACAACAACTACTACTACTACTACTATTATTATTATTATTATTATTATTATTATTATTATTATTTATTGTTTATTACATTAATCAATTGGGAGGCTCCCAAATTAAAGGAAACGTGGTCCTTTGGGGTGTTCACACGCCATTCCCTTCCCGTCCTCCCAGGGGTGTTCACGCAGTAAGGGTACGATCAAAAAAAGTCAAGATGGCGTACGTGCTCAAAGCTTTGCCTGTGCAAGATGGGCGGAGCTTCGACGGCACCTCCCCGGCCACCATCTTGACCTTTTTTTTGCCCTATCTCCACGGATGCTCCTGCATCCGGTCTTTCCAGAGAGGAAACGCGAGCAGTTTAGGGCGGTTGAATTTTAAAAAGCCAGCGAAATGGGCTCTTCCTGTTTTTGCCTAATCGGAAGAAGGGAGGGTTCACGGGCCTGATCTAATCAAAGACCGGAGCATCCTGGAATGAAAGAGAAACTTCCTAACAGCGGAGACAATTAACCCGTGGAACAACTTGCCACCAGAGGTTGTAGGTGCTCCGTCACTGGAGGTTTCAAAGAAAAGACTGGACAGCCATTTGTCTGGAATGGTGTAGAGCAGACATGTCAAACTTGCGCCGTCACGCGACGTCGCGCGACGTATCGGAGCTTTTTCCCCATTGCCGGCAATAGGGTGGGCGCGGTTTTGTTGTGACGCCTCCGGCCCGCGGGCCGGCAGTTTGACGCCCCTGGTGTAGAGTCTCCTCCTTGAGCAGGGAGCTGGATGAGAAGATCTCCACGGTCCCTTCTGCCTCGCTCAGTTCGGTTAGTTCTGCCCCTTTTCAGCCCTCGTCTTTCTCCACAGACTGCGGCCCGGACATGGTCTTCGTACAAGCCGAGCACTGTGCCCGTGGCCTGGTGGACCCGTGCCCGCAGACCTGCCGCCAGCTGAGTGTCCAGAGGACCTGCCAGAGCAGCTGCGTGGAGGGTGAGCCTTGAGTCTTTGGTGAAGGGTAGGCATCTTTGCACCCCTCCTTCGCAGGTACGTAACGTCCCTCCGTCGCTGTGCGTCTTTGCAGGTTGTCGTTGCCCTCCGGGTCTCTTCCTTCAAGAGGGAGGCTGTGTGAACATCAGCCAGTGCCACTGCTTCTTCGACCAGGACCACCGCCGGCCAGGAGAGATATTCCTGAGAGACAACTGCAGCCAGTGGTGAGCGGGATGGATCCCCGGCGTGGGCAGACCCCATCCCTTCCCCTGCGGCAGCTGTTTAGGAAGCGGTGAACCCATGTGCCCAGAAGATGGGGGGGTTCTTGGAGGCTGTTGGGGGGGGTTCCCACCTGAAGACGGTGAGAAAGATCCCTGCATGGGACCGGACAAGGTTCAGACACTCCAATTTTGGGATTTCCCAAGGACAGGCTCCGTTATAAAAGTATATCTCTGGTCCCCATTTTCTCTGTAGCTGCCCCCATGGGCAAATCTCGTCTCTTCACCGCTGTCGTTTTTATTTCTTCTTCTGCAACCCCGGCGGGAGTGGGAACTCCAAATGATTCTTCCGACGGGGGCCACAGGAGCCCCCCCCAATCACGGCCACATTCTGCGGCCCCTCCTACCGGAGGAATAATTTTGAGTCCCGACTCAAGCTGGGGTCGCGCGAGAAGAAATCGAGCAGCTCGGAGGAGAGGAGATTAATTTACTCCCCCAATAAATAACGGAGTTTTTATAACGGAGCCTGTCCTTAGCGTGGAAGCGTGTACGTGTTGTGAGAAGGGGGTTGATTAAATCAGGTTTATCCGTTTGAACCGTGGGGCATTATCGCGACGCTGACATGGTACTGGGTTTTGTGCATTTGCTTGTGTATGTTTCCATTTTGAAGTAAGTGTTTCATTGCTTGCTGTTAAGTTGAAAGGATTTTGGAAGCCGTTAATTAATAACTTCGTCGGAGACCTGGAGTAGTTAAAATACGGCCCGGATGGAAAGGGAGGAGCAGGGTAATGCGTGCACACGTAGCCCACGTGCACGCGCCCAAATGGGTGCGCACACAGCGGTGGTGCAGATGGCTGCATGAATGTCCAACTGGGCTGCTGGCACCCACGGGCATGCATAAACGGGCCTCTGGCACCTGCACACCCGTGCAACCAGGGCGATGGCACCCATATGATGCTGGTGGAGGTGCTAGTGCACCTGCACATGCACAAACGGGGCAGCTAGCGGCCACGCAGCAGCGCTACCGCAAGTGGGGGGAGCTCGCTAGTTATTCCTGCGGCCCGGTGGCCAACACGTCACAGCCCGGTACCGGGCCGCCGACCTCAGGTTGGGGACCCCCTGCCCTATACAATCATTTTTAACACAATTATATACATTTATGATTCTTCCCACACCCCCAAACCATTTCTCTGGGGCCTCGAAGCAGAAGCAAGCCGAGCCGAGCATCGGCAAGCAGGGGGATGCTTAAGCTCCGTTTCGTCTTCACGCAGCGTTTGTCTGGATGGCACGGTGACCTGTGACTCGGTGGCCTGTCCGGTGAAGTGCGGATGGTCAGCTTGGTCTCCGTGGACCCCCTGCAGCCGGAGTTGCGGAGTTGGGATGCAGCAAAGGTTCCGGTAAGAGACGGAGCATCCTGCTCGCTACCGGTTCGCCCGGGAGTCCTCGGTGAGGCTGAGACACTATCTCAGAATTGGGTGTCGGTTGTGCTGCCCAGGAGGAGGAGTGTGTTTGTTTCTTTGTTTGTTTGTTGGTAGTCCTCAACAACAGCTAATTTAGTCCATGTTTGTAGCGTCCTGCAGTCACGTGACTGTGTTTTACCACAGTTCCGTCGTTCTGTTAAAAAAAAATAACCCCAACATTTATTTTCACTTTTCAGCAAAACTGGGGACCGCGTCGTACCGCTGGTTCCCTTAGTGACTGCAGCATTTTCTTAACCCCGGCGTCACTTTACGGCTGCAAGCAGTCACTCGACGCATGCCACAAACAGGTTGGGAAAACCAGCTGGTTGCGTGGGTGACCCTGGTCGCAACTATCACGACTGACGACCGTGATGGACAGGGCTCCGCTACGGTCGTACGCAGAGGACTAGCTATATACACTTACCGTGCCCCCCAAATGGATTGAAAACCAAAAGTCCCTTAATAGCGTCCTCTTTCTCTACAGGTCTCCCTCCAACCCAGCGGCAGCCAACGGGGGCGCCCCATGCCAAGGAGATGCCCAGGAGGTGCGCGAGTGTCACACAACCTGCGCAACAGGTAAGAGCAGCAGTAACGCCTGTTGTCACTTTTCTGCAGGGCGGACCCCTCTATTTATTTCAGACGGCGTAGCAGAATACAGCATTTATGCCAGGGATCATAATGGATGAGAAGCGAAATTTTTTCAAAGAATAATAAGAAAGTCCCACGAGGATACAGATAAACCTCCAAGTGGCCTCAACTCCTCTCTAAAAATGCAAATGACCAGCTGTCTGCGAGAAATATAAATCCTTCCACTCCAGTCAGAGCTGAAGAAGCTTCTTGGATCAGAAGCGAAATGTCTTCAAAGAATAATAAGAAAGTCCCACGAGGACATAGATAAGCCTCCGAGTGGCCTCAACGCCTCTCTTTTCGAGAGGCGTTGAGGCCACTTGGAGGTTTACCTGTGTCCTCGGGGTCACCTGAGCAGCGCAGAGGTGTGTGGAGCCTTCTTGGCGGCAGGATCTTTTTCTGCCCTGCGTCCCTTCACCGTTGACGCCAGGCGCAGGCCGTCAGGGGAACGAGTTCTGTGTGGTCGGCATCACAAACTGAAGCGCAAACGGTTCCTGCCCTTTGCGATGTTTCCTGGAGATTCATTCTTTCTCCCGCACCATTCGGAGTGGGGTGTGTGTGTGTTCATCCCAAAGTGCATAGCTAAATGTCTCTGAGGTGCAGACAACGCAAACGGCGAAGTTCAACCACGCCGAGTTCCAGGATGGCTGCGGATGACATCGGTCAAACCGGAGAGGGGGGCGACGGTGGAAAAGCCTCACCGCTAGACACTACAAGTGGGACTTTTGGCAGGCGCAGGAGCAGTGCGGAGGAGCGTAGCAGCGGACGAAGGAGCGGTGCGGAGGGGACTTACCAAGGCCAACACCCTGGGAGGTGCAGGCGCTACGGTCTCACAAAGCGATACCTGCGGCTCGCATCCTCTCTCCACGCTCGCTGGGAATTGTGGCGCTATACCGTTTCAGACAACACGGGTGTCCGATCTGTTTTTCTGACCATGAAGTTCTTCGGTTTTCGTCCCGGAACCCACCCAGCCAGTGACTCCCCCTCCCCTCTCTCTCTCCTGTCCCCTGCAGAAATGGCTTTGCTCTGGACCGATTGGACCCCCTGGTCCCCCTGCTCCAAGACCTGCTTTTACGCCCCGGATCTGGTCGGCACGCGGAAACGATTCCGGCATTGCAACGGTACCGCACAGGCCATAGGGTGCGACGGAGAAAGCGTGCAGGAAGAGGATTGTGACACTCCTCTGTGCCCAGGTGAGTAGCTGAAGGGATGCCAAGGGTGGGAGGGCAGAATTTGCCCCCGGTGCACCCAGATTCTCCCAATCAAAACTCTCGGGATACGGTTCTGCTCCATGGGAGAAATTCCTTTTGCCGTACGGGGTCCTATGTAGATAGTCCTCGACTTACGAGCCCCAATTTCCCTTGCAAAGTGAGGAGCTTAATGCAGGCTTGGCTTTGATTTTCCTCTCATAAATTAAGCTCAGCTTGATTGAAGCTTAATTGAAGCTTAACTTTGATTTTCCTCTCATAAATTAAACTCAGCTTTGATCGGAGCTTAATTCAGGCTTAGCTTTGATTTTCTGTCTCATAAATTAAGCTCAGCTTTGATCGGAGCTTAATTCGGGCTTAGCTTTGATTTTCCTCTCATAAATTAAGCTCAGCTGATCGAAGCTAAATTCAGGCTTAGCTTTGATTTTCCTTTCATAAATTAAGCTCAGCTTTGATCGAACATTAATTTGGACTTAGCTTTGATTTTCCTCTCATAAATTAAGCTCAGCTTGATCGAACCTTAATTCAGGCTTAGCTTTGATTTTCCTTTCATAAATTAAGCTCAGCTTTGATCGAACATTAATTCAGGCTTAGCTTTGATTTTCCTCTCATAAATTAAACTCAGCTTTGATCAGAGCTTAATGCAGGCTTAGTTTTCATTTTCCTCCCATAAATGAAGCTCAGCTTTGATCGAAGCTTCATGCAGGCTTAGCTTTGATTTTCCTTTCATAAATTAAGCTCAGCTTTGATCGGAGCTTAATGCAGGTTTAGCTTTGATTTTCCTCTCATAAATTAAGCTCAGTTTGATTGAAGCTTAATTGAAGCTTAGCTTTGATTTTCCTCTCATAAATTAAGATCAGCTTTGATCAAAGCTTAATGCAGGCTTAGCTTTGATTTTCCTCTCATAAATTAAACTCAGCTTTGATCGGAGCTAAAGCTTAACTTTTCCTCTCATAAATGAAGCTCAGCTTGATTGAAGCTTAATTGAAGCTTAGCTTTGATTTTCCTCTCATAAATTAAGCTCAGCTTGATTGAAGCTTAATTAAAGCTTAGCTTTGATTTTCCTCTCATAAATTAAGCTCAGCTTTGATTGGAGCTTAATGCAGGCTTAGCCTTGATTTTCCTCTCATAAATTAAGCTCAGCTTGACTGAAGCTTAATTAAAGCTTAACTTTGATTTTCCTCTCATAAATGCTCAGCTTTGATCAGAGCTTAATTCGGGCTTAGCTTTGATTTTCCTCTCATAAATTAAGTTCAGCTTGATCGAAGCGTAATTCAGGCTTAGCTTTGATTTTCCTCTCATAAATTAAGCTCAGCTTGATTGAAGCTTAATTAAAGCTTAGCTTTGATTTTCCCCTCATAAATTAAGCTCAGCTTTGATCGGAGCTTAATGCAGGCTTAGCTTTGATTTTCCTCTCATAAATTAAGCTCAGCTTTGATTGGAGCTTAATGCAGGCTTAGCTTTGATTTTCCTCTCATAAATTAAGCTCAGCTTGGATCGGAGCTTAATGCAGGCTTAGCTTTGATTTTCCTCTCATAAATTAAGCTCAGTTTGATTGAAGCTTAATTGAAGCTTAGCTTTGATTTTCCTCTCATAAATTAAGATCAGCTTTGATCAAAGCTTAATGCAGGCTTAGCTTTGATTTTCCTCTCATAAATTAAACTCAGCTTTGATCGGAGCTAAAGCTTAACTTTTCCTCTCATAAATGAAGCTCAGCTTGATTGAAGCTTAATTGAAGCTTAGCTTTGATTTTCCTCTCATAAATTAAGCTCAGCTTGATTGAAGCTTAATTAAAGCTTAGCTTTGATTTTCCTCTCATAAATTAAGCTCAGCTTTGATTGGAGCTTAATGCAGGCTTAGCCTTGATTTTCCTCTCATAAATTAAGCTCAGCTTGACTGAAGCTTAATTAAAGCTTAACTTTGATTTTCCTCTCATAAATGCTCAGCTTTGATCAGAGCTTAATTCGGGCTTAGCTTTGATTTTCCTCTCATAAATTAAGTTCAGCTTGATCGAAGCGTAATGCAGGCTTAGCTTTGATTTTCCTCTCATAAATTAAGCTCAGCTTTGATCGGAGCTTAATGCAGGCTTAGCCTTGATTTTCCTCTCATAAATTAAGCTCAGCTTGACTGAAGCTTAATTAAAGCTTAACTTTGATTTTCCTCTCATAAATGCTCAGCTTTGATCAGAGCTTAATTCGGGCTTAGCTTTGATTTTCCTCTCATAAATTAAGTTCAGCTTGATCGAAGCGTAATTCAGGCTTAGCTTTGATTTTCCTCTCATAAATTAAGCTCAGCTTGATTGAAGCTTAATTAAAGCTTAGCTTTGATTTTCCCCTCATAAATTAAGCTCAGCTTTGATCGGAGCTTAATGCAGGCTTAGCTTTGATTTTCCTCTCATAAATTAAGCTCAGCTTTGATTGGAGCTTAATGCAGGCTTAGCTTTGATTTTCCTCTCATAAATTAAGCTCAGCTTGGATCGGAGCTTAATGCAGGCTTAGCTTTGATTTTCCTCTCATAAATTAAGCTCAGCTTTGATCGGGGCTTAATGCAGGCTTCGCTTTGATTTTCCTCTCATAAATTAAGCTCAGCTTGATCGAAGCGTAATTCAGGCTTAGCTTTGATTTTCCCCTCATAAATTAAGCTCAGCTTCGATCAGAGCTTAATGCAGGCTTAGCTTTGATTTTCCTCTCATAAATTAAGCTCAGCTTGACTGAAGCTTAATTAAAGCTTAACTTTGATTTTCCTCTCATAAATGAAGCTCAGCTTCGATCGGAGCTTAATGCAGGCTTCGCTTTGATTGTCCTCTGATAAATGAAGCTCAGCTTGGATCGGAGCTTAATGCCGGCTTCGCTTTGATTATCATCTCCTAACTTAAGCTCAGCTTTGACTGACGTCTCCGCCCCCTCCATCCCGGCTGGGGCCCCTGCCACCCTTCCCCAAGCCGGAGGGACCCGAACCCAAATCCTCGCCCCGCCGAGGCCAGTGGCGAAGGAAGACGGCTTAAAACCTGGCTTAAACCTGGCCGAGGTTGAAACCCGCCCTCCCCCCCTCCCCAATTTGTCTCTGCAGTGGAGGGTATCTGGACCCCGTGGTCCGCCTGGACGGCCTGCTCGGCGCCGTGTGACTCCGGGGTGCAGACCCGCAATCGCACCTGCTCCAAGCCGGCCGATGGGGGTCCTGGATGCTCGGGCCCCCGGATCCAGACCCGGGATTGCAACCCCCAGCCCTGCCGAGGTATGGATCGATCGATCGATTGATTGATTTTTGGATTGCGTCGGATCTCTTTCTGTCGCCCGTTTCTTGGTTTTTGTGAATGAACTGAAGGGGGCGAACACACACACACACACACACACACACACACACACAACACAACACAACAGACTAGGATCCACGCTCTCCTGGGGATCGGCCCCAGGGTCAGCCAGCCGCTTCTCGGGCCTAAGGCGGGACTAGCACCCTACCCTTCTCCTGGGGATTGGTTCAGAAAGTCACCCAGCTGGCGACTTCCACGGCGAAGGCAGGACGAGGGACCCTCGGAGGTCATCTAGTCCAGCCCCCGGCTGGAGCAGGAGAGCCTGAGAGAAGGACGGAAGAGCGGAGCCGGAGGGGACCTCGAAGATCCTCTAGCCCAACCCCCTGACCGAGCGGGAGACCCTTACAGAATAAGGGATTTGGAGGGGACCTTGGTGGTCATCTAGTCCAACCCCCTGACCGAGCGGGAGACCCTTACAGAATAAGAGAGTTGGAGGGGACCTCGGTGGTCATCTAGTCCAACCTCCTCCCTGAGCAGGAGACCCTTACAGGATAACCGAGTTGGAGGGGACCTCGGTGGTCATCTAGTCCAACCTCCTCCCTGAGCAGGAGACCCTTACAGGATAACCGAGTTGGAGGGGACCTCGGTGGTCATCTAGTCCAACCTCCTCCCTGAGCAGGAGACCCTTACAGGATAACCGAGTTGGAGGGGACCTCGGTGGTCATCTAGCCCAACCCCCTGCCCAAGCGGTAGACCCTTACAGAATGACCGAGTTGGAGGGGGTCCCCCGGTGGTCATCTAGCCCAACCCCCTGACCGAGCAGGAGACCCTTACAGAATGACCGAGTTGGAGGGGACCTCGGTGGTCATCTAGCCCAACCCCCTGACCGAGCGGGAGACCGTTACAGAATAAGAGAATTGGAGGGGACCTCAGTGGTCATCTAGCCCAACCCCCTGACCGAGCGGGAGACCGTTACAGAATAAGAGAATTGGAGGGGACCTCAGTGGTCATCTAGTCCAACCTCCTCCCTGAGCAGGAGACCCTTACAGGATAACCGAGTTGGAGGGGACCTTGGTGGTCATCTAGCCCAACCCCCTGACCGAGCGGGAGACCGTTACAGAATAAGAGAATT
>NC_138205.1:132521643-132528714 GCF_964194415.1 Vipera berus | reverse complement strand
AGAGAAGCTGAGGTCGTGCAGCCCCCCCTCGCTCTCCCCCACCCCCCCATTTTGCGACACACACACACACACACACACACACACACACATACTCCCCCCCCTTCTTCCACAAAACACACACAGGGTCCGGCATGGAATGGGGACCCTGGTCGGACTGCTCGGTGCCCTGCGGAGGCGGCTATCGCAACCGGACCAGAGCCGGCAACACCATCCTGGCCCGGATCGACTTTGCAACCTGCAACCTTCAGCCCTGCACAGGTGAGCTGGCTGCCCGACCTCAGAGGTCATCTAGTCCAACCCCGCCTCCCCCCTTTCCCGCTCGAGCAGGAGATCCTTCCAGAATCACGGAATGACAGAGCGGGAAGGGACCTGGGAGGTCATCCAGTCCAACCCCCTGCTTGAGCAGGAGATCCTTACAAAATCACAGAATGACAGAGCAGGAAGGGACCTGGGAGGTCATCTAGTCCAGCCCCCTGCTCGAGCAGGAGATCCTTACAGAGTCACGGAATGACAGAGCGGGAAGGGACCTCGGAGGTCATCTAGTCCAGCCCCCTGCTCGAGCAGGAGATCCTTACAGAGTCACAGAATGACAGAGCGGGAAGGGACCTCGGAGGTCATCCAGTCTAACCCCCCTGTTCGAGCAGGAGATCCTTGCAGAATCACAGAATGACAGAGCTGGAAGGGACCTCGGAGGTCATCTAGTCCAGCCCCCTGCTTGAGCAGGAAATCCTTACAGAGTCACGGAATGACAGAATGGGGAGGGACCTTGGAGGTCATCCAGTCTAACCCCCCTGCTCGAGCAGGAGATCCTTCCAGAGTCACAGAATGACAGAACGGGGAGGGACCTCGGAGGTCATCCAGTCCAACCCCCCTGCTCGAGCAGGAGATCCTTACAGAGTCACAGAATGACAGAGCGGGAAGGGACCTCGGAGGTCATCCAGTCCAACCCCCCTGCTCAGTTAGGAGACGGTGACAGAATTACAGAACCACAGATTTGGAAGGGACCTTAGAGGTCATCCAGTCCAGCCCCCTGCTCGAGCCAGAGATCCTTCCAGAATCACAGAATGACAGAGCTGGAAGGGACCCTGGAGGTCATCCAGTCCAACCCCCTGCTCATCCGGGAAATCCTATACAGTTTCAAAGAAGTGGCTGTCCATTCTCTTCTTCAAAACCTCCAGTGATGAAGCATCCACAAAGTCTGGTGGCAAGCTGTTCCACTGGTTAATTGTCCTCACTGTTAGGAAGGCAGGACAAGATATGGTACAACGCAATACAAAATGCAATACCATGCAATGCGATAAAATAAAATACAATACAATACCACACAGTACAATACAATACAATACAATACAATAATACAATACAGTACAAGAATCCAATCCAATACAGTACAATCCAATCCAACACAATACAATACAGCAATACAGTGCAATACAATAATGCAAAACAATACAATGCAACACAGTACAGTACAGTACTGTACAGTACAATAGTACAATACAATACAATACTATAATACAATACAATACAATAATACAATATATTAACATAATACAATACAAGAATGTAATACAGTACAAGAATACAATACAATACAATACAAGAATGCAAGACAATATAATACTACAGTGCAATGCAATGCAATACAGTACAATACAGTACAATCCAATCCAATACAATAATCCAATCCAATCCAATACTATAATCCAATCCAATACAATAATACAATAAAATACAATATATTAACATAATACAACAATACAATAGAATGCAACAATCCAATACAGTACAACAATACAATACAATATAACACAATACAATGCAATAGAACAATACAATACAAGAATGCTACAATATAATACAACAGTGCAATGCAATGCAGTACAGGACAATACAGTACAATACAATACAATAATCCAATCCAATCCAATACAGTACAATACAATAATACAATACAATACAATACTCTAGTCCAATACAATAGAATACAATACAATACAATAATACAATACAATACAATACAATGCAATACAATATATTAACATAATACAACAATAGAATAGAATACAACAATACCATACAGTACAATACAGTACAATTCAATACAACACAATACAATACAATACAATACAATACAAGAATGCTACAATATAATACAACAGTGCAATGCAATACAGTACAATACAATACAATACAATACAATATAATACAATACTACACTACAATCCAATCCAATACAATGTAATGCAACACAACAGTCTAGTACAATACAATACAATACAATACAATAATACAATACAATACAATATAATACAATACTACACTACAATCCAATCCAATCCAATACAATGCAATACAATACAACAGTCTAGTACAATACAATACAATACAATACAAATATTTTCTACCAATACAATCCAATAGAATAATACAATACAATACAATAATACACTCCAATACAATACAATACAATACAAATATTTTCTACCAAAACCACTACAGTCACTGTCTCTGGTCTGTCCAGGGTCAAAGTCTTCCCTCCAAAACGTTTCCTTCAAAGGATAACCATGGTTTTGTCTCTCATCCCTTCCAACCAGGTGAGGTACCAGGCACCTGCCCGGCGGGGAAAGTGTGGCGAGAGTGCACCGACGGGCCGGCTTCCTGCGCAGAGCTCAGCACTGAAGATGACGTCAGACGCCGGACGGCGTGCCAGCCAGGCTGCTACTGCCCCAATGGCACCATCTTGCTGGTAAATACCCCAAGACTTTCCGCTGCCCGTCTCAGCCAAGCGAGTTGGCCCTGATGAGTTGGCTGCAGCGAGTTGGGCAAGATGAGTTGGTCACAGTGAGTTGGTCTAGATATGTTGGCCGCAGCGAGTTGGCCAATATGAGTTGGCCACAGGGAGTTGGCCAAGATGAGTTGGCTGAGATGAGTTGCCCACGAAGAATTGGCCTAGATGAGTTGGCCGCAGTGAGTTGGCCAAGATGAGTTGGTCACAGCGAGTTGGCCAAGATGAGTTGGCCACAGCGAGTTGGCCAAGATGAGTTAGTCACAGTGAGTTGGTCTAGATGAGTTGGCCACAGGGAGTTGGCCAAGATGAGTTAGTCACAGTGAGTTGGCCTAGATGAGTTGACCACAGGGAGTTAGCCAAGATGAGTTGGCCACAGGGAGTTGACTTAGATGAGTTGGCCACAGCGAGTTGGCCTAGATGAGTTGGCCACAGCGAGTTGGCCAAGATGAGTTGGCCAAGATGAGTTGGCCAAGATGAGTTGGCCACAAGTTGGCCAAGATGAATTGGCCACAGTAAGTTGGCCATGATGAGTTGGCCAATATGAGTTGGCCAAGATGAATTGGCTACAATAAGTTGGCCATGTTGAGTTGGCCACAGTGAGTTGGCCAAGAGGAGTTGGCCAAGAGGAGTTGGCCACGGCAAGTTGGGCAAGATGAGTTGGCCGCGGTGAATTGGCCCTTACAACAGTTCATTTAGTAACAGTTCCAAGTTACAACAGCTCTGGAAATCCCGACTGATGAGCATGTTTCCCAGTTACGACCTTTTGCAGCCTCCCCACAATCACGGGATTCAAATTCGTACCTCAGATTTATGACGGTCGCAGCGTCTCAGGGACAAAGGATCCTCTTTCTGACCCGCAAAGTCAAGGAGGAAGCCCGGGTCCCTTCCCAACCCACTTACTAACTTAACACCCACGGCGATTCGCTTAGTGGCAGTGTAAAGGACGGTCGTCAAATGGGGCCAAACTTGCTCCGCCCATGGATTCGCGGCGCAAACGGAATTGTGGGACTTAGCTTTACCGTTTCCCTTTCAGGACAATCTTTGCGTTGGGGCTGAGGAGTGTCCGTGCGCCGTAGAAGGCAAGCTCTACGCTCCCGGCGAAGCGGTGGCCGAGGGTTGCCAAAACTGGTAAGTCTACTTCTTTTCCTATTGGTCCAGCCTTCTCTCTCCCATCATCCCTCTGGGCTAAATTTGGTTATTTTTTTTTCACACCCTCCCTTTCCGCAGTTCCTGCATCGCTGGGCAGCTGGGGAATTGCAGCCGTGCAGCTTGTGGAGACGGTAAGAGGGGAGACACGAAAGCCGGGCGGGGATCGGACCGATTTCCAGTCGCTCCTGGACTTACGACGATCCGATTAGGGCCCGTTCGAAGTTACAAAGGCCCTAAAAAAAAAGAAGCAGCAGCTTTGACCGGAGATAAAAACATACAGAGGACGTTGGGAGGATTTCTTCTGGCTTGAGCAGTGGGGTTGGAGTAGATGACCTCCAAGGTCCCTTCCTACTCTGGTATTCTGTAAGGGCCTCCTGCTACAGCAGGGGGTTGGACTAGATGACCTCCAAGGTCCCTTCCCACTCTGGTATTCTGTAAGGGTCTCCTGCTACAGCAGGGGGTTGGACTAGATGACCTCCAAGGTCCCTTCCTACTCTGGTATTCTGTAAGGGTCTCCTGCTCGAGGAGGGGGTTGGACTGGATGACCTCCAAGGTCCCTTCCCACTCTGGTATTCTGTAAGGGCCTCCTGCTACATCAGGGGGTTGGACTAGATGACCTCCAAGGTCCCTTCCTGCTCTGGTATTCTGTAAGGGCCTCCTGCTACAGCAGGGGGTTGGACTAGATGACCTCCAAGGTCCCTTCCCACTCTGGTATTCTGTAAGGGCCTCCTGCTACAGCAGGGGGTTGGACTGGATGACCTCCAAGGTCCCTTGCTACTCTGTCGTTCTTTGATTCGGTCAGGGTCTCCTGCTGGAGCCGAGGGTTGGGCTAGATGACCTCCACGCTCCCTTCCGGCTCTGTCGTTTCCTCTCGGATCGGATCTCTCTTCCGAGCCGGCTTCCCAGCGTCTCCTAACCGGTCTCCTTTGTCTTCTCCTCCGCCAGTGAACGGTCAGTGGTCTGAATGGACGCCGTGGAGCCAGTGCTCCGCTCCCTGCGGGCTGGGGCTGCAGAACCGGTACCACTTCTGCACCGATCCTGCCCCGTCCGGCGTGGGGCTCCCCTGCCTGGGTCCCGAACGCGAGGACAAGACCTGCCAGATCCAGCCTTGCACCCGTAAGTGCCGCCGCTCTGGGCCCCCCCCACCCCCCGCCCCGCTTCTCTTTCAGCGCCGATGGTTTTTATTTTTATTTTTATTTTTATTTTTATTTTTATTTTTATTATTATTTTTATTATTATTTTTATTTTTATTTTTATTATTATTTTTATTTTTATTTTTATTATTATTTTTATTTTTATTATTATTTTTATTTTTATTTTTATTTTTATTATTATTTTTATTTTTATTTATTTTTTGAAAATGAGCCGGTCGTCTTAAAAGGCCAAAATACGAGGCGACCTCCGAGGTCTCTTCCAACTCTGCCATACCGTGATTCTCTAAGGGTCCCCTGCTTGAGCAGCGGGTTGGACTAGATGACCTCCAAGGTCCCTTCCAACTCTGTCCTTCTGCCGTTTGGTAAGGGCCTCTTGCTCCAGCTGGGGGGGGGGTTGGAGACTAGATGATCTCCGGGGGGGGGTCCCTTCCAACTCTGTCATTCTGTCATTTGGGAAGGCCCTCCCGTTAGAGCAGGGGGTTTGGACTAGATGACCTCCAAGGTCCCTTCCTACTCTGGTATTCTATCATTTGGTAAGGGCCTGCTGCTCCAGCTGGGGGGGTTGGAGACTAGATGATCTCCGGGGGTCCCTTCCAACTCTGTCGTTCTGCCATTTGGGAAGGGCCTCCCGTTGGAGCAGGGGGGTTGGACTAGATGACCTCCAAGGTCCTCTCCAACTCTGCCCTTCCGTGATTCTGTAAGGGTCTCCTGCTTGAGCAGCGGGTTGGACTAGATGACCTCCCAGGTCCCTTCCAACTCTGTCCTGCCGTTTGGTAAGGGCCTCCTGCTCCAGCTGGGGGGGTTGGAGACTAGACGATCTCCGGGGGGGGTCCCTCCCAACTCTGTCGTTCTGTCATTTGGGAAGGCCCTCCCGTTGGAGCAGGGGGGTTGGACTAGATGACCTCCAAGGTCCCTTCCCACTCTGGTATTCTGGAAGGATCTCCTGCTTGAGCAGGGGGTTGGACTAGATGACCTCCAAGGTCCCTTCCTACTCTGGTATTCTATCATTTGGTAAGGGCCTGCTGCTCCAGCTGGGGGGTTGGAGACTAGATGATCTCTGGGGGTCCCTTCCAACTCTGTCGTTCTGCCATTTGGGAAGGGCCTCCCGTTGGAGCAGGGGGGTTGGACTAGATGACCTCCAAGGTCCCTTCCCACTCTGGTATTCTGGAAGGATCTCCTGCTTGAGCAGGGGGTTGGACTAGATGACCTCCAAGGTCCCTTCCTACTCTGGTATTCTATCATTTGGTAAGGGCCTGCTGCTCCAGCTGGGGGGTTGGAGACTAGATGATCTCCAGGGGGGTCCCTTCCAACTCTGTCGTTCTATCATTTGGGAAGGCCCTCCCGTTAGAGCAGGGGGGGTTGGACTAGATGACCTCCAAGGTCCTCTCCAACTCTGCCCTTCCGTGATTCTGTAAGGGTCTCCTGCTTGAGCAGTGGGTTGGACTAGATGACCCCTAAGGTCCCTTCCTACTCTGGTATTCTATCATTTAGTAAGGGCCTCCTGTTGGAGCAGGGGGTTGGACTAGATGACCTCCAAGGTCGCTTCCTATTCTGGTATTCTGTAAGGGCCTCCTGTTGGAGCAGGGGGTTGGACTAGATGACCTCCAAAGGTCCCTTCCTACTCTGGTATTCTATCATTTGGGAAGGGCCTCCTGCTCGAGCTGGGGGTTGGACTAGATGACCTCCAAAGGTCCCTTCCTACTCTGGTATTCTATCATTTGGGAAGGGCCTCCTGCTCGAGCTGGGGGTTGGACTAGATGACCTCCAAGGTCCCTTCCAACTCTGTCATTCTGTAAGGGTCTCCCTCTTGAGCAGGGGGCTGGACTAGACGACCTCCGAGGTCCCTTCCCACTCTGCCATTCCGTGCCTCTGTAAAAGGTCTCCTGCTCTAGCAGGTGGTCGGACTGGATGACCTCCGAGGTTCCTCCCAGCCTTCTTCCGATTCCCCGTTTCCCGTCTCGCGTGCCCACGGACCGG
>NC_138205.1:132511643-132516643 GCF_964194415.1 Vipera berus | reverse complement strand
TAGTCGGGAGGACGGAGTGGAACATAGCCGGGAGGACAGAGCGGAACATAGTCGGGAGGACGGAGTGGAACATAGCCGGGAGGACAGAGCGGAACATAGTCGGGAGGACGGAGTGGAACATAGCCGGGAGGACAGAGCGGAACGTAGCTGGGAGGACGTTTTTTGTCCCAGCATTCAGAGAAACAGCACTGGAGGGGGTATAAGACTTAGTCTCGCCCCTCCTCTAGCACAAACGTCACTCCTCACTTACTGACCTCTTCCCAAGAGGCCAAGAACCCCCAGTTGTGGATATATTTTTTTTGTGGTGGGGGGGAGGAGGGAAGCTAGTTCGAGGCGTGGAGACGTGTCCTCAATTCTGGGGAAAGTCAGATGAAGAACGCAGAACTCCTTCGATGCTCCTCCAGTGCCGGGGAACTGGTGCGACTGGGCTGCCTGGAGCCCCTGTTCCCGGACTTGTGGCAGTGAGTGGGTGACCCGTTACCGGACCTGCAGTTGTCCGAAGGCCCAGCACGGGGGCCGCGAGTGCGAGGGAGCACAGGAGTATCACGGAGACAGTGGGGTCCAGCTGCAGAGAAGAGAGTGTCCCGTCGCCAGCTTTTGCCCAGGTGAGTGTCTTGCCATGGAGGAGGGGGTGGTTTCGAACTCAGCTCCCAGAGGTCAGAGACACACACCCCTTCCCAGCAGGGGGGTTGCTTTGCAAAAATAAAGAGCCAAATTCTGTGATGTTTGGGGTATTAGGGACCCCTGTAAACTTCTGGTCTTATGCATGTTTATATGTGTGTATGTATGTATGTATGTATGTATGTATGTATGTATGTATGTATATATATATATATTTATATCCCGCCCTTATTATAAATTTTAATAGGTAACTCAAGGGGGTGAACATATCTAATATTCCTTCCTCTTCCTAATTCCCCGTAACAACAATCCTGCAAGGCAGGTTGGACTTGAGAGGGGGGGAGACTAGTCCGAAGCCACCCAGCCTGTTTTCATGCCTAAGGCGGGACTAGAACTCACCGTCTCCTGGTGATTGGCCCAAAGTCAGCCAGCTGGCTTTCATGCCTTAAGGCGGGACTAGAACTCACCATCACTTGGTGATTGGCCCAAAGTCACCCAAACGGCTTTCATGCCTTAACGCGGGACTAGAACTCGCCATCTCCTGGTGATTGGCCCAAAGTCAGCCAGCTGGCTTTCATGGCTAAGGCGGGACTAGAACTCACAGCTTCTAACCCGGCGCCTTGACCTAAGCTGAAACTTTACCGCACACAACTCAAGTTCCATATCTGTTGAGGCCCCTCAAGATAGAAACGTTGAAAAGGTTTCACTGTACGTAGTCCACATTTAGCAACCACGGCGGATTGTCAACTTGCTCATTAAGTGAAGCTGCCGCTAAGCAGAGCAGTCGCAAAGTACCCTTACGACCCGAGTTTAGCTTGCTGTTGCTCGACAGACCTGCTGAGGTTGCAGACGCCTTCACCGCTCGCCAAGCGTCTTAGGTCGTAAGGGTGAACGGTCGCTAAATGAGGATGACCTAGACATATTGAAGGGTGTGTGGGCGGAGCTCCAGCCTCTGTGCCTTTATCGGTGTTTTGCCCTCTGCAGTCGACGGCAGCTGGTCCTCGTGGAGCGCCTGGACTCCCTGCGACGCCTGCCGCGGTGTGTCGGCAAGGAGCCGGGAGTGCAATAATCCCCCCGCTCGGTTTGGGGGTACGGCGTGTCCCGGCGAAGCTCAGCAAAGCCGTCAGTGCCATGATGGAGTCACCGCCTGTGATGGTAAGGAGGCGCATCCGGGAGGGCGGTGGGAGGGAGGGGAGAGAGACAGGCAGGGCTGCCTGCGTCCCAGACTGCCGTGCTGCGTTTGTGGTGATTCCTCTCCGGCCAGCGGGATCCGGCAGCTGAGTCTGAGGAATCAGAGGAGGAGGAGGAGGAGGAGGAGGAGGAGGAGGAGGAGGAGGAGGAGGAGAAGGAGGAAGGGCCTGGAGTGACATTAGACTCAGGGGAAGGCTCTGAGGAGCTCCCAAGACCTACAGTCGGACGAGGAGAACGGTCCCTCTACTCGCGCTCAGGCTGAGACACGGCTGAGTTGGACAGCGACGAAGCACAGCCGGGAGATTATCCCAGATGCACGAAAGCGCCGACAAGAAAAGAGAGCGGGACAGAGGAATGCAACGGGGCGGCTCCAAAGTCAAAGGAGAAGGCGTTAGGAAGCCAGGCCTGGGCTGAATTATAAAAGGGAAAGTGTGGGAGGTGCCGGTTGCCAAAGGCAACCGTTTGTGTTGAGGATCCGTTTGTCTGTGGAGTGTGTTTGTTTGCCTTGACTCATTGACTCAGGAGGACTCAACGTAGGCTGGGACCGAACAGCGTGGAGGTTTTCGGAGAGAAACGTAGCGCGTTTGCACCTGGCTGCCGTGGAAACAGGAATACGGCAAGCGAGCGGCCCGTTGACTTTGTCAACGCAGCTAGTCCTGGGCGTAGGACCGTAACTTGAGCCCCCCCTCCCCAATTTCCATTGTTCAGTGAGACATTCGTAAAAGGGAGTTTTGCCCCCCCCTTTTTTTTTACCTTTCTGGCCACCGTTGTTAAGTGAATCGCCGCCACTTGCGGTTAAATGAGTAACACAGTTGTTAAGTGGATCAGGCTTTCCCCCAGCCCCGCCCCCCAATTGACTTTGCTCGTTCAGAAGGTCGCCAAAAGGGATCCCCGGGACACTGCGACGGTCCTAAAGACGCGTCAGTGGCCGAGCGTCTGAATTTTCGTTCACCTGGCCGCGGGGGGGCTGCAACAGTCGTACCTGTGAAAAACGGTCAGAAGTCACTTTTTCCCGTGCCATTGTAACTTCGGTCACTGAGCGAGCCGTTGTAAGTCGAGGACTAGCTGTAGAAGCAGGGCTACCTCAGAGTGGTGGTCCAATCTCCTTTTGAGATTGTATCCTTTGCCCGAGGAAGTTTGGGAAAAATGCGGACATTTCACAATGTAGAGAACGGAAACCAGAGGTCCGCAACCACCAGCACCCCACCGAGCCACAGCCCATTACTGGTCAGTGAAGCATTTGAAACTGGGCCGTGGAAGCAGCGGATGAGCAAAAGCACACACACGTGGGGTGAACGTGTGCACGTGCTCATCCCCACTGGTGCGAAGAGCGGACGGGTGCCCGTGCATGCACTCCATTCATGCGAGCAGTGGGCACACCTGCCTGCCACTCGAGCAAGTGGCACTACGCACATGGGCACGCATGCTCGCTGCTTGCACAATTGGCACTGCGCACGTGGGCACGCCTGCCCTCCGCTTGAACAAACAATGCCGCGCACATGGGCATGCCTGCCTGCCTGCCTCTTCCCCAAACGCCCCCGCGCACGTGGACACACCTGCCCGCTGCTTGCACAAACAGCCCCACACATGTGGGCACACCTGCCACTTGCACAAACAGCCCCACGCACCTGGGCATGCCTGCCTGCCGCTTGCACAAACGAGGCTGCACACAGGGGCACGCCTGCCTGCTACTTGCACAAACGGCGCCACACACGTGGGCACGCCTGCCCACCACTGGCACAAACAGCCCCCCACACATGTGGGCACGCCTGCCACTCACACAAACAGCCCCACGCACGTGGGCCCGCCTGCCTGGCGTTTGCACAAACGGGGCTGCACACATGGGCACGCCTGCCCGCCACTTGCACAAACAGCCCCACGCAAATGGGCATGC
The DNA here is from genome assembly GCF_964194415.1 of Vipera berus. Taxonomy (NCBI): domain Eukaryota; kingdom Metazoa; phylum Chordata; class Lepidosauria; order Squamata; family Viperidae; genus Vipera; species Vipera berus. The sequence goes on along the minus strand of NC_138205.1, from coordinate 132,512,937 downwards.
CTGTCTGCCACTTGCACAAATGAGGCTGCACACATGGGCACGCCTGCCCACCACTTGCACAAACAGCCCCACACATGTGGGCACGCCTGCCACTCACACAAACAGCCCCACGCACATGGGCACGCCTGCCACTCACACAAACAGCCCCACGCACATGGGCACGCCTGCCTGCCGCTTGCACAAACGAGGCTGCACACAGGGGCACGCCTGCCCGCCACTTGCACAAACAGCCCCATGCATGTGGGCATGCATGCCCGCCACTTGCACAAACAGCCCCCACGCACGTGGGCATGCGTGCCTGCTGCTTGCATAAACAGCCCCACACATCTGGGCACAGCTGCCACTCGCTCAAACAGCCCCACGCACGTGGGCACGCCTGCCTGCCGCTCGCACAAACGAGGCTGCACACAGGGGCACGCCTGCCCGCTACTTGCACAAACGGCGCCACGCACGTGGGCACGCCTGCCTGGCGCTTGCAGAAACGGGGCTGCAGACCTGGGCACGCCTAGCCCGCCACTTGCACAAACAGCCCCACGCACGTGGGCACACTTGCCGGCCGCTTGCCCGGAGCCCTTCCTTCTGCCCCCCACGCCGTTCCACAAAGCTGGAAAGTTTGGGGGAACTCTGGCATACAGCGTTCGTAATACGGATCGGGAATCCTCCTGGACCGCTCCGGAGCGAGGACTTGGGCGGGGGAGGAAGACCCGGAGGTGCCCACGGGAGGTTTGGTGCGAGTAACGTCTTCGGTTTCTCCAGATTGTGGAGGCGGCCAGGTGTCTTTCCGGTGTGGCAAGCCGTGTCCACGTACCTGCGGGGACCAGCAGCCCGACGTCGCGTGTTTGGAAGGCCCCGAGTGCCAAATGGCTTGCGCTTGCCCGGAGGGACAGCTGCACCAGGACGGCGTCTGCGTGGCACCCTCCCAGTGCCGCTGCAAGTACCAGATGCCCTGGCTGGGTGAGTCTAGATGCCCACGGGGAAGGGGCGAAGAAAGAGAGCGACGACCTCCGCGAGCCTCTTTGGCGAGTGTGCAGGAGGACAAACCAAAACCCACCCACCACCCCATCTGAGCTTCCAGTTTACAATGCCCTCCGGGTGAGGGGGCCCCACTTTGGGGGAGATTGGGGGGGGGTTCACCGGAGAAGTGGGGTCAATTCCCCCCCCCAGCCACCTAATCTCCCTTGAAGTGGAACGTAGTCTTTATCTCGGCTGACCAAGAGGCGGCAGAGGTTGGAATGTCGGGTGGGTAGGAAGACGGTAAAGTCAGACCCGCCTTAGCAGTTCACGGAGGGAGGGT
>NC_138205.1:132441643-132509143 GCF_964194415.1 Vipera berus | reverse complement strand
CTTCTAGCACTGATGATGTTCCCTAGTTGGGTCCTGAAACGTCTGCAAGGAAACCACCCAGCTCAGAGAGCACCAGGGACCCCACAGTCCAATCTATCTTTCTTTCTTTCTTTCTTTCTTTCTTTCTTTCTTTCTTTCTTTCTTTCTTTCTTTCTTTCTTTCTTTCTTTCTTTCTTTCTTGGCCAAGGGTAATTGGATGCACAAGGAATTTGTATAGAATCAATCCTTCCTTCCTTCCTTTCTTTCTTTCTTTCTTCTTTCTTTCTTTCTTTCTTTCTTTCTTTCTTTCTTTCTTTCTTTCTTTCTTTCTTTTTCTTTTTCTTTCTTCTAGCATTGATGATGTTCCCTAGTTGGGTCACGAGACGTCTGCAAGGAAACCACCCAGCTCAGAGAGCACCCAGGTCCCCACAGTCCTCCTCTTCCTCACCCCGACACCCCCCCTTCCTTCCAGCACGGAGGAGGTTTCCCGGTTTGGGTAATGAAAGATCGGCAAGAAAACCACCAAGCTCATTTCAACCCCGAGTTCCAAAGCTTTTCCTTCATTAGTTGACTGAGTGTATCTCTAGCCAGGGTGGGTAACTGCTTTTATCTAGCAAGATTCTGTCGGTAGGTGCGCGGCAATGAAGCCTCACTCCGCGGGCCACTGTCGCTTCTTTGAACCTGATGCTCACGCCTCTTGCCCACAGGCGCCCCCGAAGACCGGAATCTCTCCTCCTGGTCGGGGCTCCCCAAATGGGAATACGCCCAGCCGGGGGAGACCATCTATGCCCCCTGCCAGAACTGGTGAGTTGTACGCCCACCGAAATTTGCCAGATATTCCATTTCTCCGGAAGTAAAATGGCACTGATGGAGCATCTCCATTCTCAGCACCTGTGTAGACGGGCACCTGCAGTGCCAGGCAGATTCCTGGTGCCGCCTGGATGGCGGGTGGTCCGGCTGGGGACGATGGTCGCCCTGCAGCCAGAGCTGTGGTGAGGGTGTCCAGTACCGCTTCCGGGAATGCAGCAACCCACCCCCGCAGAATGGAGGCCGGGGCTGTACGGGTGGCGGTGAACAACGGAGACCCTGTCTGAACCGGGAAGCGTGTCCAGGTGAGTTTGGACCGGTACTGTAGAAGTGAAAATGGATGGCCCACAACTTAACAATGGTTTGTTTAGTTGTAGGATCCAATCTGGGTCGGTCACCAGGACCTCTGAGCTTACGGACGCATGCTGATTGTTTTCTGTTCGGTCCGTGGTATTTCCACACGGTGCCTGTTGTGTGTGGCTTTTTAGTGGTTGACTGGGATGTGTCGATGGCTGGCTTTGAAGTCATTGGCTATCGTTTGCTTGTGCTGCCCACAAGCACAAAGGCTTCTAAGTATCTGATAGGCTGGCGGTAAATCAGCGCTCCTGTTGACTGGCGAGAGGCCTTGTTTCCCGGCTTTCAAACATTTACCTGGCTGTTTTTGTACCTTCTCCGCCAACAATCTTAATTTCTGCAATGAACAAGGACATATGCTCAGCTTTGCAGAAATTAAGATTGTTGGCCGAGAAGGTACAAAAACAGCCAGGGAAATGATTGAAACCTGGGAAACAAGGCCCCAATGAGTTCAGGTCACGGTTGTAAAAGCCACTTACAACGGGCACTATAATTTTTTTAAAAAAATTTAATTCCATTTATATCCCGCCCTTCTTCGTAGACTCAGGGCGGCTTACAAGCTTAGCAGTAGCCTTCATTCTATGTATATGCCTGCTTATTAGGGCTTTCACACACACCCCAAGTGGCATTATTACAAAGACAGCTTAATTGCCCCCAACAATTTGGGTCCTCAAAGAGCAACACACACACTACTAAAGGGAGGTTCTGTGAAGATAGATGCCAGCATGAGTCAGGAAGCTCGGAAGACAATACCCGGTGACCAAGCCAGATTGGATCCTGCAACCTTATCCTGTGACCCAGATATTCGCCTTCATTCGTGTTTCTTTAGTGACCATTTGAAGTTACAATGGCACTAAAAAAGAGAGACGTAGAACCAGTCCTCGCACTTACGACCATCACTGAATCCTCAAGGGCACGTTATCAGAACTCAGCCACTTGGCAGCCGCCACGTATTATATATGACAGTTGCAATATCCCGGGATCATTTCCACGGGGGGGGGGGGGGGAAAGCCAGAGTTACTTAACAGCCCCCTGAGTTGCTTAACGACTGCAATGATTTACTTAGTGACCGTGGCACGAAAAGCGAGTCGCTAAATCAGGCGCAACTCGCTGAGCAATCACCTCGTTTAGCAAACGGAAACTCTGGTCCTGTAAATCCATATCGCCACGTTTCCCAGTCTTGGCGACTTCCAAGACGGGTGGACGTCAACTCCCAGAATTCCCCACCCCCCGCCGCCTGCAGAATTCTGGGAGTTGGAAGTCCACGCAGCTTAAAAGGGGCCGAGATCGAGGAACGCTCCTACCGGTAGTAGACTTTTGCATAGGGAAAACTAGCGCGTCGCAGACCTTTGCTCACTCACGTGTCTTTGTCTAGGTCTGAGAAAAGCCCGGCAAGAACTCCCATTGATTTCAGGGGCGGGGCTATGCAAATGTCTTCAGTGGGAGGAGCTTCTCACATTCCCAGGCTTGCCTACGAGCGGGCAGCAGGCTGTCCAGACACAGCCAGCCTTGCCATGGAGGGGAAAGTCCTCCTCCCTTGTTCCTTGTAGGCTTTTCCGACCCCAGAGGTGGAGCCAGCTGACCTGTCCCTTCAAAACCCAGAGCCCGGGAGGGGTTGGGCAGCTGGCCTCCAGCACCCTGCCCCAAGCACTGACCAGGGAAGGGTGCTCGAAAACCACCGCTGCTGTCTACGAGGAGGTCCTCCGACCCCCATCCTCTTTTTCCTCGCACTCTCCAGAGGCAGAAAACTGGGAGCCTTGGACCGCCTGGTCCCCCTGCAGCGTCTCTTGTGGAGGTGGAGAGCAGGTGCGCAGCCGACATTGCCGGATTGAGCCGGATTGCCGGGGCTTGTCCTCACAAAGCAAGACCTGCAACACGCACGTCTGTCTTGGTGAGTCCCAACTGGGGGCGGCGGCCGACCAACCTCCTGGTTGTCGGCCGAGAAGGTACAAAAACAGCCGGGGAAATGATTGAAACCTGGGAAACAAGGCCCCAATGAGTTCAGGTCACGGTTGTAAAAGCCACTTCCAACAGGCACTAGAAATACCACACAAAGAGCAACACACACTCTACTAAAGGGAAGTTCTGTGAAGATAGATGCCCTCGTGACCCAAGCAAACCCTGCCCACAAGCGCAAGTATTTCTGTGTACTGGATAGGCCGGCAGTAAATCGAACGCTCCTGTTGCCCGGCAAGGGGCTGATTTCTCACGTTCCAATCACACAACCTCCGACGTCGGCTCGTTTTTTTGGGGGGGGGCGGTTCCATTTTTTCCCGACGTCCGCGCCGGGGCAGCTGTGCTCGGAGTAGGGCAAGACACAAGAATGTAGGAAGGGCCTCTCCCTGTAATTTAATTTTAATTTAATTTAATTTATTAATATTTCTATACCGCCCTTCTCCCGAAGGACTCAGGGCGGTGTACAGGGCAAGAATAAAACACAGAGTTACAAAAATTAAAAGATGATTAAATACATGCCCATAAAAACAGTTGGTACATTAATAAAAACCCCAATAAAATGATAGTAAAAAACCCCACCAATCCCCCCTCAGGCCAGGCCGGCTTGTTCGAACAGGTATGTTTTCAGATCGCGGCGAAAGGAGCGAAGATCGGGAGCCGTCCGGAGCTCAACCGGTAACTGGTTCCATAGCTCCGGGGCGCCCACAGAGAAAGCCACCGGGGTGGGTGGCTCCTCATCCAGCTGAGCGGCTGGTGGGCTCTGGGTGCTTAACCTGCCCCCTTTCCCCCTTTCAGAGGCGGGCTGCCCTGTGGGGCGCCTCTACCGGGAATGCCTGGCGGAAGAGGGGTGTCCCTACAGCTGCGCGCATCTCACCCACCAAATGGACTGCTTCTCGGATGGCTGCGAGGAAGGTTGCCACTGCCCGGAGGGCACCTACCAGCACAAGGGGGCCTGCGTCCAGGTTGGCACCTCTGCATATTGTATGCTTTGGGGGCAGTTCAGAGGCTGGCGCTGCTGTGGCTGCACCCTGGATGTTCTGGGGGTGGGGGGGGTACGTGCGTATGGCAGAGTAAGATGAGAGCTTGGTGGGGGCACAGTCTGCGAGGTTAGGGAGACCCGAAAGGTGGATGTCTCAGAGAAGAGAGAGGCAACTTTGGGATCCTACGGCAGGGCTATCCTGAGTCCCATGTAGAGATAAACAGGGAAAGTATTGGACTAATAGGCTATTTCTAGCTCCGGCTATTTGCACTCTGGGGTCCTGGATGCTCTCTGAGCTGGGTGGTTTTTCTTGCAGACGCTTCACAACCCAACTAAATAATTTTATCAGTGCTAGAAGTGAGAAGAGGTGGCTGTCTATTTATATGCAATGCGAACTTCACCCCTTCTAGCACCATCATGTTACCTAGTTGGGTCATGTCTGCAAAAAAACCACCCAGCTCAGAGAGCACTGAGGATCCCACAGTCCTTCCTCCTCCTCCTCCTCCTCCTCCCTTCTAGCATTGATGATGTTACCTAGTTGGGTCATGAGACATCGGCAAGGAAACCACCCAGCTCAGAGAGCACCCAGGACCCCACATTACTTCCTCCTCCTCCTCCTCCTCCTCCTCCTCCTCCTCCTCCTCCTCCTCCTCCTCCTCCTCCTCCTCCTCCCTAGCACTGATGATGTTCCCTAGTTGTGTCCTGAAATGTCTGCCATGAAATCGCTCCGCTCAGAGAGCACCCAGGTCCCCACAGTCCTCCTCTTCCTCACCCCAACACCCCCCTCCCTTCCAGCACTGAGGAGGTTTCCCGGTTTGGGTAATGAAAGATCGGCAAGAAAACCACCAAGCTCATTTCCTCCTCCTCCTCCTCCTCCTCCTCCTCCTCCTCCTCCTCCTCCTCCTCCCTTCTAGCCCTGAAGATGTTACCTAGTTGGGGGGTCATGAAACATCTGCAAGAAAACCACCCAGCTCAGAGAGCACCAAGGACCCCACAGTCCTCCTCCTCCTCCTCTACCTCCTCCTCTACCTCCTCCTCCTCTTCCTCCTCCACTCTCCTCTCCTCCACTCGACAAACTCCACTTTCTTCTAGTCCTGATGACGTTACCTAGTTGGGTCATGAAACATCTGCAAGAAAATCACCCAGCTCAGAGAGCGCCAAGGACCACACAGTTGTCGTCGTCCTCCTCCTCCTCCTCCCTCCTCCCTGCAGACCCCTTTCCCTTCCAGCACTGATGATGTATCTACTTGGGTTGCAAAATGTCTGCAAGAAAAGCATCCAGCTCGGAGAGTAGCAAGGACACACCCCCCCGTCAGTATCGCACTGAGATGTCCAAAGCAAAGGTTCCCCTGTGGAGACCTTCTCGGGGAGGGGGGGCACGTAGACTGTAGTTCTGTGGGATTAATTTCCCCCTTGGCGAGCCGCTGAAAGCGCCCACGATTGAAAGCCTCCGTAGGAAAGTCAGTCGAGTGCCAAGCCCCCACTTAAGCCACGATGGAGCCCGCCCCCCAACTAGGAAGCTTCCTTGACTCCCTTCCACAAGTCTTTTCCCAGGGACCTCCACACGACCCCCCCCTCCCTCTGCTTCTCATCCTCCTGCCCCAGGAGTGCCCCTGTGTCCTGAGCGAGGAGCTTCTGCAGGGGTTCCGTAGACACTCGGACGAGACCCCCGATACGCCTCTAGTCATCCTCACCACTCAAGGCCAACGGGTCTCCCCAGAAGAAGAAGTGGCGCCCAACGACACCATCTCTGCTGCCTGCAGCAACTGGTGAGTTTGTTCCCCCACCCTCAAAAAAAACGGGGTTCGGTTCCTGTCTCCTGGAGGGTGGGGAGAAGATTCCCTGAAGCCGAGGCCTGTTGTCTTCAACTTAGCGACCACAAAGGCACCCACAATTTCTATCACCAAATGAGACAATTGTTAGTGCGGGGCTTTTGCCCCGTTGTTGCAACCTTTCTCGTCCCGGTTCTTAAGCAGATCCCTGCAGTTTATGAAGTTGCTAACATGGTTAAGGCTTTCCCGTGGACGTGGCTTGTCAGAAGGTCAGCAAAGGGGATGACGTGACCTCCCCCTCGGGGACGTCGCAACCATCATTGGTACATACCGGTGTCCAAATTTTGGTCACGTGACCGAGGGGGACGCTGCAATGGTCAATCGTGTGAAAGACGTTCCTAGGTCCCTTTATTTCCTGGGGAGTTGTTGCTTGGAAGGGACCCTAAACAAACTGCCGCAAGTCGAGCACTTCCTGTATGAACTGGTGGTCGATTGTTTGAAATTTGGGGAGGCCGTGACAGTCATAAGTGCGAAAGGAATGCTGATACCTCACTTTTTTCAATGCCGGCATACCTTTGAACGGTCACTAAGCAAGCTGTTGTAAGTCAAGGACTCTCTGCAGCCATTCTGGGTGTGTGTGTGTGTGTGTGTGTGTGTGTCTGGGCTTTGGTCTGCCCACCCCTAAGCTGCACCCGAAAAGGGCTGAAACTCAGCCCTCCTCCCCCCATGGTTGCAAATCAGAGACTATTCAAGACTATTCACCCTTCACGTTTCATCCTCGATGTACAGCTATTCATTAAGTGAGCATTCAAAGTTACCCCAGCTCTGAGAAACAACGGCTGTCTTTCATGTCTACGACTGTTGCGCCATCCCTGTGGTCGCAGGATCAAAAGTGTCTCCCTTAGCAGCAGAAATGTTGGGCTCCAGTGTGGTCGGTCGTAAGACAAGCATTTACCTGTACTCCTGGACCTAAATTCTCCAGGCACATCTGGGCAGATGCGCCCTGATGCCCCCCTTCTCTTTCCTCCCCCTCCCTTCAGCTCCTGTCACAATGGCCAGCTGGACTGCGTGTTCTCCTTCTGCCCCGTGGATGGAGGTTTCACGGCATGGAGCCCCTGGTCACCCTGCTCTTTGACCTGCGGTGGGCTGGGTAACATGACCAGGGCCCGCGATTGTGCCCGCCCGACTCCTGCCCACGGGGGGAAGGACTGTGTCGGCCCCCAGGTGGACATCAAATACTGCCAAACCCTGGATTGCAAAGGTGAGAAGCGGCAATGAATACTGCGGCTTTGTCCAACAGTAGACAACCTTAAGGGACGCGGTGGCTCAGTGGGTTAGGACGCTGACCTTGTCGATCAGAAGGTCGGCAGTTTGGCGGGTCGAATCCCAAGTGCCGCGTAACAGAGTGAGCGCCTGTTACACGTCCCAAACCCTACACAACAGCGTATAAACAGCTAGCGATTTGATTGGAGCTTATTCTAAAGCGCTGGTCCTCAGCTTTTCCAGCTCTGTGCACCGATAAGGACAGCGTTGGCATCAGCGTCAGGGACAGTGGGAGGGAGATGAGACAGTTGTGCACATGCACGCACGCACGCCGCTTGCACAAACGTATGTGTGCTTGTACACTGCTCATCCGCGGCTTGTGCGACCCGGTTTCCAATTATTGCTGTGGCACAGCACCAGGTTGTAGACTGGGAGTTGGGGACCCCCTGTTCAATAACGTATTCTACATCAACCTGGAATTAAGGAGAAACTGCCTACCAGTGAGGACAATTAACCAGTGGAACAGCTTGCCACCAGAAGTTACGCGTGCTGCATCATTGGAGGTTTTTAAGACACGACTGGACAGCCATTTGTCTGAAATGGTATAGGGTCCCCTGCTTGAGCAGGAGGCTGGACTAGAGGACCTCCACGGTCCCTTCCAGCTCTGTTATTCCGTTATTCTGCCTCCACTATGCCAGGAGGACTCAATCTTGGCAACTTCAAGAAGTGTGGACTTCAATTCCCAGAATTCCCCTGGCAGCAAGCAAATGAGGATAGCAAGAGAGAGAAAACAGAGGATTAAAAAATGACAATGAACTTATTTTCCAATCAAATCCTCCAATTTCCTGCCCCTGACATCTGCTATCTTCACAGATCTTAAGACAAAACGTAAACTTTGAATGCGGCTTGTTATGCATATCTTACCTATGCCTCAAGATTGGTATCTAAAAATTGCGCAGAAGGAACAAAGATGGCTTTGGAAAACTTGGCATCAAACGCTTAAGTTAGATCTTAAGAAGATTAATGTCCTTTGAGATGATGGCGAAGAGGCTACAAATGATCAAAACCGAAGATGCTGCAAAAGATTAAAACCAAAGACGCTGCAAACAATCAAAACCAAAGACACTGTGAACAATTAAAACCAGAGATGCTGCGAATGATCAAAACTGAAGACGCTGCGAACGATCAAAACTGAAGTCGCTGCGAACGATCAAAACCAAAGACGCTGTGAACGATCAAAACTGAAGACGATGCGAACGATGAAAACCGAAGATGATGCGATCAAAACCGAAGATGCTGCGAACAATCAAAACCGAAGATGCTATGAACGATCAAAACCGAAGACGCTGCGAACGATCAAAACTGAAGACGATGCGAACGATGAAAACCGAAGACGATGCGATCAAAACCGAAGACGCTGCAAACAATCAAAACTGAAGACGATGCGAACGATCAAAACCGAAGACGATGCGAATGATCAAAACCGAAGATGCTGCGAACAATCAAAACTGAAGATGCTGCGAACAATCAAAATTGAAGACGATGCAAACGATCAAAATGGAAGATGATGCAAACAATCAAAACTGAAGACAATCAAAACCAAAGATGCTGTGAATGATCAAAACCGAAGATGATGTGAACAATCAAAACCGAAGATGATGCGAACAATCAAAACCGAAGATGATGCGAACAATCAAAACCAAACACGATGCGATCAAAACCGAAGACGGTGCGAACAATCAAATCCAAAGACGCTGTGAACGATCAAAACCGAAGACTCTGTGAACAATCAAAACCGAAGACGATTGCGAACGATCAAAAACGAAGACGTTGCGAATGATCAAAACTGAAGATGCTGGAAACAATCGAAACTGCTGGAAAATATTTGCTGCCCAATTTGCTTTGCATAAGAGATGATAATGATGATGATGATGATGATGATGATGATGATGATGATGATGATGATGATGATGATGGAAACCTGTTCACCTCCCCCTGCTTTGTATGTTGTGTTGCAGAGTTGACCCACACCACAACGGGACCAGTCCCAGCAACCCCAGGTGAGCTCTGGGCATGCTCATGCTTGATCCTTTTTTTGGAAAGTGGCAGGACGGAAGGGAACTCCGCCCCGTCGGCTCTGCTGACATGGCTGGCCTCTCTCGCCCCGCCTTGGCAGGGGCTGAGGATGGCGGCCTGACCCCTTGGTCCCCCTGGACACCCTGCTCCAAGACCTGCAGCGATCCCGACCTCCCTGCCCTCAAGACCCGGCGGCGGTTTTGCCTCGGAGGCAGCGGCTGTGCGGGAGACACTTTGCAAGAACGAGAATGCAACTTGCCCCAGTGCACAGGTGGGCAGTGGCACATGTGGCCTCACTTGCGTGCGGGCCCGAGCCCTCTGGCGTGCCAGATAATGGCTAGGAAAGGCTTGCCTGGCCCCCTCCCCCTTGGTTCCATGCAGCGGGATGGGGAAGGGGAGGCAGAAAAGCCGCCACCACCATGGTACAGCAGTGGCCCAAATTGGGGAAACCTTTTGGGAAAAGCGTACAGTCAAAATGGCCCCTTTGGTTAAGTTTCCACCAATTTTTCTTCCAATTCCTTTACAACTGTAGCCTTGTTCGCTGAATAATACTTATTTTACATGGGTTTCTGGGCGACCGGTCCACTCTTGGCACCATTACTCTAACTTTATTACGTTTTGCGAGCTCACTAAATGAAAAATCCCCCCAAAAATACCCCAACCAACTCGATAGCGACCCCAGAACCCACTCTCAAATGTCCTTCCTCTCGGCTTCAATACACGACGTCAATGACCGAATCCTACAGTGATCCGATTGGCTCATCGCCAAAACAAGATGACCCCCCCCATTGGCTCTCTAAACCCTCCTCCTTATTGGCTACAATCAGATGAAGGACAGCCTACCTGACGTCAACCTCAGCAAGTTGCGCTTTCTTTTTCTTAGTTATTTGGCTATAACTTTTCATACAGTACAACTAATGGAACACACTTTGTTGCATTACGTTCTCGGTTAAATTATCTTTCCATTGATCTATAATTTTATGGTACTACTCCAAAAAAAAGCAGTGTTATTAGCCATCAAACCTCAAAAGTACACTTTTCCCCCAAAGGTTTCCACAGTTTTGGCCACTACTCTATCCACCCCTTGGTATCACCAGCCGTCAGTCTTCCACAGTTCCTGGAACTGAACTTTTAGCTGGGTTAGGATCATGCACCGTTAGCCATGAACAGCGGCAAAATTCTTAGCCTCCTGCTAAAACAGGATCTGTGCTGGAAAGGAAGTCTAATAACTTGAGCCCCTCCAAAGGGTGCCCAGACTTCCTTTGTCTCCTTGGTACCCCCCCCTCCAGAGACACCCGTATGCGAGGGCCAGGCGTGCCTCGGGCTGAACTGCACCTGGAACCCGTGGTCCCCTTGGACCGAGTGTTCCCGCAGCTGTGGGGTCGGACAGCAGCAGCGCCTGCGGACCTACCATGCACCTGGGCAAGGCGGGCACTGGTGCCAAGACATCCTGACCGCCAACTTGGAGAGACGTTTCTGCAACCTGCCAGCGTGCAAAGGTAGGGGACGTAGATGAAGGCGGGGGTCCAAGGAGGCTTCACTCGCAAAGCTCCAGCAAGAAACGAAAAAGACACACACCCAACCCACCCTTCTGTGCTTTTATCCACACGCGATTGTTCCTGTGGCAGGGAGTACCGCAGGGGAATTGTGTGGAACAAAAGCCGTCCCTGGGCCAACGCGGTGGGAAAGAGAGGGAGAGAGCAGCCCTGAAGCTGACCCATAACTAAACAGGGATCCGGGTGGGTCTTCCCTGCTTTGTGTCTCTGCTGCAGTGGACGGGGTCTGGTCTAAGTGGAGTCCCTGGTCGTGGTGCGACCGGACCTGTGGCGGGGGGCGCTCGGCCCGGACGAGGACTTGCACCAGCCCACCCCCTAAGAATGGAGGGCGCCACTGCCCGGGCGAGAAGTATCACGTGCGGGTCTGCAACCCACAGCCCTGCGGTACGTGGTGGGAAGGAAGGGTGGTGCTATCAGCTGGGCATCGAACACAGAACCATCGGGGCTGGAACGGACTTTGGAGGTCTTCTAGTCCAGAGGTCCCCAACATCTGGGCTGCGGCCCTCTACCAGTCCGCAGCCTGTTCACAACCAGGCCGCGCGCACAGGCCCACTCATGTGAGTGTCGCAGGTACTCGTGGACCAGCCGGCGTGAGAGTCATGGATTCATGGAGCCTTACTCATGTAAGAGGCATCCCTCGCACAAGCACTTGGGGCCTCACTTGTGCGAGTGTTGCAGGCACTCACGGTCCCATTCACATGAGCGTGACAGGAGCTCAGGGCATCACGTGAGCGTCGCAGGCGCGACCCCTTTCATGCGATCGTCACGAGTGCTCCGGGCCTCACTCATGCGAGCGTCACGGCTGCTCTCAGCATCACTCGTGCGAGCGACAGCTGCTGGTGCACGCCTGTACATGCCCCTCCCGCAAAACCATCCCTCCTCCCCACCCCCCGGGCTGCTAACCAGGAAAGATTGGGGAACTTTGTTTTAGTTCAACCTCCCATCCCGGTCAAATGGACCCTCTTTCAGATGGTGGTCACAATCTGGTGAGTCTGTGTGGCTTTTCCAAGACTTCTGCTGGTAACAAACGCTCTCTTTCTGCAGAGGAGACTTGCCCGCCCATGATGCACTGGGTGGGGTGTGCCAACCGGTGCCCCCGACATTGCTGGGACCTCCAGGAAGGCATTGTGTGCCAGGAGAAGGAGGCCTGTGAGCCTGGTTGTCGCTGCCCTGACGGTGAGGAGGCTTTGTCGGGTCCATGGTTTTGCTCCTGTTTATATACAGGTAGTCCCTCAACTTATGACAGCTCATTTAGTGACCATTCGAAGTTACAGCAGCACCGAAGAAAGGGACGTATGGCCATTTTCCACAACTCACAGCATTCCTGTGGTCATGCAATCGAAATTTGGACGCTTGACAACTGACTCATGTTTACGACAGTCGCAGTGTCCCGGGGTTAGGTGATCCGCTTTGGCGACCTTCTCAGAAACAAAGTCAACGGGGAAGCCATATTCACTTAACAACCGTGTTGCTAACTTAACAAATGCAATGGTTCACATAACAACTGTGGCAAGACCGGTCGTACAATTGGGCCCTTAGTGAACATTTCACTTAGCCACATAAATTTTGGTCGTAAGTCGAGGGCCGCCTGTACAGTCGTTGGCCTGCTAGAGTTGGTGGGGGAGAGGTTTTCTCCTTGGTGATTGGCTGTTTGTCTGGTGTGAATCCTCGCTTATCCTGGAAGACTGGCACTCAGATAAATCAGCCATCGACTGATCCATAGAGATAAACCACATTTACACACCATTGAAGGATTCAGTGAAAACCAAAGAAGTACATCCCCACCAACAGCTAACACAGAGATAAGCAGGGATTAACACCAGACAAACTACGTAGCGGAAAGCAATAATCAAGCGGAGAATCCAACCGTCTCCAAAACTGACAGGACAAACTCTTAAATGGGCAGCAAACCCCCCAGCGCTGGTGATGTTACCTAGCCAGCTAACCACGCAATCAAGGCCAATTCAAGGCCTAGATTCAGAGACACCTTCCTTGCTCACCTAGCTTCCTCCATTAGGTACATTGGAGCAAGATGGCACCTGCGTTCCCCTCGCTCACTGCGAGTGCACCGATGCCCAGGGACACAGCTGGGCACCGGGCAGCCAGTACGACGACGGCTGCAATAACTGCACCTGTGCTGCTGGAGGGAAACTTCTCTGCACCAACTACACCTGCCCGCCCACTGAGTGCACCTGGAGTCTCTGGTCCAGCTGGTCCCAGTGTAGCATCACCTGTGGAAGTGGGTTGCGTACCCGCTTCAGGTAAGGCTGGAGCCAGGCCGCTGAAGGCAAAGTTTGCCTCTGGGTGGAGGACCAGAATTTGAGGCTGAGGGGCCACATATTGTTGTAATTCGGTGCCAGCCAGTGGACCCGGCAGCTGAATTTGGGCAATCAGAGGAGGAGGAGGGACCTGGAGAGCCATCAGAGGAGGAGGAAGGCTCTGATGAGCTCCAGGACTTACAATCTGAGACCCAGCTGTGCTGGGAAGCTGAGTCAGACCCTGAGGGCTAAGAGCTGGAAGACATCATAGATGCTCACAAATGCCGACAGGCAACAAGAGTAGGACAGAGGGAGGCAACGGGGCGGCTCCAAGGATGGAGGAGAAGGCATTGAGAAGCCACGCCTTGGGACTGCCCTAATAAAAAGGGAAGGTGTGGGTGGTCCTGGTTGCGGAAGGCAACCGTTGGCGAAGGATTCCAGTTTTGCGGGAATCGTGTTCTGTTTGCCTTGCCCGGGAACAATTTTCCGTTTGAATCGTGTTCTGTTTGCCTTTGGACTATATTCTCTGTTTGAATCGTGTTCTGTTTGCCTCTGCTTTGGGGACGTTTTGCAGGTCTGTAAATAATAATAATAAAAAGGGGGTTTGTTTTTCCTGCATTTCCAGCCTCCTTGTTAAAAGAGGCGAGAAAGTCCAGATCCTCGCCAGATCCTAGGACAGCTGTTAAGAAGAGAATGGGAAAGTCCCCACCCATAGTATATGGTCTTAAACGATTTGTAAATTGGAAAGACTTTCAGTTGCTGGAATCCTTGAGAATTCTCCTTTCTTGTCTCCATAAATCTTGTTAAAGAAAACGATCGGTTCTCTTTTAACGAGATTTATTTAACAATAAATTTGGTTAAAAAGACTATCAGTACTCTTTAATGAGATTTATTTAGCAATATCTATTTAACGATAAATCTTGTGAAAAAAGACTACTCTTTAACGACATTTATTTAGCAATATTTAACAATAAATCTTGTTTAAAAAGACTATTGGTACTCTTTAACGAGTTTTATTATTTAACAATAAATCTTGTTAAAAAACCCTACTCTTTAACAATATTTATTTAGCAATATTTATTTAACAATAAATCTTGTTAAAGAAGACTATCGGTACTCTCTAACCAGATTTATTTAGCAATATTTATTTAACAATAAATCTTGTTAAAGAAGACTATCGGTACTCTCTAACGAGATTTATTTAACAATATTTATTTAACAATAAATCTTGTTAAAAAAAGACTATCGGTACTCTCTAACGAGATTTATTTAGCAATATTTATTTAACAATAAATCTTGTTAAAAAAGACTACTCTTTAACAATATTTATTTAGCAATATTTATTTAACAATAAACCTTGTTAAAGAAGACTATCGGTACTCTCTAACGAGATTTATTTAGCAATATTTAGTTAACAATAAATCTTGTTAAAGAAGACTATCGGTACTCTCTAACGAGATTTATTTAGCAATATTTATTTAACAATAAATCTTGTTAAAAAAGACTACTCTTTAACAATATTTATTTAGCAATATTTATTTAACAATAAATCTTGTTAAAGAAGACTATCGGTATTCTTTAATGAGATTTATTTAACAGGATTTATTTAACAATACATCTTGTTAAAGAAGACTATCAGTGCTCTTTAACAAGATTTATTTAGCAAGATGTAACAATACATCTTGCCAAAGAAGACTACCTGCGCTTTTTAATGAGATTTATTTAACAAGATTTGTTTAACATTAAATCTTGTTAAAGAAGACTCTTGGTACTCTTTAACTAGATTTATTGAGACAAAGGTGGCAAAATTGCCAGAATTCCAGCAACTGAAAGTCTTCCCAATTTACAAGCCTGCCCATTAGGATGACAAGTCATGAAAATTGTCAATTGTCTGACCGGATGTTAGAAACCCTTTTTGCAGCGGTCATTAAATGAACACCGTGTCATTAAGCGAACCCATTGTTCACTATGAAGCGTTTTTTTTTGCCAAGGAATGGAAATATATGCCGTTTTTGGGGGGCAAAAATTATGGAAATTGCCTTCATGCAACCCACGGGATGCTGCAAACGGCATTAAATGCAGGTCGGTTGCTAAGCTCCCAAAATGCAATCACGTGACCCTGCCGGGGGGTGGGGCTGATAGACAGAGCCACCTATTGGAACCAGGTTGTAAGTGCCTTTGGGGGGAGGTCTGTCATAACTTTGAACGGTCTCTAAGCAACCAGTTGTACGTTGAGCGCTACTCTGACTGAGAGTTGTAGCACGTACTGTAATTGAAGCTTAGTGTCGACGCTGCTAACAACGGATAGTTTTTGCATCGACAACAGATGGAAACGTCGCCATTTTTCCCCCCTTTCGCTTTTAGAGTTAGGTCAGACACTTCGAACTCATGACTGTCACGTGACGTCGCGTGACGTATCGGAGGTTTTTCTCCATTGCCAGCAACAGGGCAGGCGCCCTTTCCCGATGACCCGTTCAGCCCGTGGGCCAGCAGTTTGACACCCCTGAGTTAGATGATGCTGGGCGGTGGGGGGGGATGTGAACGAGAGTCCGGCTAGACCTCTAACAACACTAAACGTAGCGTGAGAATCAAGGCTACTGAGCCCACAGCTGATAAAGAATTGGCGGGCTGGAGAGCTGGAGAGGAAGCCCGCGCTTCAAACTCAGTGGGGAACGTGGTTTATGACTGTTCATTGGAGGAGGGAATTGGGCTTTGATACTAGGTTCCCAGGGGAGGGGAATTCAGTTGTTTTGGGGGGGGGTTGGCTTCGATTCGGGTAAGTGCCGACGTTATGCTACTCAAATAAAAGATCCTCTAAAGTAAACGATGCCTCGAAGTTCTTTCGAAGAGTTGCACCTGTCAGGACCATGACACTTAGTGCTCAAACTTCTTTGTGGAGGAAGAGGAGGACGAATTCCCAAGGAGCCTGGATCCGGGGTGGGGAATTTTATAGGGCGATGGGAGCACAGAGGCAGTGGGTTGACTGGGTCTGCAGTTGGCCAGACCCGACGTAGGATATTCAGGGACGGCTTAGAAGACAGCTCGCAACCCTCTCTCCACCTCCCTACACAGGACCCCCACCTCCGGCTCCTGGGCGCCCGAGTGTCTGAAGGAGCAGGTGCAGACCCACCCCTGTGCCTTGGAGCCCTGCCCTCCTCTCTGCCTGCACGAGGGCCGGGAGACCAGCCTGGGCAGCACCTGGCTTTTGGGGGAGTGCCAGCAGTGGTGAGTGACTCTCCCTCCACCCCTTGCCCTCCATGGGAAGCTGAGTAGTATCCTCGATCAGGGGGCCACCGGGCAGTGTGTGTGTGTGTCTGGCCACAAGCGCGCCCCGCCCCGCTCGTGTGAGCATTGTCACAGGCATTTGCGGTCTCACGTACACCCGTATCGCAGGCGTTCGTGGCCCCATTGGTGAGCGCTCGTAGCACCTCTCACTCCAGCAACGGGTGTCCACGCACGTGCACGCTTTCACCACCCCACAAAATGATTCCTTCTTTCCCCTCTCCCCTGCCCCCCCTCGCTCCGGGCCGCCAACCCTGAACGTTTGGGGAACTTTGTCCTAGATGGGAGGGCCTTGCGTGCAGGGACACCCCGTTGTGGGTGTGTGTGTGTCTGTGTGTCTCCTGACGTGGCTGCAGCGATAGGGAGAGGTTCCAGGACAAATTCGCTAATGTGCTTCTTTCCGTCTCCTCCAGCATTTGCACTCCAGAGGGCATCTACTGCCTGGACGTTACGTGTACAGGTGAGTTCCTTTTCCTAGTACAGTTTCACAGGTAAGTGATATCAAGCAAAGCTGAATGAACGTCACTTTTGGTATTTGGCCTTGTGAGACAGAAAGCAACCCTATTACAACCGACTCGTCAGGGCCCAAGAATTGGCCACCGGGCTCGGCGAGTGGCTGGCTAGTGCGCATATGTGCGTGAGTGCCCGTGGGCACACAGCTGCGCTCGCACAAATGTCACCACGAGCATTGCGGGCATTCATGGGCCCGTTCGTGCAAGCATCGTCGTGAGTGTCACGGGTGTGTGCAGCCCCATTCGTGCGAACGTCACCACGAGCGTCGCGGCCATTTGCGGTCCAACTCGCCTGAGCATCGCGGGCGTTCGCAGCCCCATTTGTGCGAGCTTCACCGTGAGCATCACAGGCGTTTGCAGCCCCATTCGTGCGCGCATCGCCATGAATGTTGCAGGTATTGGTGGCCCACCTCGCGCGAGCATCGTTGCAAGCGCTGCGGGTGTTCACAGCCCTATTTATGCGAATGTCACCACGAGCGTCACAGATGTTTGCAGTCCAACTCGCCTGAGCGTCGCCGGCGTTTGCAACCCCATTTCCTCCATTCCCGGCCATCAACCCCGACGCTTCCTGTATCCTTCTTCACCTATAGACAGAATCTTGCCGGACTAAAGCAACTATTTGCAGCACTATCAATACACAGGAGGTCCTTGACTTACGGTAGATCATTCTAGTGACCGTTCGAAGTTACGACAGCCCTGAAAAACGTGACTTAGGACAGGTTTTTCGGACTTGTCACCGTCGCAGCATCCCCACGGTCACGGGACCAAAATTCGGACGCTTGGAAAACTGACTCGTGTTTACGACGGTCGCCGTGTTCCGGGAGGTCACGCGATCCGCTTTTCTGACTTTCTGACAAGCAAAGTCACCGGGGAAGCCTTCACAACCTTCCTTAAGGGCTTCCCTTAACAATGGCGGCCAGAAGGGTTGTAAAACGGGGCAAAGCTCCCTTAACAACGGTCTTACTTAGCCATGGAAATTTGGGGCTCAATTGTGGCCGTCAGTCGAGGACTACCTGTGCCTTGTGGAAAATCGTAGCTTAGTCCATTCTTGGATGTAGCTGTGATATCCAGCAACTGATTGATCCTTTCTTCTTTCCTTCCTTCCTTCTTTCCTTCCTTCCTTCCTTCCTTCCTTCCTTCCTTCCTTCCTCTCTCTCTCCTTTCCTCTGCTCTGTGTCCTTTCATCCTTCTTTCCTTCCTTCCTTCCTTCCTTCCTTCCTTCCTTCCTTCCTTCCTTCCTTCCTTCCTTCCTTCCTTCCTCTCTCCCTCCCTTTCTCTGCTCTGTGTCCTTTCATCCTTCCTTCCTTCCTTCCTTCCTTCCTTCCTTCCTTCCTTCCTTCCTTCCTTCCTTCCTTCCTTTCTTCCTGGCAGTGCACGGCGGATGGACTCCGTGGTCCCCCTGGTCCGACTGTCCAGTGACCTGCGGCGGCAGTGTCCAGATCCGAACTCGCGCCTGCATTAACCCGCCACCCCGCAACCATGGCTTGCCCTGTGGGGGGCCCGACACCCAGGGCCAGAACTGCTCCACCCAAGCCTGCCCAGGTAAGGCCTCCGCAGGGGCCTTCGGGGCGACCTGTCGGGCAGTTACAAACTCTCAGGGGTATTTAGGTTAGCATCGGGCAAGGCGTAGTAAGTACACCCCTTGTAAAACAACTCGGGTCCCCTCCCCGCATCGGGAGTTACATCTCCGAGCGAAATAAATCCTGCAGCGTGCAGGAGAGAGTTGATGAGCGGCAGGGCGCAAACAGCCGGCGCCTCCATCGTTGCTCCAGGACGCGGGC
Source organism: Vipera berus (assembly GCF_964194415.1). Classification (NCBI taxonomy): domain Eukaryota; kingdom Metazoa; phylum Chordata; class Lepidosauria; order Squamata; family Viperidae; genus Vipera; species Vipera berus. Next base: position 132,490,568 of record NC_138205.1, on the reverse strand, counting down.
GGGGAAACCGTGGCTCTTTGACGACTTGGTGGGCTTCCACTCCCAGAATTCCTGAGCTCAGGAATTCTGGGAGTCGAAGTCCACAAGTCACAAAAAAGAGGCAGGGTCCCCCGGGCTCTGGTCTAGGACCGTCCGCCAGGGCTCCCTCGCCGCGGCTAACTGTGCTGCGGGACAATGCGGCGCAGCGTTGAGTGGTTTTGTGCCGTTACTTTTAGCGTCGGCGACCACGCCCCCGTCGGAATGGTCGGGACTCTGGATTGGCTGCCTTGGTTTCGTGCCGATTGGCCACGGGACACCTGGAAACTCAGTTGGCTTTTTGAATTTGTTGAACTGTCACGGGGCACGTTGGTGGCAAACCTACGGCACCCGTTCCAGAGGCGGCACTCAGAGGCCTCCCTGTGGGCACCTGCACCATTGCCCCAGCCCTGCCTCCCCCCCCACGGCCCCCTCCTCACCAAAGGAGAGTCGTTTCCCCCAGGCGCGGCCCGCGCCAAGCAGCGCAGCCAAGGACAGGGCAGCCGGGCAGCACGGACAAGACTCTGCCCTCGCGCCCCATTGTGTGCAGATGATGGTGCGGCATGCGGGCAGAGGACGTGGCTGCCGTGGCACTGCTGGGCCGCCTGGGCAATCTGCGGTGGGCCATGGAGGCGGTGGGTGGCCCTGCGGATGGGGACGGGGTGGGGCAGGGCAGCGCAGAGGGGGGTGGCGGGGTGGGGCAGTTTTTGGGCCCTGGGTCTCTAAAAGGTTCGCCATCACTGGTCGAGGACAATTCGCCACAGCCAACTCCCCGAGGCCAACCAGGGGCGGGACAATTCAATGCTTTTATTAATCGCTTCCTTCAGTTACTTTTATTATCGGGGACCACGTTGTCCTCAAAGTTATCGGGACCTTTGTGCTTCTGGATTGGCTTTATTTTGCTGTATTCTTATTGGCCACGGTTCCGTCGACATTCGGTTCACTTTTTTTTATTTGTGGAATCGTCCCGCGGCGAGTTGTCCTGCCACACGTTGGCCACAGCAGGTTGGCTGTGATGAGTTGGCCGCTGTGAGTTGGCCATGGTGACTTGGCCATGGCAAGTTGGATGCCAGGAGTTGGCTGTGGTGACTTGGCAGTGGTGAGTTGGTCACCATGAGTTGGCCGTGGTGACGGCTGCGGTGACTTGGCCATGGTGACTTGGCCATGGCAAGTTGGATGCCATGAGTTGGCCGTGGTGACTTGGCAGTGGTGAGTTGCCTGTGGTGAGTTAGCCATGGTGACTTGTCCGTTGTGACTTGGCCATGGTGAGTTGGCTGTGGCAAGTTGGATGCCATGAGTTGGCCATGGTGACTTGGCTGCTGTGAGCTGGCCATGGCAAGTTCGATGCCACGAGTTGGCCATGGTGACTTGGCTGCGTCAACTTGGCAGTGGAGAGTTGGCCATGGAGACTTGCCCATGGCAAGTTGGATGCCATGAGTTGGCCGTGGTGACCTGGCTGTGGTGACTTGGCCATGGTAAGTTGGCTATGGTGACTTGGCCATGGTGACTTGGCCACTGTGATTTGGCAGTGAGAAGTTGGATGCCATGAGTTGGCCATGGTGACTTGGCCGTGGCAAGTTGGATGCCATGAGCTGACCGTGGTGATTTGGCCATGATGAGTTGGCCATGGTGATTTGGCTGTGATGAGTTGGCCATGGTGACTTGGGTGCTGTGAGTTGGCCATGGCCAGTTCGATGCCATGAGTTGGCCGTGGCGACTTGGCCATGGTGACTTGGCTGCTGTGAGTTGGCTGTGGTGACGTGGCCATGATGAGATGGCCATGGTGAGTTGGCCATGGCACGTTAGATGCCATGAGTTGGCCATGGCGACTTGGCCGTGGTGACTTGGCCATGGCAAGTTGGATGCCATGAGTTGGCCATGGTGACTTGGCCATGATGAGTTGGCCATAGTGAGTTGGCCGTGGCAAGTTGGATGCCATGTGTTGGCCATGGTGACTTGGCCGTGGCAACTCGGCCATGGCAAGTTGGATGTCATGAGTTGGCCATGGCAACTTGGCAGGGGTGACTTGGCCATGGTGACTTGGCCATGGCAAGTTGGATGCCATGAGTTGGCCGTGGTGACTCAGCCATGGCGAATAGGCCACGGCGAGTTGTCTAGTTCCGTTCCTTTGTACCCCTCCCCATTTTCATGCAGAAGACGAGCTGTGCCCCTGGTCTGCCTGGAGCCCGTGCTCGCGGTCCTGTGGCACCGGACTGACCTCACGTACCAGGAGCTGTGCTTGCCCCACTACTTCATCGGGCACTAAGGGAGATCCTTGCACCCAGGGCAGCCCTCCCCAGGAGACGGAGGCATGTTACTTGCAGGCCTGCAGAGGTAAGGAAGGTGAATCTCTCTGGATTTGGCACGGGGTGGAATTTCCTGCAAGAAGGGTGAGGGTATCCGCTAAGACAAGGGTCCCTAACCCGTGAGCCACAGCCCACTAACGGCTTGTGGCTCATTTGCAACTGGGCGGTGCGAGTGTCCGGCTGGTGCACACGTGTGCGCACGGATGCACCACCCCTCTCCTGTGAGCATCGCTGACACTCGGGATCTCACTCGTGCGTCACGGGTGCTCAGCCCCACTTGCACGAGTGACGGGTATTCCTGGGCGCACGCAGTCACACGCACGTGCCTGTCCCTCCCGCAAAATCATCCCTTCTTTCCCCGCTTCCCACCTTTTAGGTTCCTGATTGGCAGGATGGAAGGGTCATAATTCTAATTCTGCGCTACGGTTCCCCCACCTTCTGGCTCTCCATCTCCCCTGGAGCCTCCCTGCCTCCCTCCCTCCCTCCCTCCCTCCCTCCCACGGTCAAAGAGCCGCCATGCCACAGGTCCCTCGGTACGGCAGCCCTGGGCTATCCCGGTTCCCTGTCTACTGGCAGCGGAGGATGGGAATTGCTGTGGGATTCTGGACATTCAGGCTGAGATCTACAGGGCGCGGGCGACCGTGCTGGGACCACTTTTTGGGGGGCGAGCGCAGATCTTCTACAGCAGGGGGGCGGTGTCCGGCCTCGGCAGCTCTTTCGTGGACATCGCCTCCCAGAATTCACGCCGGCTGGGGAGGGGGGAATTCGGGGACGTGAAGTCCAGAAGCCTGAAAAGATATTAGAGGCCCCAGTTCGACAGTCTTACACGCCGGAGAGGGAGCACCGGCGGAAATCTCGGGCCGTTGAAAGAGCTCCCCTAATTGGAGACAGGTGGGCTGCCCTCTGAGAACGCTCAGAGGCTCTCCTTTCCGATTAACCTCCTCGAATTGCAGCCCACAGATTGGAAGGGACCTCCAGAGGTCTTCTAGTCTTCCAGTCCGACCCTGGCTCAAGCAGGAGAGCCGATGTCGTTCCAGACAAACGGTGCTTCACTTCGGTCCCCTTTTTTGCCTCCCGATCCCAAGGCCGCTCTCTCATCGCCCTGCTGCTCCTTCCTCTCACGCAGCCCCGCCCCCCCTGCTTCCACCCTGCTCGGTGACCATCCTCCCCATCCTGCTTCTCCTCCAGATTGTCCTTGGAGTCCTTGGACCCCCTGGACTCATTGCTCCTGCAGCTTCCTGGTGCAGCAGCGCTACCGGAACCAACAAAGCTGGGAAACTGACCGGGAGCAGTGCCTGGGCTTGGATGGACAATTCCGGATGTGCAATTATACCCAGTGCTCAGGTGAGGCCGCACATCGCCGCGTTACCCCCCCGTGTCCGCCATTGGTAAGAGGCCGCTTCCTTTTACTTTTTATATAACTTTGCAGCCCCAAAGCCCCCCCTCCCCGTTTATTAAACATTCGTTTGATTTTTCGCCCGCCTTGATTATGGTTTATAAATAACTCAAGGTAGCGGACACGCCTCATGGGCTTTCCTGCTCCTGTTTTCCCTGTCACAACCACCCTGCGAGGTGGGTTGGACTGAGAGGGACAGGGCGGCCCAAAGTCCTCCAGTTGGTTTTCATGCCTAAGGTGGGACTAGAACTCTCTGTCTCCTGGCGATTGGCCCAAAGTCACCCAGTGGCTTTCCTGCCTAAGGAAGGACTAGAACTCGCTGTCTCCTGGCGATTGGCCCAAAGTCACCCAGATGGCTTTCCTGCCTAAACTGGGACTATAATTCACAGTTTCCTGGTGATTAGCCATAAGTTATCCAGCCGGTTTTCATGCCTAACGCAGGACTAGAATTCACAGTCTCCTGGTGATTGGCCCAAAGTCACCCAGTGCCTTTCCTGCCTAAAGCAAGACTAGAACTCGCAGTCTCCTGGTGATTCACCCAAAGTCACCCAGTGGCTTTCGTGCCTAAAGCAGTACTAGAATTCACAGTCTCCTGGTGATTGGCTCAAAGTTACCCAGTGGCTTTCCTGCCTAATACAGGACTAGAACTCGCTGTCTCCTGGTGATTGGCCCAAAGTCACCCAGATGGCTTTCCTGCCTAAACTGGGACTATAATTCACAGTTTCCTGGTGATTAGCCATAAGTTATCCAGCCGGTTTTCATGCCTAATGCAGGACTAGATCTCACCGTCTCCTGGTGATTAGCCCAAAGTCACCCAGTGGCTTTTCTGCCTAAAGCAAGACTAGAACTCGCCATCTCCTGGTGATTGGCCCAAAGTCACCCAGTGGCTTTCCTGCCTAAAGCAAGACTAGAACTCGCCGTCTCCTGGTGATTGGCCCAAAGTCACTCAGTGGCTTTCCTGCCTAAAGCAAGACTAGAACTCGCCGTCTCCTGGTGATTGGCCCAAAGTCACCCAGCCAGCTTTCCTGCTTAATGCGGGACTACAACTCACTGTCTCATTGGCCGAAAATCACCCAGTGGCTTTCTTGCTTAAGGCGGGACTAGAACTCTCTGTCTCCTGGTGATTGGCCCAAAGTCACCCAGCCGGCTTTCCTACTTAATGCAGGACTAGAACTCACTGTCTCATTGGCCGAAAGTCACCCAGTGGCTTTCCTGCTTAAGGCAGGACTAGAACTCACTGTCTCCTGGTGATTGGCCCAAAGTCACCCAGCCAGCTTTTCTGCTTAAGGCGGGACTAGAACTCACTGTCTCCTGGTGATTGGCCCAAAGTCACCCAGCCGGGTTTCCTGCCTAAGGCGGGACTAGAACTCCCAGTCTCCTGATGACGGGCCCTATGTTTTTCAGCTTTCAGGCCTAACGCAGGACTAGAATTCACTGTCTCCTGGTGATTGGCCCAGAGTCACCCGAGCTGCTTTTTGTAGCTGAGGCAGAACCAGAATTCCCCACCTAGCCTGGTGCCCAACCCACTAGAACTTATCCCCTCACCAGGCGCCCGCCCCCTGGCTAAATGTAGGGCTGCCCGTCAAATGTTTGTGCTGCCATCCTCCTGTATCTTTTCCCAGAGTCCAGCTGTGATCCCCCCTTTGAATTCCGGGCCTGCGGCTCCCCCTGCGACAGCCACTGCTCCACCCGGAAGCAGCCGGAGTTGTGCAAGGACATTCCACGCTGCCTGCCTGGCTGTTACTGCCCTGAGGTGAGCGCCAGAAACACCCAACCTGTGGAATAGCCGCCTGCGACTGGGCTGGGAGGACTCGCCGACCGAGAGTTTCTCCGTTCCCCCCACGGGATAGCCGTGTGGAAGCGGGGCGGGCTCCGCTCTGCTCAGGCTCAGGGGCGCACTCTGGCGGAGTGCAAGGAGTCCTCAGCTTACAACCACAGTGGAGCTTGAGGTTTTTTCCCATCGCTAAGCGAGACCGTCGCTAAGCGGGTTTTGGGCCCCAATTCGATGGCCTGTCTTTGTAGAGTGAATCCCGGCAGTTGTTAAACTAGTCACACGGTCGTTAAGCGAACCTGGCTTCCCTCGGGTCGCAAAAGGGGACCGTGTGACCTCCCACCCCCAGGACGCTGCGACCCACGTAAATATAAGTTGGTTAGTTTTGATCGCACGACCGCGGGGATGCTGCCGCGGTCGTAAGAGTGAAAAACCGTTGAAAGTCAGTCCCTTTTTTCCAACGGTGTTGTAACTTCAAACGGTCACTAAACAGGACATTGTAAGTCGAGGACTTCCTGGACGAACCCGTTGCCCATTGCCCAAATTTTGATCATGTGGCCGTGGGCATGCTGCGATAGTCATGTGAACAAAACAGTCCTAGGTCTCTTTTTTCAGTACCGTTGTAACTGCGAAGGGACACTAAACAAGCCATTGTAAGTCAAGGACTTCCTGTACGAACCCGTTGCCAATTGTCTGAATTGTGATCGGGTGACCACGGCGGTCGTACGTGTGAACAAAAATTGGCCCATAGTCCCTTTTTTCCGGTACCGTTGCGACAGTCACTGAATGAATCGATGTAAGTCGAGGACCGGCTGCGGTCGTTCGGGAGTTGGGCTCGCACGTGCCCGTCACTAAGTTGAAGCCAAAGAGGGCCCGAAACTCAGGGCCCCCCCCACCCGCCATAAGTGCCCGGAGTCCCGGAAGAAGCCGTCTCTGAAACCCCCCCTCTTTGTGTGTGTCCCCCGAAGGGTCTGTTGGAGCAGAAGGGGTCGTGCGTGCCCCCCGCGCAGTGCGCTTGCCTCCACCCCCACCAGGCCACGGCGCCCATGTTCGTGATGGCCGGGGAAGCCGTTCTGATTGGCTGCAAGAAATGGTGAGTCTCGGTTTTCCGTCGGAGCGACGCTTTCTTTCCCTCAAATGGGGGTTCGTAAGGGGAATGAATCTCAAAATCTCAGGGAAGAGAGGACGAATTTTTGTCCTTCTCCTGTTACATTCTGCTTCCATGGCAGCGGCGAGCAGGAATCGGAGATTTCCCTTGTAAAAAACAAACAAACCAAGTTTCTAGTCCCTAAGGCTTCGGGAACCGTAGCTGACGTTGATCCTTCCCAACTGATCAAAGCAGGATGTCATTGGCCCGACGATTGTGATTCTACACTGTGTGTGTGTGTGTGTGTTCAAACTTGGCCCTTTGATGACACGTGGACTTCGATTCCCAGAATTCCTCAGCCAGAGGAATTCTGGGAGTTGAAGTCCACCAGTCAGAAAAGGGCCAAGTTTGAAGACCCCTGTTCTACACTCTTATCAAGAGCTGAGCCCGGCATCTGTCAACCTTGGTGGACTTCAACTCCCAGAATTCCCCAGCCAGCATAGCTACGGGAACCAGCAAGGCTGGGAAACACAGCTGGCTGGGGCATTCTGGGAGTTGAAGTCCAGACCTCTTAAAGGGGCAGCATCTTTTCTTCGCCCCCTGAGGTGTGCTGTGGGCCCATTTTTGCATGATGTGGCGGAGCAGCATCCTGTTTTCTCACACCCCGACGCATGGCGGCATCCTGTTTTTGTGCCCCAAGGCATGGCGTCAGCCTGTTTTTCCACGGCCTGGTGGCGGCAGCGGCATCCCATTTTCACATTCCAAGGGGCGGCAGTGGCCCGTTCTTGTGTAGTGCAGCAGTGCTGCATCCTGGTTTTACGCCCTGAGGGCCGGCGTTTGTCCGCCCTGAGGCGCGATGTCAGCCTTCTTTTTGTGCAGTGTGGTGGCGGCATCCTGTTTTCACACCCCGAGGTGCGACGGCGGCCCATTTTTATGCTCCAAGGTGTGGCGGCATCCAGTTTTTGTCCCCCGAGGCACAGCAGCAGCCCGTTTTTGCACCGTGTGGTGTGGCATCCTGTTTTCATGCCCCGTAGCCACAGCGCTAGCACAAGTGGGGGAGGTTGCACGCACAAATGCGTGCACTGGCCAGCCTGTCCCGCACCCCGGTGGCCAGTGGCCAGGGCCCATTACCAGGCCGCGGCCCAGAGGTTGAGGGCCCCTGTTCTAGTCCAACCCCCTGCGCCAGCAGGAAAAAATAGAAACAATCAAGCAGGCTTACGTAGGAAACAGCCACGCCACTTCTAGGCGCCATGTGGCGCCCAGCGACCCTGTGCCAAGGCTTTTGTCTGAAATGATATCTCTGCTTTCCTGCTGGAACGAGGGGTTGAATTTGAAGACTTCTGAGGTTCCTTCCAACTTGGGTTATTCCGTGATTCCGAAGGTAACAACGGGGTGAGACACACACACACACCCAAATCCCCCCATCCTTCCTCCCCCCCCCAAGTCTCAGAACCCTTTCTAAATAATTCAGCTCCCCCCCCAACCCACTCCGGTCTTTCTTTCGGCAGCGTGTGCCAAGCGGGAGAGTTGCAGTGCGGCAGCCAAGATTGCCAAGGTAAGTGTCCGGGAAAACGCTGCTTCAGCTAGACTGCGCCTGGCCAGGGAGAACCCTTCTGTAGCACATTGGTCAAAACCACACGGAGTAGTCTTGCACACCCCGGCGGGAACCGGGGTAAGGCTGCCACGCAGGTGTGCGATCCGCTCGCTGCTCCTCGGAGTTAAGGGTCGGGGATGGGAAGCAAAGGAGGGGGTGGGTCCCCTTTCTCTCTGGGGGGGCCAAGCACCCCCTCCTTCCTCTTTTTCCCACTCAGGCCTGCTTCCGCTGAGTGACTGGTCGCCCTGGACGGCCTGCTCCGACTGCTTGCCGGTGGCGGCCCTCCCTGCCCTGCTGGAGCAGACCGAGGCCTCGTGGCTTTCTCCGCCGGTCCAGGTCTCCGTGCAGCATCGCTACCGGCTCTGCCTCGATCCGCAGACTGGCCAGCCCTGGAGGCTTCCGGACGGTGTTTGCACCGCCAAGCTGGACCAGCGACGACTCTGTCTGGACGAGACCGGGGCTTGTCAAGGTAACCCGAGATTCAGGATCTGTGAGGAGGCTGGGATTGCTCCCCCGCCCCACCCCCAGTGCTTGTGGCTCAGCCTTATGGGTCTCTTACAGATTTCTGCCTGTGGAGCGAGTGGGGGGCCTGGAGCCCCTGCCGGGCACCGTGCAGTGGGGACTTTCGGCTGCGCCGACGGGTGGCTCAACACCCCAATGCAGAGCTGCACTGCAAGGGACTACGATACCAGTCGGAGACTTGCAACCTGGCCCCTTGTCCAGGTAATGAATCCGGTGTGTGTGTGTGTGTGTGTGTGTGTGTGTGTGTGTGTGTGTGTCCCAGGGCTGATTTCCTTGCCCGGTTTTGAGCTGCCAGACAGAGAGAGAGAAAGAGAAAGAGAGAGAGAGAGAGAGAGAGAGAGAGAGAGAGAGAGAGAGAGAGAGAGAGAGAGAGAGAGAGAGAAAGACAGAGAGAGAGAGAGAAAGACACAGAGAGAGAGAAAAAGAGAGAGAGAAAGGGAGGAAGAGACAAAGAAAGAGAGAAAGAGAAGGAAAGAGAGAGAAAGGGCAAAAGAGAAAGAGAGGGAGAGAGCAAAAAAGAGAGAGAGGGAGAGAAAGAGAAAGAGAAAAAGTGAGAGAGAAAGAGAGAAAAAGAGAGAGAAAGGGAGAAAGAGAAAGAGGGGAAAGAAAGAAAAAGAGAAGGAAAGAGAGAGAGAAAGAGAGAGAGATAGAATGAGTGAGAGATGGATAGAATGAGAGAGAGAAAGAGGGAGAAAGGGCAAAAGAGAAAGGGTAAAAGACAGAGAAAGAAAGAAAGAGAAAGAGAGAGAGAGAAAGAGAGAGAAAGAAAGAAGGAAAGAGCAAAAAAGGGCGAAAGAGAGAGAGAAAGAGAAAGAAAGAGAGAAAGAGAGAAAGGGAGAGAAAGAGAAAGAGAGAAAGAGAAAGAGAGAAGGAAAAAGAGAGAAAAAGAGAGAAAGAGAGAGAAAGAGAGAGAATGACAGAGAGAAAGGGATAAAATGAGAGAGAGAAAGGGCAAAAGAAGGAAGGGCAAAAGAGAGAGAGAGAAAGAAAGAGAAAGAGAAGGAAAGAGCGAAAAAGGGTGAAAGGGAGAGAGAGAGAGAGACCCTGCACACCCACGGCAATATTTTCCTATCAACTCCTTCAGGGGTTATTAACCCTTGTCACGGTGGACTTCCCAAACCAGTCAACGCCAGTAGCTCTTCCTGGTGGTCTCCCATCCGAGTGCCAATCGGCCTTCCGATCTTCGAGCCAGTCCCGGACGGACCCCCCCGCAACCTTTACGACTAATCAACACCAGCCAGTTGGCCTGTCAGACACACACACACACACACACACACACACACACCCCGCCCCGACAACGTTGGCCAGATCCGACTCCGATTTGACTCGCACAGCCCCCCCCCGCCTAGTAGACCCATGTGGCTGTGCCGTTCTTTCTCAGCTCCGCAGTCGCCCGTAGAGGACGAAGAGGAGGGGAGGGAGGAGGGGAAAAAAACCCCATAGTTCAGCCCATCTGGAGAGGATAACCCGGTTAGAGAGCCGAGAATTCGGCAACGGGGCAGAGGTCGGAAGACCACGGTGGGAGCCCAGCAAATGACTCTACCCAGCCCACCCCGCAACCCGGTGACCTTCTCTCTCTCTCTCTCCCTCTCCCCCCACTCCCCGGGCAGGAGAGACGTGCGAGGACCGGGGCAAGGTGTATGATGCGAATTGTGCCAACGGCTGCCCGCGATCCTGCCTGGATTTCTGGGAACACGTCGAGTGTCTGCAGGGGCTGTGCCGAGAAGGTAACACAAAACACACCAACAGACACATGTACACACACACACACACACACACACACACACACACACACACACACACACACAATTCTCCCCGGCCACAGCCAGCACTGCAACCTTGGTGTAGGTCCCAGCTCCTGCAGCCTGGACAGACTGGAGAGCCGTTTCTCAGGATGGCACAGTCAGTCAATTAATCAATCAATCAATCAATCAATCAGAATAGAGTTGGAAATGACCTCAGAGGTCATCTAGTCCAACCCTCCTACTTGAGCAGGAGACTCTACATACACGTCCTGCCTGAGCAGGGGGCTAGACTAGATGACCTCCAAGTTCCCTTCTATAACTCTGTCCTTCTATGATTCGGGAAGGGTCTCCTGCCTGAGCAGGGGGGTGGACTAGATGATCTACGCGGTCCCTTCCATTACTCTGTCCTTCTATGATTCTGGAAGGGTCTCCTGCCTGAGCAGGGGGGTGGACTAGATGATCTACGCGGTCCCTTCCATTACTCTGTACTTCTATGATTCTGTCAGGGTCTCCTGCCTGAGAAGGGGGCTGGACTAGATGACCTCAGAGGTCCCTTCCATAACTCTGTCCCATCTATGATCCTGTCAGGGTCTCCTGCTCGAGCAGGGGGCTGGACTAGATGACCTCCCGGGTCCCTTCCATAACTCTGTCCTTCTGTGATTCTGTCAGGTTCTCCTGCCTGAGCAGGGGGCTGGACTAGATGACCTCCGAGGTCACTTCCAACGCTGTAGTCCTCCACTTACAGCTTATTGACCATTTAAAGTTACCCTGGGGGTAAAAAGGAGGGGGGGAAAGGGACTTGTGTGAGTGTTTCTCACACTTACGACCGTCGCACCAACCCCGTGGTCACGTGATCAAAATGCAGAAGCTTGGCAACTGACTTGTACTTACGACAGTCATCCGGTCCCCGGGATCACGGTGATCCCCTTTGGCGTCCTTTGGCCCAGCAAAGTCAATGTGGTGTTAGCTACCCCCTCTATATTGCTTTATATGCATTTTCCTTTACTCTTCACTAATATATTCTTATATATTCTTATTTTTATTCATAACAACAACAACAACAACAACAATAATGTTGGAAGGGACCTTGGAGGTCATCTAGTCCAACCCCCTGCTCAGGCAGGAAACCCTATCCCATTTCAGACAAATGGCTCTCCAGTTTTTTATTATTATTATTATTATTATTATTATTATTATTATTAGTAGTAGTAGTAGTAGTAGTAGTAGTAGTAGTAGTAGTAGTAATAGTAATAATAATAATAATAATAATAATAATAATAATAATAATAATAATAATAATAATAATAATAATAAATAATGAAGTTGGAAGGGACCTTGGAGGTCATCTAGTCCAACCCCCTGCTCAGGCAGGAAACCCTATCCCATTTCAGACAAATGGCTCTCCAGTTTTTTATTATTATTATTATTATTATTATTATTATTAGTAGTAGTAGTAGTAGTAGTAGCAGTAATAGTAATAATAATAATAATAATAATAATAATAATAATAATAATAATAATAAATAATGAAGTTGAAAGGGACCTTGGACGTCATCTAGTCCAACCCCCTGCTCAGGCAGGAAACCCTATCCCATTTCAGACAAATGGCTCTCCAGTTTTTTATTATTATTATTATTATTATTATTATTATTATTATTATTATTATTAGTAGTAGTAGTAGTAGTAGTAGTAGTAGTAGTAGTAGTAATAGTAATAATAATAATAATAATAATAATAATAATAATAATAATAATAATAATAATAATAATAATAATAAATAATGAAGTTGGAAGGGACCTTGGAGGTCATCTAGTCCAACCCCCTGCTCAGGCAGGAAACCCTATCCCATTTCAGACAAATGGCTCTCCAGTTTTTTATTATTATTATTATTATTATTATTATTATTATTATTATTATTATTATTAGTAGTAGTAATAATAATAATAATAATAATAATAATAATAATAATAATAATAATAATAATAAATAATGAAGTTGAAAGGGACCTTGGACGTCATCTAGTCCAACCCCCTGCTCAGGCAGGAAACCCTATCCCATTTCAGACAAATGGCTCTCCAGTTTAATCATCATCATAATCATCATAATAATAATAAATAATAAAGTTGAAAGGGACCTTGGACGTCATCTAGTCCAACCCCCTGCTCAGGCAGGAAACCCTATCCCATTTCAGACAAATGGCTGTCCAGTTTAATCATCATCATCATAATAATAATAATAATAAATAATAAAATTGGAAGGGACCTTGAAGGTCATCTAGTCCGACGCCCTGCTCAGGCAGGAAACCCTATCCCATTTCAGACAAATGGCTCTCCAGTTTAATCATCATCATAATCATCATCATAATAATAAATAATAAAGTTGAAAGGGACCTTGGAGGTCATCTAGTCCAACCCCCTGCTCAGGCAGGAAACCCTATCCCATTTCAGACAAATGGCTGTCCAGTTTAATCATCATCATCATCATCATAATAATAATAAATAATAAAGTTGAAAGGGACCTTGGAGGTCATCTAGTCCAACCCCCTGCTCAGGCAGGAAACCCTATCCCATTTCAGACAAATGGCTGTCCAGTTTAATCATCATCATCATCATCATCATCATTATAAATAATAAAGTTGAAAGGGACCTTGGAGGTCATCTAGTCCAACCCCCTGCTCAGGCAGGAAACCCTATCCCTTTTCAGACAAATGGCTGTCCAGTTTAATAATAATATTAATAATAATCATAAATAATAAAGTAGGAAGGGACCTTGGAGGTCATCTAGTCCGACCCCCTGCTACATATATATATATATATATCCCCCAATATATATATATATATATCCCCCATATATATATATATATATCCCCCAATTCTTCCTCTCCCTCCGTATTCTTTATTTAACCTCACTTTCTTTTAGAATCGCTTCCAGCTTCCTTCGCCGTCTTATCTTTCTCCCCGGAATTTCTCTCCCATCTTTAGCCATTTCCCTCATGGCATTCGATCCAACCACTTTAATTTAATATCCGATCGAACCTCCTTTCATTGGACGAGGCTCTTTATCTCGTCCTTGCGGTCTTTTCCCCCGGTCCAATCTACCAATATTGGCCGGAGAAGGGGCGAGAAGGAGAATTGGAGAAGTACAAAACGGATGCGTTGGGTTTGTGTAACGGCGCACAAAAGACACGGCAACGTGGCCTAGAGGGAAATCCGAGAAGGATAATTTAGAGACACCGCCTATTATCGGTGGAAATACGAGATCTAAATGAAGCTGGGGGAAAAAAAAGGAATCGATCGTCAATTTGATAACGGCGGCTAGATTAGCGACGGGCTAAATATGGGGAGACGGAAGGGGGTTTTTCCCAGAAAGGAAATAGGGAATATGGCAGTTAAATGATAAAATGAACAACAGAAATTATTATTATTATTATTATCATTATCATTATCATTATCATTATCATTATCATTATCATTATCATTATCATTATCTTTATCTTTATCATTATCATTATCATTATCATTATCATTATTATTTTTAAAAAAGGTACGGTTCAAGTAAATAAAAAACGGTTTTTATAAAAAGCGCCTAGGTGGAAGGCAACGGAAATAAACCAGCGCAAGAATATTACAGGCTGTTTCGGAGGGGATAAGGGCCCAATTGAAATCTATTGTAGATTGTTAGTTGTTATACGAGAAGAAATACAGGTAATAAAAAAATGACCTCCGGGGTGGGTGAGTGAGCGGGTGGGCGCACTGTAATATTTGTATTTTTTACTATATCTACTGCTTTTTCTTTTTTAATTTAGACTTTTATAGGTATTATGTTTGCTTTCTTTGTATTTGAATCAAACTTAAGGGGGAAAAAAAAAGACTCTGGCAAAAGTAGCAGTAAAGCTCACTTAGTGACGGCAACGTCGTCGTAAGACAAGGACTGCCTGCCATTTTGTAAATTTGGCCCTCCCCTATCCTGGCCAGCCCTTCTGAGAAGGGTGGGGCTCCTTCTCCTCCCAGGACACCGAATTACAGAATAGTAGAATAACACAATAGCAGAATAACTGAGTAGCGGAATAACTGAATAGCAGAATAACAGAATAGCAGAATAACAGAATAGCAGAATAACAATAACAGTAACAGAATAGCAGAATAACAATAAACAATAGCAGTAGCAGAACAGAAGAATAATAGAATAGCAGAATAACAGAATAGCAGAATAACAGAATAGCAGAATAACAATAACAGCAACAGAATAACAGAATAACAATAACAGCAACAGAATAGCAGAATAACAATAACAGCAACAGAATAACAGTAGCAGAATAACAGAATAAATAGAATAGCAGAATAACAATATAACAATAACAGTAGCAGAGCAGCAGAATAACAGAATAACAGAATAGCAGAACAACAATAACAGTAACAGAATAACAGAGTAGCAGAATAACAGAATAACAAAAAAACAGTAACAGAATAGCAGAAGAGTAGAACAACTGAATAACAGACTCGCAGAATAACAGACTAGCAGATTAAAAGAATAACAGAATAGCAGAATAACTGAACAACAGAATAGCACAATCGATAGAATAGCGGAATAGCAATATAACAATAACAGTAGCAGAACAGCAGAATAATAGAATAACAGAATAGCAGAATAGCCAAATAAATAGAATAGCGGAATAACAATATAACAATAATAGTAGCAGAACAGCAGAATAACAGAATGGCAGAATAACAGAATAGCAGAAAAATAATTAACAGACTATCAGAACACTAGAATAGCAGAATAACTGAATAGCGGAATACAGAATAAAAGAATAACAATAGCGGAACAACAGAATAGCAGAATAACAATATAACAATCACAGAATAGCAGAACAGCAGAAATAACAGACTAGCAGAATAACAGAATAGCAATGCCTCTCCCCCAACACACAGGATGCCGGTGCGCCGAGGGGCAGCTTTTGCAGGACGGGTCCTGCGTTCCGATTCAGAACTGCCGATGCGGTCTCCCCACGGCGAACAGCAGCTGGGAAGTTTCCCCCGGGCAGTCGGTGGAACTGGATTGCCACAACTGGTGAGTCGGGGGCAGAGGAGTTGGGTGGGGTTGGACTAGAAGACCTCCAAGGTCCCTTCTGACACTCTGATTCTGTTATTCTGCTATTCTGTTGTTCATTTATTCCACGGTTCTGCTATCCTGCTGTTCTGTTATTGTTGTTCTGCTGCTGTTGTTGTTCTGTTATTCTGCTATTCTGTTATTATTATGCTGCCGTTCTGCTATTCTGTTCTTCTGCTATTCTGTTATTCTGCTGTTCTGCTATTCTGCGACTGTGATATTGTTGTTCTGCTATTCTATTCTTCTGTTCTTCTTTTATTCTGTATTCTGCTATTCGGTTATTCAGCTATTCTGTTGTTTTGTTATGATTATTCTGCTATTCTGCTATTCTATTATTCTGCTATTCTGTTGTTCTGCTATTCTGTTGTTCTGCTATTCTATTATTCTGCTGTTCTGCTATTGTGATGGTTATATTGTTATTCTGCTATTCTATCTATTCTGTTATTCTGCTTTCTGTTGTTCAGTATTTTCACTATTCTGTTATGTTTTTAAACTGCTAGTCTGTTATTCTGCTAGTCTGTTATTCAGTTGTTCTACTGTTCTGCTATTCTGTTACTGTTATTATGCTATTCTGCTACTCTGTTATTCTGTTACTGTTATTGTTATTCTGATATTCTGTTATTCTGCTACTCAGTTATTCTGCTATTCTGTAATTCTGTAATTCTGCTACTGATATTGTTATATTGTTATTCTGCTATTCTATTAATTCTGCTATTCTGTTATTCTACTATTCAGTTATTCTGCTATTCGGTTATTCTTTTATTCTACTATTCTGCTGTTCTGCTACTGATGTTGTTATTCTGCTATTCTATTTATTCTGCTATTCTGTTATTCTACTATTCTGTTATTCTGCTATTCTGTTATTCCGCTTGTCTGTTATTCAGTTGTTCTACTCTTCTGCTATTCTGTTACTGTTATTCTGCTACTCTGTTATTCTGTTACTGTTATTCTTATTCTGATGTTCTGTTATTCTATTATTCTGCTATTCTGTTCTGCTATTCTGCTATTCAGTTATTCTGCTATTCTATTATTCTGCTATTCTGTTGTTCTGCTATTCAGTTATTCTGCTATTCTATTGTTCTGCTATTCTGCTATTGTATTATTCTGCTATTCTATTATTCTGCTGTTCTGCTACAGTTATTGTTATATTGTTATTCTGCTATTCTATCTCTTTTGTTATTCTGCTATTCTGTTGTTCAGTTTTTTTGCTATTCTGTTATTCTTTTAATCTGCTAGTCTGTTATTCTGCTAGTCTGTTATTCAGTTGTTCTACTGTTCTGCTATTCTGTTACTGTTATTCTGTTATTCTGCTATTCTGTTACTGTTACTGTTGTTCTGATATTCTGTTATTCTGCTACTCAGTTATCCTGCTATTCTGTAATTCTGTCATTCTGCTGTTCTGCTTCTGTTATTGTTATATTGTTATTCTGCTGTTCTATTTATTCTGCTATCCTGTTATTCTGCTATTCATTTATTCTACTCTTCTGCTGTTCTGCTACTGTTATTGTTATATTGTTATTCTGCTATTCTATTTATTCTGCTATCCTGTTATTCTGCAATTCTGTTCTTTTAATCTGCTTGTCTGTTATTCAGTTGTTCTACTCTTCTGCTGTTCTGTTACTGTTATTCTGCTACTCTGCTACTCTGTTATTCTGTTACTGTTGTTCGTATTCTGATATTCTTTTTTTCTGCCAGTCTGTTAGTCTGTTCTTGTTATTCTGCTCTTCTGCTCGTCTGCTCCGCTGTTATTCCGTCATCCTGTTATTCCACAGTGGCAAATTTGGGGTGCTTAAAAAAAGGGGGGAACAATCCATTTTTGGGAACAAGGGGAGTGCTCCAGAGCCACACAAATCATTCTTTCTTTTTGTACACTACAATCCCCGCTTAATTGCGCGCGAGGCAGAAGCACCCTGGATTTTCCGGTTGGGGGAATCGAGCCGCCCTCAAGGCATGCTCCGTCTTCAGCACCTGGTATTTTTTTGTCCACCCCCCCCAGCACCTGCCAGAACGGCTCCTTCGCCTGCCCGGAGGAGAAGTGTCCATCTTACGGCGAGTGGTCAGTGTGGAGCCCGTGTTCCGCCACGTGCGGAGGGGGCACGACGCTGAGGCATCGGCCCTGCCACGAGAGCCTGCACGGAGTGCCTTGTGAAGCCGAATCCATGGAAGAAGGCGCACACTGTAACTCCCAGCCCTGTCCAGGTAACTCCCAGCCCTGTCCCCCCACCTCACCCCGGCTACTACTCCCCATGCAGAATGCCCCAAAAGCACCCCATTCAGGGGGAAGGTTGGTTAGTCCCCAACTTACGACGGCTCGCTTAGCGGCCGTTCAAAGGCGCTGAAAAAAAGAAGGAACTCGCAAATGATGTAACACACTTAACGACCGTTCTCGCATTTCCCACAATCGGCACGCTCAGAATCCGGACGCTTGGCCACCGACTCATATTTAGGATGGTTGCAGTGCCCGTGTGCCCGTGTGCGTGTGTGTGTGTGTGTGTGTGTGTGTGTGTGTGTGTGTGTGTGAAGTGACCAGCAAACTCCGTCTGGAAAGCTGGATTCACTTAACGTCCGTGTGGCTAACTTAGGAACAGCGGGAATTTGCCGAGCCAACTGTGGCAAGGAAGGTAGTAAGAAGGGGGGGGAACCTCGCTGGACAAGCTGTCTCGCTTAGCGACAAAATTGTCGGGCTCACTTGTGGTCATAAAGTCGAGGACTGCATGTGATTTGAATTTTTTTAGTCAGATAATAAGAATAAGAATAAGAATAAATAAATAAATAAATAAATAAATAAATAAATAAATAAATAAATAATAAATAAATAAATAAATAAATAAACCTTTATTGTCAAAGTACAACATGTGTACATTGAGATTAGCTGAAGAAGAGGAAGAGGAAGAGGAAGAAGAAGAAGAAGAAAGAAAAAGAAAGGGAAAGAAGAAGAAGAAAAAAGAAAGAAATAGAAAAAGAGGAAGGGGAGGAGGGAGAGGAGGAGGAGGAGAAGAAGAAGAAGAAGAAGAAGAAGTTGGAAGGGACCTTAGAGGTCATCTAGTCCAACCCCCTGCTCAGGCAAACATTGCGAAGGAAAGCAAAAAAAAATATCCCCAGCTGGGCTATTGTGGTATAGTCCTTCCCAGCCGCCCCCTCCCCCCTGCTGCTAAGTGAATCCTCACCGTTGTCAAGTGGAGTTCGTCGCAAAAAAGGGGACGCCGCGAGCGTCGTAACTCGTGAGTCAAACGGTCCAGCCTCCGAATTGTGGACGGCCGCGATGGCCGTTCAGTGCGAAAAGGCATCCTTGGTTTCCGCCGCGCACTCCCGCTTTGAACGGTCGCTCAACGAAACGTCGTAAAGCGAGGACTGACTCCGGGTTCCTGTGGAGCAGGACCTCTCCGGCTTCACCCCTCCCAGAGGGGTTTAGGATGCAACTCCATTTGGGACGAGAAACCCTCCTCCCCTTCGGAAGAGGCGGGGTCCTTCCGCTCCTGACCCCCAACTTTGGGGGCGATTCCCCCTCCAGCCAAAGCAATGAGGGGGGTCACCCTGCTAACCTTCCCTCCCCCCGTCTCCCCACAGCTGGCTGCCTGTTGAGCGACTGGACGGTCTGGAGCCCCTGCAGCGCCAGCTGCGGCGGCGGGGTGTCCGAGAGGCGCCGCGGGCCGCTCTCCCCTCCGGGAGACCCCTGCCCATCCCCACTCCTGCAGCACCGGCTCTGCCACACGCAGAATTGCACGCCAGGTGAGCCCCTTGCGCCCGGTCGGGAAACGGAGCTGGCTTTGATATATCCAGGCCGGGAAACGGTTGGTGAAAAGAGCGGTCGGGGTGAGGGGGTTAGAGCAGAGCTGGGTATTTTCACACACACACACACACACACACCCATCACGTGTGGCCCTGGGGCGTGAGGTCGTTTGCGAATTAGAAATGCATTTAAATCGGTAATAAGGTGCAGGAGAAGAAGCCGAGTCCCGATCTGTCTCGGCACAGTCCCTTTTCCCTTCTGCGGCAGACCGGCGCCCTCATGTGGCCGCCCTGGGGAAAATTCATTGAACACTCCTCGGTTTTAGAGGGTCAAGGTTAGGGGTTTAGGGGTAAGAAGAAAAGTAAGGTTAGGGAGATACGGTTGGGGGTGAGGGGGGCTAGGGTTAGGGTTACGGGGTCACGGTTGAAGTAAGGTTAGGGGATTAAAAAATTAGGGATGGGGGGGTTAGGATTAGGGGATTAGAGGGGTAGGAGCTGAGGGTTGAAGGGAAGGTAGGAGTGAATTTAGGAGGTGCGCTTGCTGCGACGTGAGCGCCGCACACCGCCGCACACTAGTGGGAGAAGGGGCTGCGTGATTGTGGGAATGTGCGCTCACCGTGACGTGAGCACCTGCACGATGCCGCGACGCTAGTGGGAGTGGCAGGTGCGTGAGTGGGGGGAATGTACTCTCTCCACGATGTGAGCGCCGCACGACGACGCGACGCTAGTGGGAGTGGCGGGTGCGTGAGTGGGGGGAATGTGCGCTCTCCACGATGTGAGCGCTGCACGATGCCGCGACACTAGTGGGAGTGGCGGGTGCGTGATTGTGGGAATGTGCGCTCGCCGTGATGTGAGCACCTGCACGATGCCGCGACGCTAGTGGGAGTGGCGGGTGTGTGAGTGGGTGGAATGTGCGCTCTCCACGATGTGAGCGCCACACGACGACGCGACCCTAGTGGGAGTGGCGGGTGCGTGATTGTGGGAATGTGTGCTCACCGTGATGTGAGCACCTGCACAATGCTGCGACGCTACTGGGCGTGGCGGGTGCGCGAGTGAGGGGAATGTGTGCTCACTGCGATGTGAGCGCTGCCCGACGCGGCGACGCTAGTGGGAGTTGCGGGTGCACGAGTGAGGGGAATGTGTGCTCTCCACGATGTGAGTGCCACACGACGCTGCTACACTAGTGGGAGTAGGGGGTGCGCGAGTATGGGAAATGTGCACTCGCCGAGACGTAAACACCCGCACAATGCCGCAACGCTAGTGGGAGTAGGGGGTGCACGAGTAGGGGGAATGTGCGCTTGCCGCGACGTGAGTGCTGTACAATGCCACGACACTAGTGGGTATGGGGGTTGCGTGAATGGGAGGAATGTGCGCTCGCTGCGACGTGAGCGCCCGCACAATGCTGCGATTCTAGTGGAAGTAGGGGGTGCATGAGTAGGGGGAATGTGCGGGCACCGCGAGATGAGCACCACACGCCGCGACGCTAGTGGGAATGGGTGGTGCACAATTGGGAGGAATGTGCACTCGCCGTGATGCGAGTGCCTGCACGACCCCGTGATGTCAGTGAGAGTGGGGTGCTAGTGAGGACACGCGCATGCACTGACCAGCCACTCACATGGCACAGTGGCCAACAACCCACAGCCCAGGATTGGGCCATGGAATACAGGTTGGGAACCCCCGATTCAGGGGATTATGGTTAGGGGGTTAGAGGTTTCGGAGTTTAAAGTTATGGGGATGGTCTAAGGAGTTATGGTTAGAAGAGTAGGGGTTTATGGTTGGAGGGGGCGTCTTCCCAGCTATCAGCAACTGGGGACAGTCTCTCTACCCACCCACTGCCCTTCCTTCCCAGAATGCCCTGGGACTCAAGTCTACCACGACTGTGCCAACACCTGCCCGCACACCTGTTCGGACCTGCGCCCGGAAACTCAGTGTCTGCAAGAGGAATGCCGGCCCGGCTGCATCTGCCCACCTGGCCAGGTGAGGGTCTTGCTCCCCACCAAGCCCCACCCACCCCCAAAGGGCCCCGCCCCTTTTTAGCTACAGCAGACTTGTCTCCACCTTAACCACTTGAAGAGGTCAGGACTTCAACTCCCAGAATTCTTCAGCTAGCAATGCAGGCTGCAGAACTCTGGGAGTTGCAGTCCAGACCTGTTAAAGTGACCCAGGTGGAGAAACATTGCTCGCCTGGGGGATTCTGGGAATTGAAGTCCAGGCCTCTTAAAGAGACCCAGGTTGAACAACATTGCTCAAATTGGGAATTTTGGGAGTTGAAGTCCAGGCCTCTTAAAGAGACAGATTGGGAAACTTTGCTCAGCTGTGGAATTCTGGGAGTTGAAGTCCAGGCCTCTTAAAGTTACTCAGGTTGAAAAACATTGCTCAGTGGGGGAATTCTGGGAGTTGAGACTCAGGTTGGGAAACGTTCAACTGGGGGATTCTGGGAGTTGTAGTCCAGACTACTTAAAGTGGGCCAGGTTGAAAAACATTGCTTAACTGTGGAATTTTGGGAGTTGAAGTCCAGGCCTCTTAAACCGGCCCAGCTTGAGAAACATTGCTCAACTGTGGAATTCTGGGAGTTGAAGTCTAGGCCTCTTAAAGTTGCTCAGGTTGAAAACCGTTGCGCCATTGGGGAATTCTGGGAGTTGAGACCCAGGTTGGGAAACGTTCAACTGGGGGATTCTGGGAGTTGTAGTCAAGACTACTTAAAGTGGGCCAGGTTGAAAAACATTGCTCAACTGTGGAATTCTGGGAGTTGAAGTCGAGGCCTCTTAAAGTTATGTTGAGATACGTTGCTCAACTGTGGAATTCTGGAAGTTGAAGCCCAGGCCTCTTAAAGAGACCCAGATTGGGTAAAGTTCAACTGAGGGATTCTGGGAGTTGTAGTCCAGACCCCTGCAAGTGGCCCAGGTTGAGAAACACCGGTCTGCTATCCCACAGGTACTGCAGGATGGGCTGTGTGTTCCCCCAGAAGAGTGCCGCTGCGTGATTGGCCAGGTGCCCGCCTCGCCCTGGGCTGCCAACTTATCCGAGGCTGAGCGCGCCCAGGAACATGCGCCGGGGAGTACTTTCCAACACGAATGCAACAGCTGGTGAGTGCTCAGAGGGCCCCCATTGGATGACCAGGGAGAAGAGGGGAAGGGAGTCGTTTTGCCCCATTTTACGACCTTTCCTGCCACCGTCGTTAAGCGAGTCGCCCGGTCATTAAGAGAGTCACCCAGTTGTTAAGGGAATCTGGCTTCCCCCCATGCCTTGGCTTGTTGGAAGGTCGCCAAAGGGGATGGCGTGATCCCCCACCCCACCCCCCCTGGAACGCTGCAACCGTCATAAACGCGAGTCGGTTGCCGAGCATCTTGAATTCAGATCCCGCGACTACGGGGATGTGTCAATGGTCGTATGAGCGTGACAAAGGGTCCCTGGCTGACTGGAGGATGCTGGGAGTCGAAGTCCAGACCTTTCCCCAGTGCCCGAGGCCGAGAAACGTCGCTCAACTTCGCTCGCTGGGGGAATTCTGGGATGTCATCAAGGGGCCCGCGTTTTTAACGTGGAACGGTCACTTAAGGGACTGCTGTAACTTGAGGACTGCCTCGGTTCTCATTTTGCCGCAACCCTGTGAGGGAGGTTAGGCTAAAAAAAAAAAAAAAAACCACCAAGATGCCTCCTTCATGAGGACCAGAACCCTGCGGTGACGGGCTCTTCTCTTCTTTTTTGGCCCTGCAGCGTCTGCCGGAGGGGGGTCTTCGCCTGCACCCAGGAGATCTGTGATGGTAAGAGGGGGAGCTGGAGGGGCTTCGAGTGCGGCCTCTGGGCGCGCGCAGAGAGCACGCCCCCCCCGCAAGCTGCCGGCCTCCGTCTCGAGGATGGCAACTCCAGGATAGCTCTGTTTAGGGAAGGTCTCTGCCCACTTTGGGACTGTCCGCATGCCCTCTAGGTGCCCCTGTGCCCGGGCACTACCGCAGTGGCAGCGGGCACCGCGTGGTGGCAGCCTGCTGGGAGTGTGAGGAGGGAGGCCCTATGTACTCTCTGAGTAAACAGCTAGGAGCAGACCCGGAGCGGTTGAGTCACTCGGTCCAAGGAAAACCAATAGTTGTTTTGGGGGATGTGATGATGATGATGATGATGATGATGATGATGACGATCCTATTTACCGCTCGGTGTATCTCCCCATCCATCCATCTCTCTACCTCTCTGTGTCCATCTCTCTCTCTCCATTCATCTATCCATCTCTTTATCATCTATCTATCATCTCTGTCTGCTTATATTTGTCCATTCATTCATTCATCCATCCGTCCATCTCTGTACATACCTATCTGTCTGTCTGTCTGTCTTTCATCTTTCTCTCCATTCATCCATCCATATCTCTATCATCTATCAATCATCTTCCTCTGTCTATTTATATTTGTCCATTCATTTGTTCATCTGTCCATCTCTCTCTCTCTCTCTGTATATCTATCAATCTGTCTCTCTCATCTCTCTCTCTCTCCATCCATCCATCCATATCTCTATCATCTGTTTATCTCCATCTCCCTTTCTCTATTTATATTTCTCCATTCGTCCATCCGTCCATCTCTCTCTCTCTCTCTCTCTGTATACATCTGTCTGCCTGTCTCCATTTCTATCTCTCATCTTACTCTCCATTCATCCATCCATATCTCTATCATCATCTCTTCTCTGTCTATTTATATTCGTTCGTTCATTCATTCATTCATTCATTCATTCATCTCTCTCTGTGTATACATCTATCTGTCTCATATCTCTCTCTCTCCATCTTTTTTCCTTTTTTCTTTCTTTCTTTTCCTTCCTTTCTTTTTCTTTCTTTCTTCCTTCCTTCCTATTTTTCTATCATCTATCACCATCCATCCCTTTTCTCTATCTCTATCCATCATCTATCTGTCTGTCCGTCCATCCATCCATCCATCCATGTCTTTTTGTCATCTGTCTGTCTGTCTGTCTGTCTGTCTGTCTGTCTGTCTGTCTGTCTGTCTATCTATCTATCTATCTATCTATCTATCTATCTATCTATCTATCATCTACCTATCTACCTATCTATCTTATGTCTATCAATCATCTATGTTATCTGTATCTATCATCTATCTATCTTCTATGTATCTATATATCTATCTAATATATATATCACCTATTTTATATCTATCTATCTATCTTCTGTCTGTCTATCTGTCTATTTATCAATCAATCATCTATTTATCTATCTTATCTGTCTCTATCATCTATCTATCTTCTATGTATCTATCTTGTCTGTCTATATCTATCTATCTAATATATATATATCACCTATTTTATATCTATCTATCTTCTGTCTGTCTATCTGTCTATTTATCAATCAATCATCTATTTATCTATCTTATCTGTCTCTATCATCTATCTATCTTCTATGTATCTATCTTGTCTGTCTATATCTATCTATCTAATATATATATCACCTATTTTATATCTATCTATCTATCTTCTGTCTGTCTATCTGTCTATTTATCAATCAATCATCTATTTATCTATCTTATCTGTCTCTATCAATCATCTATCTTATCTGTCTACCTATCAATCATTTATCTTATCTGTCTGTATCTATCATCTATCTATCAATCATCTATCTCTTGTCTGTGTCTATCTTATCTATCTAATATATATATATATATATATATATATATATATATATATATATATATATATATATATATATATATATATATATATATATATATATATATATATATATATATATAATCACCTATTATCTATCTATCTATCTATCTATCTATCTATCTATCTATCTATCTATCTATTTATCTATCTATCTATCTATCTATCTATTTATCTATCTATCTATCTATCTATCTATCTATCTATCTATCTATCTTCTGTCTGTCTGTCTATTTATCAATCAATCAATCATCTATTTATCTTATCTGTCTGTCTATCAATCATCTATCTACCTATCTACCTACCTACCTACATTATCTATCTATCTATCTATCTATCTATCTATCTATCTATCTATCTATCTATCTATCTATCATCTATCTATCTATCTATCTATCTATCATCTCTCTCTCTCTCTCTCTCTCTCTCTCTCTCTCTCTCTCTCTCTCTCTCTCTCTCTCTCTCTCTCTTCTATATCTATCATCTAATTTCTCTCTCTCTCTCTCTCTCTCTCTCCCCTTCACCCGGCTTCTCCCTTCCCCAGTGCCCTGCACGTGGTCCGTCTGGTCTCCGTGGTCCCCGTGCCCTGTGACCTGCGGCACCGGAGAGCGGCTGTCCAGGCGGCACTGGGTCCAGCCGCACATGTACAACGGGACTGAATGCGAGGGGCCGTCGGTGCGCAGGGCACCCTGCTCCCTCCCGGATTGTGGTGAGTCTGCCTGCCTCTGGGCAAAGGGAGAAAGGAAGGGGTGGGCTTTTCCAGAAGAAACTGGATTACCATCTGTCTGAAATAGGGTAGGGTCTCCTCTTTGGGCTGGGGGTTGGACTACATGACCTAGAAGGTCCCTTCCAACTCTGTGATTCTGTTCTATTCTGTTCTGTTCTGTTCTGTTCCGTTCCGTTCTCTTCTATATTCACTTCTGTAGTCTATTCTATTCTGCATTTTATTATTCTATTCTATTCTATTCTATTCTATTCTATTCTATTCTATTCTATTCTATTCTATTCTATTCTTCTGTTCTGTTTGTTCTGTTCTGTTCTGTTCCGTTCCGTTCCATTCCATTCTATAACATACCATTCCATATTCTATTCTATTCTGCATTTTATTATTCTATTCTATGCTGTTCCGTTCTGTTCTGTTCTGTTTTGTTGTTCCGTTCTGTTCCATTCCATTCCATTCTATTCTGCACTTTATTATTCTATTCTATTCTATTCTATTATTTTGTTCTGTTCTGTTCTGTTCCGTTCCGTTCCGTTCCGTTCCATTCCATTCCATTCCATTCCATTCTATTCTATTCTATTCTATTCTAT
The DNA here is from genome assembly GCF_964194415.1 of Vipera berus. Lineage (NCBI taxonomy): Eukaryota > Metazoa > Chordata > Lepidosauria > Squamata > Viperidae > Vipera > Vipera berus. The sequence goes on along the minus strand of NC_138205.1, from coordinate 132,464,331 downwards.
TCTATTCTATTATTCTGTTCTGTTCTGTTCTGTTCTGTCCTATTCCGTTCCATTCCATTCCATTCTATTCTATTCTATTATTCTGTTCTGTTCCGTTCTATTCTGTTCCCTTCCATTCAGTTCCGTTATGTTCCATTCCATTCCATTCTATTCTATTCTTTTGTTCTGTTCTGTTCTGTTCCGTTCCGTTCTGTTTGGTTCTTCTCTACTCTACTCTATTCTATCCCATCCCATCCCATCCCATCCTATATTCTCTTCTCTTCTCTTCTCTTCTCTTCTCTTCTCTTCTCTTCTCTTCTCTTCTCTTCTCTTCTCTTCTCATCTATTCTTAATTCCATTCTGTTCTGTTCTGTACTGTTCTGTTCTGTTCTTCTGAATCCCTGGCTCTGATCCTCTTGGCCTGATTTTTCCCCTGCTCTAGCCTGTCCAGAGGGCGAACAGCGGCGCCCTGCCCACCTGCCGAGCCTTTGCGAACGCAACTGCCGTCAGATCTACGAGGACCTGCCCCAAAACTGCAGCTCGTGGGCGCCGACACGGGATGGCTGCACCTGTCAGCCCGGGTACTATCGCAACAGCAGCGGGCACTGCGTGGTGGCGGCCCACTGCGAGTGCGAGGAGGGAGGTCAGGAGTACTCGGTGAGTGAATGGCTGGAGGGACACGGTTACTCGGTCCAGGGAAAACTCAGAGCCGTTTCGGGGACGTGGAGGATGATGATGATGATGATGATGATGATGATGATGATGATGATAAGATCCTGTCTTCTACTCAGTCTATCTCGCCATCCATCCATCTCTTTATCTCTGTCTGTCTCTACATCCATCTCGCTCTCTCCATTCGTCCATCCATATCTCTATCGCCTGTGTCATCTCCATCTCACTAAATCTGTCCATTTAGATTTGTCCATTCATGCATCCATTTCTCTCTCTCTGTGTATAAATCTGTCTAGCATCTATCTGACTGTCATCTGTTATATATCTGTCCATCTATATTTATCCAGCTACCCATCCATCAATCTGTCTCTCTATCCATTATACCTATACCTATATCTGTCTGTCTGTCTGTCTGTCTGTCTATCTATCTATCTATCTATCTATCTATCTATCTATCTATCTATCTATCTTTTTGTCATTAGTAAATTATCATTTATGGTATATTTATCCATCTATTTTCATCTATTCATTTCTCTATATACATTAATTCACCCCATCACCCCATCTTTTCTATTTATATCAATCCTTTCATCCATCCATCCATCCATCCATATCTATCTATCTATCTATCTATCTATCTATCTATCTATCTATCTATCTATCTATCTATCTATCTATCTCATCTATCTCATCTATCTATCTATCTATCTATCTATCTATCTATCTATCTATCTATCAATCATCTCCCTCTTTCCCTCACTATCTATATCTCTCCATCATCTCTCTCTTTCGCTCTCTCTTTCTATCTATCATCTTTCTCTCCCTCTCTCTCTCCCTCCCTCTCTCTCCCCCTCCCTCCCTCTCTCTCTCTGTCTTTCTCTCTCTGTGTCTCTTTCTATCTGTCTGTCTGGCTGTCTATCTGTCCATATCTATCCATCATGTCTCTTTCTCTCTCTCTCTCTCTGTCACACACACACACACACACACACACACACACACACACGTAGCTAGGTGTGTGTGTGTTTGTTTGTGCACGGGCATGTATGTTTGTGTGTGTGTGTGAGAGAGAGAGAGAGACAAAGAGACGTATGTATCTTTATTTATCATCTAATAATCTACGTCTCTCATTTCCCAATCGCTCGATTTCTATCCATCCGTCCATCCGTCCATTCATCCATCCATCCAGGACCTTCCTTTGAACCCTTTCTTCCCCCCCACCCTCAAAGGGATGGAGAAGAGCCCCCTCCCCATCACCCCTGGGGGGGTAAAAAGCCCCTCCCCTGGGAAACTTCACCCACCCACCCCCTTTTTTCCTCCCTCTCTCCCTCTCTCTCTCTCTCTCTCTCTCTCTCTCTCTCTCTCTCTCTCTCTCTCTCTCTCTTTCCACCTTGCCCCCCCCCACCCCCCCAACAGGCCGGAGCGGAATGGACCCAGGGCTGTGACGTCTGTCGCTGTGTGAACGGCAGGGCCTTGTGTCAGACCCACTGCCTGCCCCTCGTTTGCCCCGAGGTACTCCTCCACCCATCGTCCTGTTCTCTCCTTGGAAAGCTCAAAAGAGCTTCCGGGTGTGTGTGTGTGTGTGTGTGTAAGGGTGGGGGTGGGGGGACCGGGGCCCCCCGTCCCCTGCGGATCTCCGGGGCCCGGAGGCCAAATTCTCTTTTGATCAGGGGCCAAAGGTCTGAAGGCCGGCTCCGGGTTCGAGTCCTGCTCTCCCACCCACCCACCCACTTTCTCTCGCTCTCTCTTCGGTCCTCAGGGCGAGGCGAAGGTGCAGGATCCGGCCTCTTGCTGCCCCGTCTGCCGCAAGGAGTCGCTGGGTAGGTGGCGGGTCTGGGGGGAGCAGTGGGGAGGGGGGGCTTGTGGGGAGGGGGCAGCCTCGGCTGCAGGGTAGTGGGGTGGGTGGGTGGGAGTGAAGGTCCGGAGAGAAGCCGGGCCCTGGGACAGGACTTCTGGGATTCGGGGGGGGGGAATGGGGGGGAGGGAACTTTTGTCCTTGCTGGAAGCTTTCCAGAAGAGACTGGAGTGCCCTCGGGTGGGAAACGGGGTAGGGTCTCCTGCTTGGGCGGGGGGTTGGACTAGATGTCCTCGAAGGTCCCTTCCAACTCTTTGATTCTATTCTATTCTATTCTATTCTATTCTATTCTATTCTATTCTATTCTATTCTATTCTATTCTATTCTATTCTATTCTATTCTATATTCTGTATTCTATTCTATATTCTACATTCCATTCTATATACTATATCCTAAATTCTATTCTATTCTATTCTATATTCTATTCTATATTCTATACTCCATTCTATATACTATATCCTAAATTCTATTCTATTCTATTGTATATTCTATTCTATTGTATATTCTGTATTCTATTCTATATTCTATATTCCATTCTATATACTATATCCTAAATTCTATTCTATTCTATATTCTGTATTCTATTCTATATTCTATATTCTATTCTATTCTATATTCTATATTCCATTCTATATACTATATCCTAAATTCTATTCTATTTTCTATTCTATTCTATTCTATTCTATTCTATTCTATTCTATTCTATTCTATTCTATTCTATTCTGTTCTGTTCTGTTCTATTCTATATTCTATTCTATTGCATTCTATTCTATTCTATTTGTTCTATATTCTATTCTATTCTACTATTCTATTCTACTATTCTATTCTATACTGTATTCTATATTCTATTCTATTCTATATTCTATTCTATTTTCTCTTCTCTTCTTTATTCTATTCTATTCTATTTTCTATTCTATATTCTATTCTATTCTATAGTCTATTCTATATTCTATTCTATTGTATATTCTATTGTATATTCTATATTCTATATTCTATATTCTATATTCTATATTCTATATTCTATATTCTATATTCTATATTCTATATTCTATATTCTATATTCTATGCTATACTATATTCTATTTTATTCTATTCCTATTCTATTCTATTCATGAAGCTGCAAATGAGGCAGCCAAAGGAAGACCCACTTTGGGAGGGGTGAGGAGCTTATCAGCGTCCTTGCAACCCCCAGTAATTGGGAGACAGGAACAAGATCAGAAAGTCACCTGAGAAGGGAGTGGGGGGGGCTGTTGTCTGTTTATATACGGTCCCTTCTAGCACTAATGAGGTTACCTACTTGGGTCATGAAACATCTGCAAGGAAACCATCCAATTCCGGGAGCACCAAGGACCCCACAGTCCTCCTCCTCCTCCTCCTCCTCCTCCTCTCGGCAAATCCCCTAGCCCTGATGACGTTCCCTAGCTGGGTCATGAAACATCTGCAAGAAAAACCACCCAGTCCTGGTGGACTGGGAAAGACCCAGAAACTTGTGCCAAGGGAAAGCTGTGGCCTTGCCACAAGGTCCTCACCCCCCCAGACACTCCCCCAACACACACACACAGAAAGTGAACCAGATAAAAGCGCAAACACACACACACACACACAGAGACAGACCTGCCTCCCTGCCTCCGTCCAGCCCCGCGGTGGGAATCTCCGCAGGGCAGTCAAAATCGGCTATTTTGACGGCGAGCGCGGAGGTCAGGGCGTCCGATCCCGGATGCTTCCTGGGCCCCGCCCGTCCTCCATTTTGGAGGGGTGGGGTGGGTTGGCCCGTTCTGAATCCAGTCCCACCGGGGTGCCCGGTCTCTCCTGAACCCAGGCCATTCAACTTTTCCTTTGCCCCGTAGCTGGACCTCATCCCCACTGCCAGCACTTCACGGAGCGTCGGAACATTACCAAGGGGCCCTGCTTTTTGGCGGGCGTGGAGGTGGGCTTCTGCAAAGGGCAGTGCGCCTCCCACACCAACGTCATCCCGGAGGTAAGACAGATCTGGAATCCCCACCCCCACCACCCCCACCACCCTGGCATTCCTGGCCACGGGGCCCCAAAGATGCTTCCTCCGGTCGGCCAACTTCTCCGGGAGTCCCGTTCCCCCCACACACACCACCCCCGGAATAACCCACGTCCGGCTCGGCGGTTGCAGGAGCCGTACCTGCAGACCATTTGCGACTGCTGCAGCTACCGCCTGGATCCGGTCAGCCCGGTGCGCATCTTGAACCTGCGGTGCCCGGGGGGCGAGACGGAGCCCGTGGTCCTGCCGGTCATCCACGGGTGCGAATGCAGCAGCTGCCAAGGTAAGGTATCCATTGGGTCTCTAAGAGGGCGGAAAAAGGGCCCCGGGAGCCAGGCTGATACTCCTGGGAGGAAGAGAGGGGGGAAATAGCCCTTTCTCTCCCGTGAGGAACCAACCCTCAGATACACAATCGAGTTTCCGGTTATTCCGGAAGCTCGATTTAACAATCACAGCCCATGTACCATTAGGCACAATCTCTAGGTCAGGTCCGGCATGGACAAAGAGACATACTCTCTTAAGTTACAAGTTTTTCCAGATCTGAGCAGAGGCATACTCTCTTAAGTTACACGTTTCTTCAGATCTGAGCAAAGACAGACTCTCTTAAGTTACGCATTTATTCAGATCTGAACAGAGGCATACTCTCTTAAGTTATGTGTTTCTTCAGATCTGAGCAAAGAGAGACTCTCTTAAGTTACACGTTTATTCAAATCTGAGCAGAAAGGCATACTCACGTTACAAGTTTTTTCAGATTTGAGAGACATACTCTCTTAAGTTACGCGTTTCTTCAGATCTAAGCAGAGACATGCTCTCTTAAGTTACGCATTTATTCAGATCTGAGCAGAGACATGCTCTCTTAAGTTATGCATTTATTCAGATCTGAGCAGACAGACTCTTAAGTTACGCATTTATTCAGATCTGAGCAGAGACAGACTCTCTTAAGTTATGCATTTATTCAGATCTGAACAGACATACTGTCTTGTTACACATTTATTCAGATCTGAGCAGAGGCATGCTCTCTTAAGTTACGCGTTTCTTCAGATCTGAGTAAAGAGACATACTCAACTCACAGTTTTTTTTCAGATCTGAGACATACTCTCTTAAGTTACACATTTCTTCAGATCTGAGCAGAGACAGACTCTCTTAAGTTACGTGTTTATTCAGATCTGAGCAGAGGCACGCTCTCTTAAGTTACACGTTTCTTCAGATCTGAATAAAGAGACATGCTCTCTTAAGTTACGCATTTATTCAGATCTGAACAGAGGCATACTCTCTTAAGTTACACGTTTCTTCAGATCTGAGCAAAGAGACAGACTCTCTTAAGTTACGCATTTATTCAGATCTGAACAGAGGCATACTCTCTTAAGTTACGCGTTTATTCAGATCTGAGCAAAGAGACATACTCAACTTACAGTTTTTTTCAGATCTGAGAGACATACTCTCTTAAGTTACACGTTTCTTCAGATCTGAGCAGAGACAGACTCTCTTAAGTTACGCATTTATTCAGATCTGAACAGAGGCATACTCTCTTAAGTTACGTGTTTATTCAGATCTGAACAGACATACTGTCTTAAGTTGCACATTTATTCAGATCTGAGCAGAGGCACGCTCTCTTAAGTTACATGTTTATTCAGATCTGAACATACATACTGTCTTGTTACACGTTTATTCAGATCTGAGCAGAGACACGCTCTCTTAATTTACTCATTTATTCAGATCTGAGCAAAGAGACATACTCAACTTACAGGTTTTTTCAGATCTGAGAGACATACTCTCGTAAGTTACACGTTTCTTCAGATCTGAGCAAAGAGACAGACTCTTAAGTTATGCATTTATTCAGATCTGAGCAGAGGCATACTCTCTTAAGTTACGTGTTTATTCAGATCTGAACAGACATACTGTCTTAAGTTACACGTTTCCTCAGATCTGAGCAGACAGGCTCTCTTAAGTTACGCATTTATTCAGAACTGAATAGAGGCATGCTCTCTTAAGTTACGCGTTTCTTCAGATCTGAGCAAAGAGACATACTCAACTTACAGGTTTTTTCAGATCTGAGAGACATACTCTCTTAAGTTACACGTTTCTTCAGATCTGAGCAGAGACAGACTCTCTTAAGTTATGCATTTATTCAGATCTGAACAGAGGCATACTCTCTTAAGTTACGTGTTTATTCAGATCTGAACAGACATACTGTCTTAAGTTACACATTTATTCAGATCTGAGCAGAGACACGCTCTCTTAAGTTACGCATTTATTCAGATCTGAGCAAAGAGACATACTCAACTTACAGGTTTTTTCAGATCTGAGACATACTCTCGTAAGTTACACGTTTCTTCAGATCTGAGCAAAGAGACAGACTCTCTTAAGTTATGCATTTATTCAGATCTGAACAGAGGCATACTCTCTTAAGTTATGTGTTACTTCAGATCTGAGTAAAGAGAGACTGTCTTAAGTTACACATATATTCAGATCTGAGGCATACTCTCTTAAGTTACGCATTTATTCAGATCTGAGCAAAGAAACATACTCAACTTACAGGTTTTTTCAGATCTGAGAGATATACTCTCGTAAGTTACACGTTTCTTCAGATCTGAGCAGAGACAGACTCTCTTAAGTTACGCATTTATTCAGATCTGAACAGAGGCATACTCTATTAAGTTATGTGTTTATTCAGATCTGATCAGACATACTGTCTTAGGTTACACATTTATTCAGATCTGAGCAGAGACACGCTCTCTTAAGTTACGCGTTTCTTCAGATCTGAGTAAAGAGACATACTCAACTTACAGGTTTTTTCAGATCTGAGAGACATACTCTCGTAAGTTACACGTTTCTTCAGATCTGAGCAAAGAGACAGACTCTCTTAAGTTATGCATTTATTCAGATCTGAGCAGAGGCATACTCTCTTAAGGTACGCATTTATTCAGATCTGAACAGACATACTGTCTTAAGTTACACGTTTCCTCAGATCTGAGCAGAGACAGGCTCTCTTAAGTTACGCATTTATTCAGAACTGAACAGAGGCATACTCTCTAAGTTACGCGTTTCTTCAGATCTGAGCAGAGGCATGCTCTCTTAAGTTACGCATTTATTCAGAACTGAACAGACATACTGTCTTAAGTTACGCATTTCTTCAGATCTGAGCAAAGAGACATACTCAACTTACAGGTTTTTTCAGATCTGAGACATACTCTTAAGTTACACGTTTCTTCAGATCTGAACAGAGACATACTCTCTTAAGTTACGTGTTTATTCAGATCTGAACAGACATACTGTCTTAAGTTACACATTTCCTCAGATCTGAGCAGAGACAGGCTCTCTTAAGTTACGCATTTATTCAGAACTGAACAGACATACTGTCTTAAGTTACGCATTTCTTCAGATCTGAGCAAAGAGACATACTCAACTTACAGGTTTTTTCAGATCTGAGACATACTCTCTTAAGTTACACGTTTCTTCAGATCTGAGCAGAGGCATACTCTCTTAAGTTAGGCGTTTATTCAGATCTGAACAGAGACATACTCTCTTAAGTTACACGTTTATTCAGATCTGAGAGATATACTCCCTTAAGTTACAGGTTTCTTCAGATCTGAACAGAGACGTGCTCTCTTAAGTTACGTGTTTATTCAGATCTGAGCAAAGGTAGGACCTGCCGTAAGGCAGGGAAGGAACCGCATCGTACAATATTTCAGCAAGCACTGATATTTTTATTTGTGTACGTCGATAAGGGAACAAAAGCTGATTAGGAAGGAAACAGCTATTGTCTGCGGGATAGTAGAGAAACAAAGAAATTACTAAAAGGTCCGGATCGTTACCTCTCATTAGAGTGAACATAAGGAATTTCAGCCAATTTTATTTCAAGAAACAATAGTGATTTCTAGTCTTACTGGGGGATTCTGGGAGCTGACGTCCTCCCCTCTTAAAGCATGCCGGCTGGGGGATTCTGGGAGTGGAAGTCCTCCCCTCTTAAAGAATGCTAGTTGGGGGATTCTGGGAGTGGAAGTCCTACACTCTTAAAGCATGCGGAATGAGGGATTGTGGGAGTTGAAAGAATACCAGCTGGGGAAGTCTGGGAATGGAAGTCCACCCCTCTTAAAGAATACACCGGCTGGGGGATTCTGGGAATGGAAGCCCACCCCTCTTAAAAGCATTCTGTATGAGGAATTCTGGGTGTTGAAGTCCACCCCTCTTCAAGCCTGCCGGCTGGGGGATTCTGGAAATGGAAGTCCTCCCCTCTTCAAGCTTGCCGGCTAGGGGATTCTGGGAGTTGCAGTCCGCAAGTCGTAAAGTGGTCACGTTTGGAGACCCGTGATCCAGGCCCGCCAGTCTAGAGCCCTGCTCAGCAACCAAACCCAAAGGAGCTCTGCAGGGTGGCACCCCTCAAAAGGGACCCCACCCGTTTCCCCCCAAAAAATCTTCCACCTTTAAAAGGCTGCCCCGCGCCCCCCCCATCGGGACCCCACCTCCCGTTCTCTTCTTTTTTTCATTGCAGGCGGCGATCTCGCCAAGCGCTGACGGACGCCATCCTTCCAGGATCCGAATCGAGGGGGAAGGGGGGGGCACCCCACGCTGCAAATTCACCCAGCCTTTCTCTTCTTTGCCAGTCAATAAACCATTTTTAGCAGCTTCCCGAAGGACTCCTGGTTATTTCTCCGCGTTCCCCCCCCGGGGGTGTGTGTTCCGTGCCGGGAAGAGGTGGGGAGTGTGAGGGGTTTTTTCCGGAGGGGGGGGGTGAGCAGCAGGTCTGTCACGGGCAAGGAATCCAGAGGCGGCCGGGAGCTTGAAAGGGCTCTGAAATGCTCTCAGGTCTCCTGCTGGAGCAGGGGGCTGGACTGGATGACCTCCAAGGCCCCTTCCAACTCTTGTCATTCTGTGGCTCTCTTAAGGGTCCCCTGCTTGGGTAGTGGGCTGGACTAGATGGCCTCCAAGGTCCCTCCCAACTCTGTTAGGAAGGAAGGAAGGGAGGGAGGGAGGGAGGAAGGAAGGAAGGAAGGAAGGAAGGAAGGAAGGAAGGAAGGAAGGAAGGAAGGAAGGAAGGAAGGAAGGAGACAGGAGGAAGGAGACAGGACAGCAAGGAAGAAGACACAGGACAGAGGAAGGAAGGAAGGAAGAATGGGAGGGCGCAAGGGAGGACACAGAAAAGGACAAAGGAAGGAAGGAAGGAAACAGAACAGGAAGGAAAGGAAAGGAAAGGAAAAAGAAATGGAGGGAGGACACAGGAAAGGAACAAAGGAAGGAAAAAGGACAGAGGAAGGAAAGGAAAGGGAGGGAGGACACAGGAAAGGAACAAAGAAAGGAAGGACGGACACAGGACAGGAAAGAAAGGGAAGGAAGGAAGGAAGGAAGGAAGGAAGGAAGGAAGGAAGGAAGGAAGGAAGGACACTGGACAGGAAAGAAAGGAAGAAAGCAAGGAAGGACGGACACAGGACAGAGGAAGGAAGGAAGGAAGACACAGGGCCAAGGGGGGAAGGAAGAAAGCAAGGAAGGACGGACACAGGACAGGAAGGAAGGAAGGAAGGAAGGAAGGAGGGAGGGAGGGAGGACGGACACAGGGCCAAGGGAGGAAGGAAGGAAGGAGCAAGGAAGGAAGGAAGGATGGACACAGGACAGAGAGAGGAAGGAAGGAAGGAAGACTTGATTGAGATGCGTATGGCTTTTGGGGCGGGGTCCTCCAGGTACTGCTCCAAGTCCCCCTCCCCTTCCTGCCATTTCAGCCTTCCACCAGGCACTGCACCTGGAGAGGCCGACCACCTTGGAGCGAAAGGCCTCCGGAGCAACCGGGTGTCTGTGTCTGTCCGTCCGTCCGTGTGTGTGTGTGTGTGTGTCTGCTTCCCCCACAGGCGGAGCCCGGCTACCTTTAAAACTCGGTTGAGAACGCGAGCCTTCGGACCGCAACCGAGCCCCCGAACTCCCGTCGCTAAGTGGGACAGTGGTCCAGCTGGCTTTGCCTCAGGCTACCCCCTTTCCCGCAGCCGGCACTACTCGAAGCACTGCGGCGGTTAAATTACACACCCCCACCCACCCACCCACCTGGTAGTGAAGCGATTCATGGTTTCCCCCATGACGTTCGTTCACGGATGGTCGCAAAAGGAGAAACCTTGCGACCCCGGGAGGCTCCGAGCGTCGTCAATCAGAGCCAGTGGCCAAGCGTCTGGATTTTGATCGCTGGGGGTGCAGCCACAGTCGTAAGAGGGGGGGGAAAACCCCTTTTTTAAAGTGCCGTCGTAACTTTGAAGCGTCACTAAAGGAGCCGAGGATTTCCTGTCCTCTCCTGGGGAAGGCCAAATCTGCTTGAGGCAGGCTCCAATGACAGGAATGTGGCTAGCTCCGGAAGAAACATGGGCCGGCCGTGACATAAGCCAGTCAGAATTTCATCCAGGTTGGATCATCCAGAAATGCAAAATTGAGCCGAGAGAGTGGGGACTTCAGTTCCCAGAATCCCCCAGCCCAACTGCTTTAAGAGGGGAGGACCACAACTCCCAGAATCCCCCAGCCACCATGCTTTAAGAGGGGTGGACTTCCACTCCCAGAATCCCCCAGCCAGCATGTTAAGATGGGTTGAATTCAAGTCCCAAAATTCCTCATTCTGCATGTTAAGATGGATGGACTTAAAATTCCCAGAATCCCCCAGCCAGCCATGCTTTAAGAGGGGAGGCCTTCCACTCCCATACGTTTTCCCTCCCCCACGGAAACATTTTAAGATGGGTTGAATTCAAGTCCCAGAATCCGCCCCGCCCCCAGTCTGCATGTTAAGATGGGTGGACTTACTCCCAGAATTCCCCAGCCAGCATCTTTTAAGAGGGGTGGAATTCAACTCCCAGAATCCCCCAGCCGCCATGCTTTAAAAGGGGTGGAGTTCAGCCCCCAGGAATCCTTAGCCAGCACGTTAAGATGAGTTGATTTCCAGTCCCAGAATTCCTCAGCCTGCATCTTCCAAGAGTGGAGAATTCAATTCCCAGAATTCCCCAGCCAGGATCCTTTAAGGGGGTGTGTCTTCAACTCCTCCTCCTCCTAGCCCTGATGACGTTCCTTAGTTGGGTCACGAGACGTCTGCAAGGAAACCACCCTGCTCAGAGTCCTTCCTTCCTTTCTTCGTTCCTTCCTTCTTCTAGCCCTGATGACGTTCCCTAGTTGGGTCACGAGACATTTGCAAGGAAACCAACCAGCTTAGAGTCCTTCCTTCCTCCTTCTAGCCCTGATGATGTTCCCTAGTTGGGTCATGAGACGTCTGCAAGGAAACCACCCAGCTCAGAGAGCACCAGGGACCCCACAGTCAGTCCTTCCTTCCTTCCTTCTCCTCCTCTTCCTCCTTCTAGCCCTGATGATGTTCCCCTAGTTGGGTCATGAGACGTCTGCAAGGAAACCACCCAGCTCAGAGTCCTTCCTTCCTTCCTTCCTTCCTTCCTTCCTTCCTTCCTTCCTTCCTTCCATCTATCCTTCCTTCCTTGCTTCCTTGCTTCCTGCCTTCCTTCCTTCCTTCCTTCCTTCCTTCTCCTTCTAGCCCTGATGATGTTCCCTAGTTGGGTCATGAGACGTCTGCAAGGAAACCACCCAGCTGAGAGAGGACCATGGACCCCACAGTCCTTCCTTCCTTCCTTCTCCTCCTCCTTCTTTCAAGCACTGATGATGTTCCCTAGTTGGGTCATGAGACGTCTGCAAGGAAACCACCCAGCTCAGAGAGCACCAAGGATCCCACAGTCTTCCTCCTCCTCCTCCTCCTCCTCCTCCATCATCATATTAATTTTCTGGTTTATTGCAGCTGTCTTGAAAAGTGGCTCTTTGGTCACGATCCAGCCTGCCGGACGCAGGTACGTTCCGCTCCCTAGTTTGTGCTTCCAGGGCCAAACTGGCTGGAATTTTTTTTCAGGAAGCAAAGGTCCCCAGCTTCCTGAAAGCCTTCCGGGCCGCTCGGAGGGCGAAGCTACGTCAGAGGGCATTGGCCGGAATACGGGACCCTTTCGTGTGCCAGGCGGTCCTTGACTTACGACGAGAACAGAGCCCCAAATTTCTGTTGTCGGGCGAGACAATTGGTTAGGTGAGTGTTGCCCCGTTTTGACGACCGTTCTTGCCCCGGGTGTTAAGCAAATTCCCCCCTCCCCCCACTTGACTTTGCTGGTCAGAAGGCCGTAAAAGGGGATCACATGACATTGGGGCACAGCAACAGTCACAAAGAGGAAGCAGTTGCTCAAGCGTCCGGAGTTTGATCCCGTCACCCCGGGGATGCTGCAACAGTCGTCAGCGTGAAAAAGGGGCGCCGGTCCCATTTTTCCGTGCCACTGTAACTTTGAAGGGTCCACCAAATGAGCTGACGTAAGTCGAGGACCGCCTGTACGTCTGGAGAAACACCACTATGTTTTTCACAATCACGGAGCTGGAAGAGGAACGGCCCTCCTCGATCAAGTGGGGGCAAAGACCGAAGGGTCTTTCGGGCTTAGCGTTACGCGCTTCGGAAGGGGTGTCAAACTTCCAGCCCACGGGCCAGTTGCGTCAGGCGGACGCCGCGCTCACCCCAGCTCCAGCAATGCAAAAAAAAAAAAAAAGTGATACGTCGCGCCACGTCACGTGACGTGGCAAGTTTGACACCCGTTCTCTAGAAACAGTGAACGCCCATGTCAGGCTTCTTTTGACGGTCCTCCGCTGGTTGCTCAAAACCAGAGACATACGAAGCTGAAGCCTGCTGGAAGGACTGTCGACTCTCCAAACTGGGAGAAGAACAGCCAGCTGTCCCTTTGTCCCAAAAGGGCAGGAGTAAAAGCTGGAATATTTTAGTCCTGGGATGGGGTCGTCTTTATTTTTGAGGCCTGCCGCAGGCAAAACAGTGCCACCGTCTCCAATAAAGCAACGTTTCTCGCAGCCGCTGGGTCCAGACGTTTTGATGGGCGGCGCCTCCCAAACCGACACCTCCCTCCGTGCGCCGTCCCGAGAGTCTTCGCGGACGGTGAGATCCCGACGGGAACCAGCGCCTCCTCACCTGTGGCTCCTCTGATGCAGCGTCAGGTACTTCTTCTGCACGAATCGCCTCCCGCAGTCGGCGCAGACGATGGGAGCCACTTCCGGCTGGACGGACGCCACCCCTGAAGGGAGCCTCGCCTCCTTCCTCTTCCTCCCTGCCCCTTGCCCTGCCCTGGGGGCCTTTCTATCTGCCACGAGTGGACTCCGCTTGCTCGGCAGCGGGGCACTTCGCGGCGCTTCGTCTTTGTGCGTCTTCTGGTGCACCAACATGATTTTCTTGTCCCGGAAGCGCTTCTGGCACTGCGGACACTCGTACGGCTTCTCCTTGGCACGCACCCTTTGCAGGCTGAGCCCGGTGGTGTCCCCCAGGGGCAGCGTCTCCCCGCGGTGGACCTTCAGGTGGCTGTTGAGGTGCTGCTTCTGCCGGCAGGTCTTGCTGCAGAATGGGCAGCGGTACGGCCGCTCGCCGGTGTGCATGCGGTAGTGGATGTTCAGTGTGGCCTTATCCCGGAAGGTCTTCTCGCAGTCGGGGCACTTGTATGGCCGCTCGCCGGTGTGGAAGCGCAGGTGCTTGACCAGGTGCTGCTTGTAGCCGAAGCGCTTGCCGCACGCCATGCACAGAAAAGGTTTCTCGCCGGTGTGCACCCGCTGGTGGCTGCGGACGTTGCGTTCCTGGGCGAAGCACTTCCCGCACTGCTCGCAGGAGAAGGGGCGCTCCTTGATGTGCGAGGCCATGTGCGCTACCAGGATCTGCTTGAGCCGGAAGCTGCGCCCGCACTCCAGGCAGGCGAAGGGCCGCTCCGTCGAGTGGGTGCCCTGGTGCTTGCGCAGGCTCTGCTTCTTGTTGAAGCTCTTCCCGCACTGCGCGCAGCTGTGGGGCTTCTTCGGATCGGGCGGGCAGCGGAGGTGGCAGAGCAGCTGCATCTTGGCCGCCAAGCTCTTTTTCGAGGAGCCGCTGCGGGCCACGACTGACGGGGCCGGCTTCCTGCGCAGGTGGGTCTTGATGTGCCGCTTGAGGTCCCCCCGGGAGGGGAAGGCCTTGGGGCAGAGGTGGCATTTGAACGGGCGTTCTCCGGTGTGCGTCCGGATGTGGATGGTCATGGCCACGTTGCTGAGGAAGCTTTTGCCGCATTCGGGGCACTTGGGCGGGTTCATCTTCAGCGTCACCCGCGGGGGGCCTTTATTTTCGGGTTTGGGTATTGGGTTGGCGGTCCGGGGTCGGCCTTTCTTCCTCTTCCCGGTGGGCATTACAGAGGACCCAGTCTCCGCTCTGCCCTCACCTTCGTCGACCCTCCCGATATCATCTTCTGCTGGAAGAAAGGGGACACCTCATCATCGTGGGCCAGACGGAGAATCATAATTAGATTTCTACCCCACTTCTTCTCACTCCCCCCCCTCCACCCCAAAATGGCTACCTAGCAATCTACTCCCAATCGCAGCTTGAGAGGTGGCGGTGTCGACATCACAACCGTCGCTCCTCGGCTTGCCTCTTTTTCAGCAGCATCCAGGGGGCGCTGGTGGCCATCCAAAGTCAAGACGGCCCCTGCGACCGCTAAGCTCCTTTGGATGGGCGCCAGGCACTTGCGGTGGCCGTCTTGACTTTTATGACCCGCCTCCCCCAAAATCCCCCGGACCAAATGTTGTCGCTGGAATCTCGCGCTCCGCAGATCAGCTTTGCGAGTTGCTGCGATGCCAGAGGAAATTTTTGCGTGGTTCCGGGCATCGCTCGAATCAGTAATGGCCGAGCAATGACACGTGTGTCAAAAATGACACGTCGTGACCTTTTCAGTTATATGCCACTCTTTGCCAACCCCCCCCAACCACAATTATTCTCGACAGCAGCTACGTAAATCCCTGCCCGTTAAGCTAGTCAAACAGCTATGAAATAAATCTGGCTTTCCCTGTTGCAAAAAAAGGATCACGTGACCCCGGGACACTGCGACCATCATAAATATGAGCTGGTTGCCAGGCGTCTGAATTTGGATCACACGATCACGGAGAGACCGCAATGGTCGTAAGTGTGTAAAACTGTCCTAAGTCCCCTTTTTTCAGTCCCGTTGTAACTTTGAACGGTCACTAAACAAACCGCTGTAAATCAAGGATTATCGTGAGCGAAAACTCTCCCTGTGTGCGCTTCCTTTTTTCTTATCCCGTATTTTCCTTGCTCTCAACGAAATGGGAAAGAAATTCTGACCCAGCCACTGGCCTTGTGGATCTGTCCATTCGCACGGCTTCCACAATTCTCCTGTGATAACGGCCTCCTTACGTTCAATCTGGTTGATAATCTGCGGCTTGACGGGCAGGAGGCCTGTTGGAAAGAGAGAAAAAAGCAAAGGGGTCTCAACTCATTCCATGTCTATTTTCCCCATCCCTAGAGGGAGGGGAAGCTGCCCTCCCCAGTCCCGACCAGTCTCCCCCTGCACACAAACTGGGAGATTTTGGGGGAAGGAACTGGCTGTTAGGAACTGGGACTTTTCCCCAATCCCCGAGGCCAGCGGTAAATTCTCTCCTTGGATGAACTGGGAAACCTGAAGTCCCTTGTCGATCCATTCCAGATTTCCTAAATACAGGGAGTCCTCAATTTACAATGGTTCATTTAGTGACCATCGTAAGTATGAGCCAGTCGCCAAACCTTTGAATTTTGATCATGTGACCCCAGGTTTAGTGCAACGGTCGTAAGCGTGAAAGACGCTCCTAAAACACTTTTTGTTCCCCGGTATAACTTTAAACCGATCAGTAAACGAATTGTTGTAAGTTGAGAACTACACATGCAGAATAACAGAGTTGGAAAGGACCTCAAGCAGGAGTCGTGATATAGATCTCAACTTACAACAGTTCCTTTAAAGTTACAACGGTCCATTTTTCGCACTTATCCCCACGGTCACGTGATCAACACTTGGATGCTTGGCAACGGACGTATTCACGACGGTCGCCAGGGTGTTGGGAGTCACCCGATCCCCTTTTCTGGCGACCTTCCGAACAAGCAAAAGTCCAGGGGGACGCCAGATTCACTTCACAAGCGTCTTGACGCATTTAAAAACTGCGGCGACTCACTTAACAACCGGGGGGGGCAGGGAAAGGTCGTAAGACGGGACACAACTCACTGAACAAATTTCCTCGCTCGGCGGCGTACATTTGGGGGGGGCTCGGTGATGGTCGTAAGTTGAGGACTATCTGTAGTTGAGTTTCCAAATCTCAAGAAGGGATCTCTTCTTGGATGGCCCCATTAGGTTCTAGGTTCTAGATTCTACCCGAAGGATCCAGAGCAACTGGACCTGGGTTCAGAGAAAGGGAGTGAAAGAGCGCAGGGACCAGCACCGACTCCCATGGAAAGTTACGGGACCAAACGGGCTTATGGAGGCCGAGCAGAGAAGGCTGAGGAGCAGGCCCTCTTCTAGAACCTCAAACAACCTCACCTACAAGAAGGTGAGGACCTCTCCCATGCTGTCCTAGAGTGCGGAATAAGGGATTTAACTGGAGGGATCCTTGCTGCTCCCTGAGCTGGGTGGTTTCCTTGCAAACGTTTCATTACCAAACTAGGTAATATCATCAGTGCTAGAAGGGAGTGAAGTTTGTGGAGGAGGAAGAGGAGGAGGAGGACGACGACTGTGGTGTCTTTGGTGCTCTCCGAGCTTGGTTGCTTTCGGTGCTAGACGGGAGTGAGGTTTGCGGAGGAGAGGAAAGGCGGGGGGGAGGAGAAGGAGGGGGAGGAGGAAGGACTGTAGGGTCTTTGGTGTCCTCTGAGTTGGTTGCTTTCTTGCAGACCTTTCATGACCAAACTAGGTAACGTCGTCAGTGCTAGAAGGGAGTGGGGATCAGTTCTGTAACCTCACTCCTTTCTTGCACTGGTGTGGTTACCTAGATGGGTCATGAAACGTCTGCAAGAAAACCACCAAGCTCAGAGAGCACCAAGGACACCACACCACCTCCTCCTCCTCCTTCTTCTTCTTCTTCTTTCTCCTCCTCCTCCTCCTCTCTGCGAATCCCTCTCCCTTCTAGCCCTGATGGTGTTCTCTAGTTGGATCATGAAAGGTCTGCAAAGAAACTCCCCCAGCTCAGACAGCATCGAGGACCCCACAGTTCAACCCTGAGCTACATATATCCTAAAAAGGTAAAGGTTCCCCCGCACATGCGTGCTAGTCGTTTCCGACTCTAGGGGCCGGTGCTCATCTCCGTTTCAAAGCCGAAGAGCCAGCGCTTGTCCGAGGACGTCTCCGTGGTCATGTGGCCGGCGTGACTAGACGCCAAAGGCGCACGGAACGCTGTTACCTTCCCACCGGAGTGGTCCCTATTTTTCGACTTGCATTTTTTTTACGTGCTTTCGAACTGCTAGGTTGGCAGAAGCTGGGACGCGTAACAGGCACTCACTCTGTTACGCGGCACTCGGGATTTGACCCGCCAAACTGCCGACCTTCTGATCGACAAGCTCAGCGTCCTAACCCACTGAGCCACCGCGTCCCTTACATATATCCTACTCGTGGACTAAATAGACAGGTAGGTAGGGTCTGAATGAATGTTAGAGGAAAAGCTTCCTTACCTATCCCAAAGGTGATGATCTCCTGGTCCCTGGAGGTATTCAAGCACAGGCTGGACCGCCATCTTTGGGGGGATTATTTTTATCTGCTTTCCTGCTTTGAGCAGGACATTAAGGTTCGAGGACCTCGGGAGCCCCTTCCGAAGGTTCTAGCACGCCCTTCAGAGCAGTTTGGACTACGAATCCCATCGTCCAAACCCGGCACGGCATTTGGAAGACAGACTCGATCTCCCGAGGTCCTGGGGGCCTCTCCTAAGTGTGAACCGAAGCCGCTCCATCCTCAAGAGACCGAGGGTCTGTCAATCAAATGTTCTCCAGCTGGGGAGACCCGATAGCTTCCGTCTCTTCCAGCAAAGGCACCCACGGATGGTCTGAAAGGACCGGAGGAGGCCGTGGAGATCGTCGCCACAGCCTTTGATAGTGCAACGGAAGCTCCACCATCAAAGACACCCAACGAGGAGAAGGTCTGTGGCCTTCATCTCTTGCTGCTTGAAGGTTGCCCAGAAGCGTCCAGCTGACCTCTGTTGGAGACAGAAATCTGGGGCCAAGGAGGATTGTGGGAGGTCAACTCACCCTCTCCCCTCCACCACCTGAGCAATGAAGTCGTTCTTACCCAAGGAAAGAACTGCCTCGTAATTCTCCATCATCACAGCTTGGTAGAGCTCCCGTTGCCATTCGCTTAATTCTTCCCATTCCTCCCGGGAGAAATAAATGGCCACGTCCTCGAAGGTCACCTGCGCCAGCAAGGAAACAATCCTGGGGTTTGGATCCATGGTTCCGAGGCTCCCAGAGGATCCCACTTATCTCCTGATGCTCAAGAACAATGGGCTCTGATACCTGGCTCGATACGGTACCAGTAACGGCAAGAGCAATCTCAAGAGTCTTAATGCCAGAGTCCGCAGTCCCTGGGCCAAAACCCACACTCAGCTGCGGCCAGGTGAGCGATGGGCAAGCACGCCAGAAGTGCCGCTCGCGCGAGTGGCACTGGGCAAGCATGCGCGCCGAACGCCGCTGACAAGAGCGAAGTGGAGATGTTGAGACTCCAGAACATGGGTCAGCAACCCACGGCTCTGGAGCCGCATGCGGCTCTTTCAGCCTTCTCCTGCGGTTCCCAGTTTGCAGAGAGACAGAGAGAGATAGAGAGAGGCACATGAGCTTCCCTTCTCTCTCTCTCTCTGTAACTCAAGCTGACAAGCTTATTGAGTGGAGCTCCTGCCTTTGCTGCGTCTCCGCAGGAAGCAGTAGCTCTCAAGGGCAGGAGAGCCAGCCCAATAAGAATGTGTGTCAGCTTGTTCGAGAACAGCGTGAAGCCAGCTTGCCAGATGAGCAGATCGGAGAGACGGGGGGGGGGGAGAGAGAGAGGGAGGGAGAAAAAGAGAGGGAGAGAGAGAGAGAACTCACGCACAGCAGCCTTTGTGGCTCCCAGTGTTTTTTTTTTCCTCTGGGAAACAGGTCCAAGTGGCTCTTTGAGTATTTAAGGTTGCCGACCCCTGCTCTAGAAAAGAGTGCAGAGAAGAGCAACAAAGATGATCGGGGGACTGGAGGCTAAAACGTAGAAAGAAGGGTGGCTGGAATTGGGTATGTCTAGTTTCACGAAGAGAAGGACGAGGGGAGACATGATAGCAGCGTTCCAGTATCTCAGGGGCTGCCCCAAAGAAGAGGGAGTCAAGCTCTTCTCCAAAGCGCCCGGAGGCAGGACGAGAAGCAACAGATGGGAACTCACAGTGCTTTTTTTGTAAAAGAAAAAGGTGCCGGAACTCACGCATGTCATACAACCCACCTTGCCTACCCTACAAGGTTCCATCTAAAAAAGGTGCCGTCACATGACAAAAAAAGCCCTGGGAAACTCATCAAAGAGAGAAGCAACCTGGAACTAAGGAGAAATTTCCTGACAGTGAGGACCAGTGGAACAACCTGCTTCCAGAAGTTGTGGATTGCTCCAACACTGGAGGTTTTTAAGAAAAGATCGGACAACCATTTGTCTGACATGGTATAGGCAGGGCTTTTTTTCTCATAGAACGCTCAGAACGGAGTTCCGGCACCTTTTTTGGATGGAACCTTGTAGGGTAGGCAAGGCGGGTTGTATGACATGTGTGAGTTCCGGCACCTTTTTCTTTTACAAAAAAAGCAGTCTGTCTGTCTGTCTGTCTGTCTGTCTGTCTGTCTGTCTGTCTGTCTGTCTGTCTGTCTGTCTATCTATCTATCTATCTATCTATCTATCTATCTATCTATCTATCTATCTATCTATCCATCTATCCAGGGCTTTTTTTTTCATTGAACGCTCAGAACGGAGTTCCGGCACCTTTTTTGGATGGAACCTTGTAGGGTAGCCAAGGCAGGTTGTATAACATGTGTGAGTTCCGGCACCTTTTTCTTTTACAAAAAAAGCACTGGGTATAGGGCAGAGGTAGGCAAGCTTGGCTCTTTGATGACTCGTGGACTTCAACTCCCAGAATTCCACAGCCACAAATTCTCTCTCTCTCTCTAATTTGTTATAGAATAAGAAATTAAGGAAATAAATATGTATTAGCCTAAAGGTAAAGGTAAAGGTGCTAGTCGTTTCCGACTCTAGGGGCCGGTGCTCATCTCCGTTTCAAAGCCGAAGAGCCAGCGATTGTCCGAGGACATCTCCGTGGTCATGTGCCTGGCATGACTAGACGCCAAAGGCGCACAGAACGCTGTTCCCTTCCCACCGTAGTGGTCCCTATTTTTCTACTTGCATTTTTTTTTACGTGCTTTCGAACTGCTAGGTTGGCAGAAGCTGGGACGAGTAACAGGCGCTCACTCTGTTACGTGGCACTCGGGATTCGACCCGCCAAACTGCCGACTTTCTGATCGACAAGCTCAGCGTCCTAACCCACTGAGCCACCACGTCCCTTATGTATTAGCCTAGGTTGCCGATATTTAGATATTTTAAATAGTATGTTATTTCTTATGTTTCTTTACTCTTATTTTCCTTCCTCCCTTTTTTCTTTTTTCATTGTTTTATTTATTTCTTAAGAAATGTAAAAGGGTGAGACGGCTTATATCGGGGAGGGGGGGGGAAGAAATAGAGTTAAATTTGTAAATGTAAATGCAATTAACTTTTGAGAAAATCTTCACCAGCAAGAATACTGCTAAGCTTGTAAGCCGCCCTGAGTCTTCGGAGAAGGGCGGGATATAAATGGAATTAAAATAAATAAAATAAATAAATATCCAGAATTTGGTGGGAGAAATAAAAGTAAAATAAGGACCGTGACAGGATTTATGATGAGGCGATCAGAACGATTGAATAGAAAAGAAACATTGCACGGATTATGATTGCTATTTTTAGGAATATTGGGGGGAAAAATTATGCCTTTAATTGTTATTTATCGCTTGCGAAAAGAGGATATTTGGGGGGGGGAAGAGGAAATCAACTAAAATTAATATGCGGAATAGGGATTATAGAAATTAACCGTTAACGATTCTTTTAGAAATGTAACCCAGACAACGCACTGATCACCAATTATTGAGTGGTGGTGGGGGAAATCGATAAAATATATTTAAAAGAAATAAATAAAAAAGAAACATTTGTGCGAATACGGTTAAAGAAATAGAAAAGATCCTGAATGCATATATGTCATTCTAAAGAGGGATGAATTCCTTAAATAATCCAGTGTGCTTTTTTTCACCCCTTTTTCTATTACCGTATTTTCCGGCGTATAAGACGACCCGGCGTATAAGACGACCCCCCCAACTTTTGAGAAGTTTTTCATGGGTTAAAAAGTCGTCTTATACGTGGGAAAATACGGTCTATTTCTCGATATCAGTAATATAATACTGCTGAAATGGCCTAGAAAAATTCAGGGGTTGGCAACCTTGGCTCTTTTATGACTCGTGGACTTCAACTCCCAGAATTCCTCAGCCAGCCACGCTGAGGGGAGAGGAAGTGGTTTGCAAGCTGAGCCACACCGGGTGAGGAATTCTGGGAGTTGAAGTCCACGAGTCAGGAAGGGGGGGCCATAGTTCCCCCATGCCGGCTGAGGAATTCTGGGAGTTGAAGTCCACGAGTCAGGAAGGGGGGCCATAGTTCCCCCATGCCGGCTGAGGAATTCTGGGAGTTGAAGTCCACGAGTCATGAAGGGGGGCCATAGTTCCCCCATGCTGGCTGAGGAATTCTGGGAGTTGAAGTCCATGAGTCACGAAGGGGGGCCATATTTCCCCCATGCCGGCTGAGGAATTCTGGGAGTTGAAGTCCACGAGTCAGGAAGGGGGGCCATAGTTCCCCCATGCTGGCTGAGGAATTCTGGGAGTTGAAGTCCACAAGTCACGAAGGGGGGCCATATTTCCCCCATGCCGGCTGAGGAATTCTGGGAGTTGAAGTCCACGAGTCATGAAGGGGGGCCATAGTTCCCCCATGCCGGCTGAGGAATTCTGGGAGTTGAAGTCCACGAGTCATGAAGGGGGGCCATAGTTCCCCCATGCCGGCTGAGGAATTCTGGGAGTTGAAGTCCACGAGTCATGAAGGGGGGCCATAGTTCCCCCATGCCGGCTGAGGAATTCTGGGAGTTGAAGTCCACGAGTCATGAAGGGGGGCCATAGTTCCCCCATGCCGGCTGAGGAATTCTGGGAGTTGAAGTCCACGAGTCATAAAAGGGCCAAGGTTGCCTACCTCTGGCCAAGATGAAGGAAATATTTTAGATAATTAGTTAAATCTGTCTGAATTT